>NC_087357.1:31753812-32084812 GCF_030014295.1 Loxodonta africana
CCCGAAAATACCAGGGGGAGGCGGGGCCGGAGGGGGCGGGCCTGGAAATGACGCCACTGGCCCCGCCCCCGCGGCGGGAGGGGCGCGAGGCCCCGGCCCCGCTGTTGGGACCCGCAGCCTCTCACCGGGCTAGGGGTGTGGAGAGCCAGGGAAGCCCTCCAGGGCAGGCGCCAGGGACATGAGGGTCTTTCACGGCCGGTGGAGGCTCCCAGTCCGCGACCAGGCCCGCCTCCCATCCCCCTCCCCTCCCACGGCCTGGAGCAGCAGCCTTGGGATTTTCTGCCAGGAGGGAGGCCACGGCTGATTCACCCTGGGGGCTTTTGGGGGACATTCCTGCTGTAGGGAGCACCCCACTCTGAATGGTCTGTAGGCGGGGTTCTTCCCAGCGGGGGGCCCCGGGGTTCTGCCCTGAGAGTGGAACTCTGGGGACCGCGGCGGGAGGCGTCTTCTCCTTGGGGACAGGCTCCCCTTCCCTCTCCCCGAAACGTCTCAACGGCTGTTGATTCTCACACCGCACTGGCTCTGGGTGCTGAGGAGACGGGCAGACCCCTGCACTCTTCCCACCCCAATCCCACAGGTGTGGGTCTCCATCACAGGTATACAAGTGTGTTTTGGCCCGTGTGCCCGGGTGCATGCTGTGTGTGCACGGCGTCAATATGCGTGTGCAAGTGAATGTGTCTGTGGGCAGGTAAGCGTCCCTAAGCTTCTCTGAGTGGGCACATGACTGAGCATGTCTTGCTATGTCGGCACAGGTGAGCAGATCTCTGAGCTTGTGCGTGGAGGGCGTGGGTCCCAGCAACGGTGCAAGGGTGAGCGGGTCTGCCTGTGCATGTGTGTGCGAGTCCCGGTGCATGGACGCTGCTTGCGTACGCCAGCATTAGAGCAGGTGAATGTTCAGGTCCGCGTGTCTCCGTACAAGGATGTGGCTGTATATCCGTGTGTCTCGTTCGTGTGTCTGCTCTGGGTGTGCGCCTATCTCTAGCCCTGGGGCTCAGTCAGTTAAAGGCCCTCCTCCCGCCTTTCCTCGGGTCCGGGCCACCCAAGGGTGTGAACTGGGTCACTCACAGAGGCGGCGGCTCCGGTTCCTGCTCCTCTCCCGGCCCGACCCGCCGCGGACGGGTCGTGACACCGCTCCAGCCACCAGGGCTCCAGCCACCGGGGTTCCAGCCGGGAAAGCCCCTTTTCCGCCCCCCGGAGGGGGGAATTCCCATGACGTTTCTGTACGTCACGCACCATGCCCTTTTTCATTGGCCGAAAGTTTAACACCCGGACTCTCGCGTCCAATCGGGAGCGATTCAGGAGCGCCCTCTGGAGGGCGAAGATTGACGTTGGGCTGGGAGAATGGCGTGGTATTGACGGTCCGCAAGACTGGGCTCCGGTCGGGGATTAGCCCGAGGCCGGACCGGTTGGCCGAGCACCAGCCACAGCTCCAACACCGGCCAAGGGCCGGCCCGGGTCCCCTCTCCCGCCCGGACCTGCCCGGGCTTCTGTTGTGCCTAACGCTTGACCACATCTGAAGCCGGGGAAGCCCAGGGGGAAGCCGTCGGCCTCAGCTCTCCAGTCTCCCGCCCGGAGCGGGACCCCGCTGCCGGGAAGAGTTAGAAAAAGCTGATCTTGCGGTCGGTCCCGGGGCGCCATCTGGCGGCCCCTTTAGGCACCGGAGCCTCAAGGAGACTAACCTTTCTTGCTCAGTCTCTTTACTCAGCCTCCGGCTCTTTTGGCCCCTTACTAAGTGACAGGTTCACATGGGGCCAGGCTTTCAGGGCGACCTGAGCTATGGAGCTCTGCGCGCAGGAAGGAGAATATTTTTTGGGAGATTCAGGACTCGCCCTCCCATCACAATCTGGAATATTAGGATTGAAGAGGTGTCCAAAGTGTCAATAACTTGAACTTCTTCTGAGGGAGGAAATCACCTTATATACGTCCCAACTTCTGCTTGAACACCGTAGTAGCAGCAGGGACAGTACAGTATTTCCCAAAGCACTGACTTTGTAGCTGGACATCTCTGGTTGGTAGAGGCTCTCTTTCGGAGGCGCCCTGAGTAATCTCCCTCCTGAAGTCATCCTTGCAAGGGTCGCTGTTTCAGGTTTCTCCTGCAACTTGCTGCTGACCTTCTTAAGGAACTGAAGGCCTGCACTAGCACTGAATAAAGGGAGGCTCTTATGGCCCTTGGTTTGGGCCATTTCCTGTTATTTGTCTCTCCTCTTCGTCTTGTCCACAAATGGAATGTGCCAGGTACTGTGTTAAGGTACTTTATTATAAGTTCTTATTCTTCTTCCCAACAACTCTAGGAGGTAAATATTACCTTTACTGATGGAAGAAATGAAGGCTCAGAGAAGTAAACTCAACCACACAGGTAGAAAGGAACAGAGCCAGGATACAAACCGAGTTTGTTGACTCCAGGCCCAAGTTCTTTCCCCTAAATACATATAAAACAAAGCAGTCTTTTCTGCCCTACTATAGGGTTGTTATGAGTTGGAATTGACTCCACGGCAATGGGTTTTTTTGGTTTGGTGGGCCTCTCTAAGAGGAGCCCTGGTGGTGCAGTGGTTAAGAGCTTGGCTGCTAACCAAAAGGTGAGCAGTTTGAATCAACCAACCACTCCCTGGAAACGCTATGGGACAGTTCTACTCTGTCCTATAGGGTCACTATGAGTCAGCAGCAACAGGTTTGGTTTGGTTTTTGGTGGGCCTCTCAGTGGACGAAAGATGTGGCAGTCCGCTTCTGTAAAGATTTACAGCCTTGGAAACCCTATGGGGAAGTTCTACTCTGTCCTACAGGATCACTATGAGTCGGAACGGACTTGATGGCAGTGGATTTGGTTTTTGGTTTGGTGGGCCTCTCAAGCAAGTATCATAAGATGCTGTCAAATAATTTGGTAAAATCCAGGTACACTGTCTACCAAATTCTCCTGGCAATTTATATTCTTAACTCTTAAACTAAAATGGAATGAGGTTAGGTTGGTATATGCCTACTTCGTGAACCTGTGCTGGCTGCCATTGATACAACCATCCTTTCAAAGTGCTCAAATACCACCTGCAGAAATGGGCACAAATCCTTCCAGTCCCACATCTCTAAAAGCGCTCCTAAGGTCTGAGTGGTTTTAGTTACAAGATTCTGAGCTGTAATTTATCTGGAGATTAAAAAAAAAAAAAAAAAAGACTTTATTATAGAACTTTTTTAACATATAAAAAGTACAGAGAATAGTATAATGAACCCCCATGTACCCATCAGCAGCTCCAATAATTCTCAACCCATGTAGACGTAGGGATTTTAATAACTCAAAGTAGTTTATTATCTGTTGCTTAAATGGACTTAAGAAACTGCTTCATTATGTTTGTTCCACAATCTTCAACATAAAAATCATCTCTGTTTCTGCACTCAGCTCTAGCACAACACCTGGCCCAGAGCAGATGCACCATAAATTCACTCTATTCATTGACCATCAGATAGGGCCCACCCTACAAAACAATATCCCTGCTTACAGAGAGCTTGCATTCTAGTAGGGGAGACAGACAAAAATCAAATAGATGTGTGCTGGTGACAGGTACTATGGAGAAAAATAACGCAGGTAAGGGGATAGTGACAAGGGTTTTCTATACAGCAGCCAGGGAAAGACTCTCTGATGAGGTAACATTTGAACAGGAACTTGAAACAAGTGAGGGAGGCCGCCATGTGGATATCTGGGGGAAGAGCATGCTAGGTGATGAAACAGCAACTGCAATAGTCTGATGTGAATGTGTCTGGCTTATCTGAGGAACAGCAAGGAGGTCAGGTAGGTGGAATGAAGTAAATGTTTTATTCTGAATGAGATGGAACGCTATTGGAGGGTTTTGTACAGTGGCGTGAAAATGATGTGACATGTTTTAAAAGGCTTCGTTTGGCTGCCGTGTGGAGAGTAGAGTGTAGAGGACTAGGATGACCAAGGGAGACCAGGAGTTCAAAAAATAGTGGCTTGGATGGTGAGAGTGGTGAGAAGTGGTCAGACTCTGAACAGATTCGAAAGATGGAAACAACAAGCGTTGCTGAGGGTTTGGATGTAGGATGTAAAAAAAAGAGGGGAGGTTTTGGCATAAGAATCCGGAAGAATGGAATTGCACTTTCCTGGTACAGGGCAGAACAGAAGAGGAAGAGACTTGTAGGGGTAATCAAGAATTTTTCTCTTTACATTTGTTATATTTGAGATGCCCATGAGGCATGCAAATGGGGATGTTGAAGGACGAGTGGATATGAGTCTGGGGTTGAGAGGAGGAGTCAGGCTGGAGATGCAAAGTTGGGAATTGGATATAATCAGGGTAATGGATAGTATTCAGAGCCTCGGCAGTGGATGGGATCACCCAGAGAGTGAGCATAGAGGATTTGAGGACTGAGTCCTGGGCCATTCTCATGTTCAGAGGTCGTGAACAGAGCCAACATGGGAAATCGAAAAGGCGTGGTCAGTGAGGTGGAAAAAAACGAGTTTCTCAGAAGCCAAATGAAGAATATTTCAAGGAGGGAGTGATCAACTGTTTACTTGAACTAAAGCTACTTCTCCACAAGTGGAGCCCAGAGGTTGAGGGGTTCTGCTTCCTCATGGAGACTTGTCTCCCAAGCAGTGAGCCCTGAACAAAGGTAAATATCCACAGGCTCTAATAACCACATTTTTTGTTGTTCTTTTTTTTTTTGGATGGGCATATGCCCACTGTGGCTCATTCTTATGGGCTAAAAAAATTCACATTTATTCTTGGTTATGTGCACCTCTTTCCAATTTTCATAGACTACTAAACTGAGCTTAGCAGGCAACAGTCTGTACAGCCAGTGGTTTCTTCAGAGCCCCAACCCTTATATTTCTCATTAGAAGCTACAGAAAATGTAACTCAGAGGGTTTCTGCACCACCACCACCATTATTTTTGAACTGAGGAAATGTTATAAGAAAGACTGTGATGTTTGGAGTGAGAGAGACCTGGGTTTGAGACCCAACTCCCTCAATTCCCAGTGACCTGACCTCTCTGAACTTGTTTCCTCATCTGTAAGAAAAGTAAGTACCTTTAAAGGTTGCTTGAGCATTGCACTTAATACTGAGACATAATGGTGCTCTACAAATGTCAATTCTCCATGTGAGGGTCTTAGGTCATGGAGCCATCTCTAGCTTTCCTCTTGACTTTCTGACACCTGGTCTCCTCAAGTTCTCAGGGGAGACAGATGTGATTATGATCAGCATTTCCCTCTAGCTACACTTATCACTTTCCCTCAAGGTTTCCGTCAGTTCCATGTCACCAAGCCATTCTTCCTTGTCGGTCAGGTCAGAATTAAGGTCTGAGTATTAGTTCCTCTTGTAGCTTCCTCTGACTTCTAAGAGACAACACTGTCAACAACACAAGTCATGCATGTGTCAGCTGCTCTTTTTGTAACAGAAGGAGACTTCCGGCAAATGTTTTTCTTTGCTACCCAGAGGGGAGAGGGTCAGTTTGCAATCTCTCTAGCTTCTTTCCTAATTTTTGCAGACCAGCTGAGGGACATAGGCTTGTCGTATTCTTTTGTTCACAGCTTGGCTGCAGCCAACGCTGTTTTCCTCAAAGGGAAACCCCCCTGGAAGCGTCTAAAGGCAGAGCCTGTGGGGCTCTGGACAGAGACACTACAGCTGAGGCCAAGGACTCTAGTGTCTACGTGGCTGTAGATCACAGCCCCTAGCTCTACCCCCTGCCCCTAGCCTTATCCCCTGTTCCTCCTAATTTTTCCCAGGGTCGGGGTCAGGCAAGGGTTCTGGTTAGTGTGGAAACTAAGCATGGTCTGGACTACTTGGGGAAGAAGGGATGGAAGAGGGAGAATGTAGTCTAGGAGCTTTAGGTCTCATCTCTTAGTATTTTTTCCACATCAGGCTGCTCCTATTTCCATGGGGCCCTTTTCCACCCCTGAGGGAGGTGCTTTCAGGCATCCAAATTCCCAGGAACACCCACATGGAAGTGCTGATCAAAGAGAAGCCTTAGGTACTGAATGATCATACAGCCAGCTGGGCCCCAGTGGGGAGACTGAGTGCCCCTAAATCTCCACGAGGGAAGCCAGCTGGTAGTACAAAGAGGGTACCATTCCCCACCCCCTGAGAGGGGGAAGCCAAGATGATGCTTCATGTGTGAAGGCTTAATACAAAACATTCTGCTTCCCAACCACAGCACCTCAGCCCTGCCCACTCCTCGCAGGGGCCACACTGCCTGCCCTACGTACACCCCTACCTATCTTACCCTCACCCACAGAGAAAGAAGGGGAGGAGCCCTCTAATCATGTATCATCTCAGTAATTGGAATGGATGAGGGTTATGGGGCTGGAAGAAATTGTTCCTTCTCTGAGGCTAAAATGAATGTCTTACGCCCAGAAGCACACAATCACAGCTGTGAGCAAGATGGTCCCCACTCCTAAGCCCCATGGGCTTCTTTGTATACCTGGACCATGAGACACACTGCAGAGAAAGCTTCTAAGTAACTGCAGCTCAGCTCTGACTCATCTTCCCTCTGACCCCAGCCCAGGTTGTCTTGGGTGTCTCCCTTGAGCAGTTATGGCGAGGACACTGCCCAAGCCCCTGGCACCCTGGTAATAAGGGTGCACTGCTGTGGTGGTGGTAGGGGTGGCAGCACTGATGAAGGCCTCCTGATGCCAGTCCTGACATCTGGCTGGCTGACTGATGGCCAGGGGCCATGTGGCCAGACCACTGGTAGGCTCAGCCTCTCTTTACCTCTGTTCATGCAAGGCCCAAGCTCTGGGGATCGCAGTGACATGGTACCCTGACCCACAGGCTCAGGAAGGAAGCTGGAGGGAAAGGCAGTGATGTTGGTACTAAGACATTTATTACATAGTATAAAGTCCATTGCTGTCCTGTTTTTCATATGTACAAGCTCCTGTGACAGTCCTCCTGCTCAGCCCCACCTGCCCATCCACCATGGTGCCAGTCAACTCTCCAAACTGACCAACTAATTAATAAAAGAGGAAGAACTGGAGGAGGTGGCCCAGGGTTGATGGGAGTGGGTATGTGAGAGGGAAACAAAGTGCAAAGTGTTGGGCTTGGCTCTCGTTGCCTGACCGTAGCAGGAGGGACACATGGGCACCACAGGGTTGGCACGGTGATTCCTGCCCAGCGATGCCAGGCTGGAGGCAGAGGCTGCAGATGATACGTGAGTGGGCTCTCAGGTTGGGCCCCCAGGAATGGAGAGCAGAGGAGCAAGGAGGTACCACAGTCTGATTGTAGGTCCCAAGAAGGGCTGTAAAAGTTTTCCTCTTTTTCAGATCCTCATCCAAGTGGCAGCAACAGCAGCTTGGGCTGGGCCTGTAGAATTTGTGGCTCTCGGGACAGCTGGGGATATGGGGTGTGGGGATAGCCTGGTAGGAAGTACTGGTCCTGATCTTTGCCTTAGTTGACCTCGGAAGTGGGCATGGGGTCTGTGGGGCGAGGTGTGGCCAGGAGGGGCACTGGTGAGGTGGCTTCAATGAGTGCAGGGTTGAGGATGATGGGCAGAGTCATGGGTGGCACGCCCACCTGCAGTGGGGAGGCCAAGGGCTGCAGGATCAGGGGGGATTGAGCCAGGGGTGGTGGCCCGTCTGGGGTAGGGCTCAGCCTGCTGGGGCTAGAGGCCACCGGTGATCCAGGGGAGGTGCTACTGGCTGCTTGGGAGCCCTCTGGCTTTTCAAAGTCTACAGGGAGAGCAAAGTGGCTGCAGTCAGTCTCCCTTGTTGGCATAGGATAACTCTCATATTCCCCAACTAGTTATCCTTTCTTCCTCCCCACCCCTGTGAACTAATAACTCGACCCGGGCTAAATAGCTGGGAGTCTTGAAACTCATTCCAGTGTCCAACCACCTTATGCCTACCCTGTACCTCCTTTGCTGTACCACCCCTCATCAGGTTAATTTTGGTCTGGTCTTTACTAGAATCACTTAAAGGCAAACTCTGCATATTCATCCCAAGTCCCTGCCCCAGGCTTTCCCTCCCAAGCCTGAAAATGTCAAGCAGCTAGCTCATCATAGCTTACTTGGTCCTGCCATTTCCCACAGGAAGAGCAGACAAGCAGGGTTCTCCAGTTCCTCCTTTCCCTGGTTCACAGTACATGCTCAGCAGCAACCCCAAGCTACCCTGGGCCTCCTCTTAGGCCTCCTGCTTCCTGCCCAACACCCAGAAGGCTAACCTACAGGGACTCACCAGAGGCTCCCAGCTCAGAGGGCATCTCTGGGGGAGGTGGATGGCCAGGTGTCTTGGTGTCACCAGCAGCAGCAGTCAGGTGGGCTGAGGCCAGAGGTTTTTGGGCATGAGGCTCCATGGGCATGGGGTCTGGGGAGGGTAGAGAATCCAGATGGCAGCACTTAGTGCTTTCTTTCCAGCAGAGCCCTGGATGCCCATCAGTCTTCCCACCCACCTAGGGCACAGAGAACTAATTCAGCTGCAGGCTTAAGAGTTTGTGGGTCCTCCTTAATGAAGTTAGGCTGAGCCCCCTACCCTGGATGACAGTCTGCTTGAAGAGCTCATCTCGTAGGTGGGGCAGGAAACAGTCAATGCGCTCCCATGTGATCTCCCAGAGGGCTGAGGGACCACCTCCTCGTGCATCTGCACTGTGGAAAATCTCTGCTGTGTCCATCACCAGGAGCATGTTCTTCAGAGACTCAGGGATGGCCTCTGACTGCAGGGGCAGTGCGACCATGAGAATAAAAAAGGTGTCATGGGGGAGTATGGCAAGAGGAAAGTAGCTACCAAGGCGACAACCAGCAAGTCTTCCCAGAAAGTGAGAGAGGAAGCAGGCATGGGCTAAGGAAAAACATACCAGCAAGTCACTGGAGCCTGCATGCATGTACTTGTCCATGAAGTCCAGGATGGTAAGCCAGAGGGCCGCAAAGGTAGACAGTGACAGCAGTGGAGACAGGTGCTGCAAGAAGACCTATGGCCCACCAGCCCTTTCAGCTGAGGGTATGCAGGAGACTTCTGCACCCCTCTCCACGGCTGGGAGGCAAGTCTGCCTTATCTTGCATGGACCTCTGAGAGCCAGAATCCTCCTGGGTCCTTAGGTCCTGCTGAGTCTTTGTAGTTGGGGGTCCTGAGCACCTACCCTGCATCCCTACATCCTACCAGAAGCCCTGGCTTCCTTTCTTGGGAAGAGGCAGGTGTGGGAAGAATGGGCCAAGGGAGGTGGGCACAGGGTAGTGAACAGTACCTTAGAGAGCAGTGTGGAAGCCCTCATTCGGGTTTCCTCCATCCCGCCCACATCTGCAGGGCTAATGTTCTCCAAAAGCTTGGTCAGCAGAGGAAACAGCACCTGGTGGGTAAATACCCAACATCTCTAGCAGAGTCAGCTGGGCAGCTTTGCCCCAAGGAAGGCAGAGGCTGGAGTGGAAGGGCACAGAGCATGAGGAAAGGTATGATAAGGCTGAGGACTGACATTAGGGGCTCTTTAGGCTACCTGGCTCTCCTTGTCTTAAAGATTTGTACTTTATCTTAAGACCAGCAGGAAGTCTTACCTTGTTAAAACAGGACTCCCATTCTAGGGCGTCTAGCTTTTGCAAATCGTGTACCAGTAGTGCTCGCTGCAGATAGGTCAGTGCCTGCATCCGCACCTGACGCCGGGCATCACAGCACAGGCAGGCAATGCCTGAGAACAAGAGCAGCATCAGGATCCGTTCAGGCCCCTGGTCCTGGTGCTTCCCAAGCTCCAGCTCTACTCCTGCCCCTTCCCTGCCTGCTCCCCTCAGGGTTACCCTGCAGTAAAGGGCACCAGCAGTGGGCCCAGAGCGTGCGGGAATCCGCTTCGATCTTCTGGCCACCTGTCTCCAGGTGGCGCTGTTCCTCCGCCCATGAGCTGTAGATAGAGGCTGCCCGCGTGTGCAGGGTGTGCATCAGGTCTAGCAACTGGGATCAAAGGAGCGGGGTGGGAAGGACATGAGTGGGGTTAGGTCTGGAAAACCCTCTTCCCCGCCCCCCCACCACTGTCCCTGACTGAGTCCTCAGGGGGGACCCTAGCACCAATCATGCCATACTCCAATCCTCTCACCAGTTCCCCTTTCCTGGACTTTATAACCCAGTTGCTCCAGTCCTAGCTACTGTTTCCTTCCCAAAGCGTGGGTCAGTTATTACTCACGAGAGAGATTTTAGGAGGAACATGGACTAAGTATTTAATAACATTGAGCTACACAGTGAGAAAGCTCCATTCTTTTCAATTCTATTTCACACCTTCTCCTGACAGAAAAAGCCTCTTTTTGTTAATCTCGTTTTAAAACCAGAAAGCAAACTTCAGACTCAGAGGCTCTGATGGGCAAAATGGCCAGATCTAACATAATTTTTCTATGGTTATTTTATTAAATACATTTTATATGCCTGTATAGACACTAGAAGGATACGTAAGAAACTGGTGACAGTGGTTGCCTCTGGGGAGGGAAACTTAGTAGCTGGGGGACAGGAATAGAACAGAGACCGACTTTTATCTCTTTACCCTTTTGTACCTTTTGAACTTGAACCATGTGCCTATACTACCTATTCAAAAAATAGATAAACTTTAATTTAAAAACAAATTTAAGTGAAAAGAGTTACAGGTGGTCTTGGATAAGGGGAATGACGTGAAGATGGTGGCTGAGGACCTGGGATAAGAAACATGGGCCCTTCCTCTCAGCCCTGGCTTTCCCTGGCTCCACTTGGGCTCCCAGTAACAGGTACAGGGTGAGGAGAGGAAGTAAAGGGTGTCATACTTACGTCCTGACTGACCTGTAAAGACACGGTATGGTAGCTGGCAGGCACACCTTCATCCTCATCATCATCACTATGCCCGCCCCGAGTGGCATGCTGGCTGGAGGCTCGAGGCCGTCGAAGCACTGAGCCCTCCTTGGATTTCTTCTTGAAGCGGTTTCCTTTGCTGTCATATTTGTGACTTTTGTTCCGTTTCTCCTGGGACTTGGACCCTGAGCAGAGCCGGACCCAGGTCACATTTCCATATCCATGTACACAGATACCCTGCCTTTCCCTCCCCTCTCCATGTTCTCCCTGTATGTTCACATGGCTACTCCCCATCTGCCCCTTCATCAGGTGACTCACCGCCATTCAGACTGGCCTCCACAAAGATTCGGAGAGTCTTGACGCAGAGCTCAAAGTTATCGGGTGTGATGTGGGCAGCGTCACGCACAATGAAGGACAGTGATTCCACACACTTGAGCAGGGACTTAGTGTCGTGTGGCCCCAGATCCAGCCCCACTGTTAGGCTGTATTGATTGACCAGAGGTGAAGAGCCTGGCCTGTTAAGCCCAGGTCCTGGCTTGGAGTTATCGATGTCGTCCTTCCCCACCTGAAAAGTACACAGAAAAGCTGGGTATCCAGGCTTGACCTCAATCTACCCCACTGATGGTCTTTCAGAGGACCGGGAATCTTTCCCACAGGCCAAGGAGCGAAAACTCACCCTCTTCCCATACCCTCACTCACCACTAACCATCCGCTGTTGACCACATCAGCATCTGTGGCTGATCGGTGTATCTTGCCAGGCCTGCCGTGGTCAGTGTAGACCTCTGAGTCAGAAGTATAACCTCGGTCCAGGCTCACATCATTTGGATGATAGGATGGGAGCTCACTGTCTGACTGGGCCCCTGGGCCAGGCAGGGAGAAGGGCAGAGTTAGTGTGGGGATGGGAACAGTGGGACAAATGATAAATTAGGCTCTCAGAAGAAGGGCGCTGAGCCTGACCTCCCCTTTCTCTGACCTGGCTTAGTTTCAGCCCTGTCACCAGGGGTTTGAAGGATGGGCTCAACATTTTCTCTCTTGACCAAATAGGGCAGCAGGCTAATTTGGGCTCCTGATGGCATCTAGTAGCAGCTGCAGGGGGTACAGGTTGGTAGTAGCAAGGACATAGTATCTGGGAAAACAGTCCTCAGGGTAGTAGTAGGAAGCCTGGCTTTCATAGCCTTCTCCGCTGCCTACTTGCCTTCATGCTATTTGACCTGTGTGTATGAGGGAGAGGCCAGTGGGCATTGAATGGAAGCAAGTGGCAAAAGCCAAGAGTGTTTAATTTGCCGAATGCAGTAACCTGTGTTTTGTTTTCCTGTCCCAGCCCCTGGGCCCATAATTGTTTATCTGCCAGTGTGGTCTCCCTGGGAAAGGGCTTACCAGCATCAGGTGCATCGGCCCTGGCTGTGGCCTGCAGGGCAGCTGGAGGCTTCACTCCTGAGCCAATGCACTCCAGCAGCGTGAAGAGGGTGGCCCAGTCATCCCCTGAGTGGATGTTGGCTGCGTTAGTCTTAAGGAGTTCATGGAGCCCATAGGCAACCTGGTGGCTGACTCGGGACAGCACACTGGGCTTCATCAGTAGCAAAATGCGCAGGGAGAGCAGTACCTGGGGTAGGGTGCAGGACAGGAAGTGGGCACATAGCTTCCTGTCTAGTCTCCTTCCCTACCAGTCTCCCTGGACCAGTGAGGAGAGTTTGGCTAGAAACCAACTTAAGACACTGCTAGTGGTGTTCTTTTTCAGTCTTTTTTTTAAAAATTTTTTATTGTGCTTTAAGTGAAAGTTTAAAAATCAAGTCAGTCTCTCACACATAATCTTATATACACCTTGCTACATACTCCCAATTGCTCTCCCTCTAATGAGACGGCCTGCTCCCTGCCACCACGCTCTTTTTGTGTCATTCCACCAGCTTCTAACCCCCTCTACCCTCTCATCTCCCCTCAAGACAGGAGATGTCAACATAGTCTCAAGTGTCCACCTGATCCAAGAAGCTCACTCCTCACCAGCCTCCCTCTCCATCCCACTGTGCAGTCCAATCCCTGTCTGAAGAGTTGGCTTTGGGAATGGTTCCTGTCCTGGGCCAACAGAAGGTCTGGGGGCCATGACCACTGCGGTCCTTCCAGTCTCAGTCAGACCATTAAGTCTGGTCTTTTTACGAGAATTTGGGGTCTGCATCCCACTTTTTTAGTTTTTCATTAAAAAATTTTATTGAGATAATTGTAGATTCATATGCAGTTGTAAGAAATAATACAGAGAGATACCTTATCTACTTTATCCAGTTTACCCCAATGGTATTATATAAAACTATAATAACACAAGCAAGATATTGACATTGATACAATTTACTAATCTTATTCAGATTTCCCTGGTTTTACTTGTACTCATATGTGTATGTCCGAGAGGGCATATTCAGTCCTGTACAATTTTATCACCTGTGTAGTTTTGTGCATTCTATACAATACTGAACAATTCCAACAACACAAGGATCCTTCATGTTGCCTTTTTGTAATCACATCACCTTCCTCCTGCTCCCATCCACAACTCCTGGCAATCTGTCCTCAACTTCTAAAGTCTTATCACTTAAAAATGTTATATAAATGGAATTAAACGGTATGTAACCTTTTTTGGTTTTTGGTATTGCCGTTTTTCACTCTGTATAATTCCCTGGAGATTTATCTAAGTTGCTGACTGTAGCAATATTTTCTTTCTTTTTACTGCCGCATAGCATTCCATGGTATAGATGTACCACAGTCTGACTAGTCACCTCTTGAAGGGCATCTGGTCTGATTCTAGTTTTAGGTTATTACAACTAAAGCTGCTATGAACACTCATGTAATAGGCTTTTACGTGAATGTCAGTTTTCATTTTTCTGGGGTAAATGCCCAATAGTGCAGCTGCTAGGTTGTATGGTAATTGCATTTTAGTTTTATAAGGAACTGCCAACAGAGCAGTTGTACCATTTCATAGCCCCACTGGCAATGTGTAAGTGATCCAGTTTCTCCGTACCCTCGGCAGCATTTGGTGTTCTTGCTATTTTTTATTTTAGCCATTCTGATAGGTGTGATAACTCGTGGTTTTAATTTGCATTTCCCTGATGGCTAATGACGTCGAACATCTTTTCATGTGCTTATCTGCCATCTATGTATCTTCTTTGGTGAAATGTCTGTTCATATCTCTTGCCCATTTTCTGATTGGATTATTGGCTTTTTTACTGTTGAGTTTTGAGAGTTCTTTATTTTAAGGAGCCCTGGTGGTGCAGTGGTTAAAGCAATCTACTACTAACCAAAAGGATGGCGGTTTGAAACCACCGGCAGCTCTGAGGGAGAAAGATGTGGCAGTCTGCTTCCGTAGAGATTTACAGCCTTGGAAATCCTATGGGGTTGCTATGAGTTGGAATTGACTTGATGGCAGTGGGTTTGGTTTTGGTTTTATATATTTTAGCTACCTAGTCCTTTGTCGGATATGTGGTTTGCAGATATTTTCTCCCTGTCAGTAGCTTGTCTTTTAATCTTCACATGGACTTTCACAGAGCAAAAGTTTTTAATATTAATGAAGTCTAATTTATCAATTTTTTTAATGGATTGTGCTTTTGATGTCAAATCTAAGAACTCTTTGTCTAGCCCCAGATACTGAAGATTTTTCTATGTTTCTTTCTAAAAGCTTTATTGTTCTATATTTAAGTCTATGATTCATTTTGTGTAAATTTTTTAATAAAGTGCGAGGTTTCGATCAAGGTTTATTTTCTCCCCTAGGGATTTCAATTGCTCCAGCACTGTTTGTTGAAAAGGCTATCCTTTCTTCATTGAGTTGTTTTTGTACTTTGTCAAAAATCAGTTGAGCAATGATTAATGTAATTGATATCATTAACTTGTACACCTGAAAAATGTTGAATTGGCAAATGCTATACATATTTTTACAATGAAAAAAATCAGTTGAGCATATTTATGTGGGTCTATTTCTGGGATCTCTAGTGTGTTCCATTAATCTGTGTCTATCCTTCTACCAACACTATACAGTGTTGTTTACTATAGCTATAGTAAACCTCAATATCAGATAGCAACTTCTCCCATTTTATTCTTTGTCAAGATTACTTTGGCTATTCTAGGGCCTATATTTTTCCATATAAATTTTAGATTAAGTTTGTCTGTGTCTACAAAAAACCATGCTGGGATTTTGACAAGAGTTGCATAAAAGTATAGATCAAATGAGGGAGAAAGGACATCTTTACTGTGTTGAGTCTTCCAATCTATGGACATGGTATGCCTCTTCATTGATTTCTTTGATTAGCATTTTGTAATTTTTAGCATACATATCCTATACATGTTTTGTTAAGTATATAGCTAAGTTTTGCATTTTATTTGGAGTGATTATAAATGGTATTGGGTTTTAATTTTAATTTCCATATATTCATTATCAGTATATAGAAATATGGTTGATTTGTATGTGTTTATCTGGTATCCTGTGACCTCGCTA
Organism: Loxodonta africana; assembly: GCF_030014295.1. Taxonomy (NCBI): domain Eukaryota; kingdom Metazoa; phylum Chordata; class Mammalia; order Proboscidea; family Elephantidae; genus Loxodonta; species Loxodonta africana. The sequence continues at coordinate 31,768,998 of NC_087357.1, forward strand.
AACTCAATTATTTTATGCCTGTGGTCTTCTGTAATTGGGCCAAGAGATCTCAGGAGGGCCCTAAACATGACAGCCAGGAAATCAGTTGCAGGATCAGGACTGCCACAAGGCAGCAGCAGTTCCATCCTACACAGTGGATTCATTAAGAGTCTGCAAAGGTGCTGAGCACAAGCTTTATGCTTGAGGCATTCCAGACTCAAGCCCAACACCACTTGTTAGATTCCCACCAGCCCTGCAATTGGTCACTGGGCTCAGGTTGTTGTTGTTAGTTGCCATTGAGTCAGTTCTGACTCATGGAGACCCCATGTGTGTCAGAGCAGAACTGCGCTCCATAGCGTTTTCAAGGCTGTGACCTTTTGGAAGCAGTTGCCAGGACTGTCTTCCAAGGGGCCTCTGGGTGGGTTCAAACAGCCAACCTTTCGGCTAGCAGTTGAGTGTTTAATCATTTGCATCACTCAGGGACTCCATGGGTTCACGTTATGAGGCACTAAATGTGTTCTCTGTCTCAGGCTATTTCCACAATTAACACTGTGGTCTTAGCCCCTTGCATATATCCACCTGCCTCTCCAGCTGTATTCTGCTTACCTGACCACTGATCTCTTCTCTCCGGAGCAGCCGAATGGCCAAGCGCAGCTGTCCCACCACTGCCCGTTCCACAAGAAAGCAGAAATCCTGGGCCTGGACACACAGGTGGTATAGATGGTCTCGAACAGTCTGCCACACACAACCCACACGGTCCCTGTCGGGAACACAAGAGTTAAGGACACTGGGCAATAAGCTCCCATTCTGATCCAGGCTAGCCCTTTCAGGGATCATTGGCATTAGACCCTGAACAGATGGGTATAATGAGCAAGCTTCTCCCCTCTGCCTACAGCCTCATGTACTTCTTGCCTCAGAGCCCATTCAGCAAGATGGCTCCAGGCTTCCATCCCTTTGGCACAAGCCTAGAATGCAGCCTGCCTAAAGACTGCCCTCACCCACCTCCTACCTGTTCTCCAGCACAATCCTCAGTAGCATCTCCAGGCAGAAAGCAGCATCCTCCTCATCATATGTCTCTTCATCTGGTGTCACTGAGACTAGAGCCTGGAGGGGAACAGCAGCAGGAAAGTAGGCATGGAGAAGCCAGCTACTGGCTCTGCTCTGCCAGGAATCTAGGCATATACCATAGCTCCTTCCACCCCAAACCCAGCCCACGTTTCCATCACTCTTTCTTCTTCATCCTGTACCTTCATGAGCTCCTGAAGTGACTCCAGCTGGAGGAACTTACTTTCTGTGATCATCTTTTCTGGATCACACTGCTAGAGAGGGCACAAGACAGAGGGGGTCAGAAGCAAAGACTAGAGGTAAGAGAGCTTCCCCAAGAGCCAGGGAGAGAGGGCAGACAGAGTCAGCCCTGATCACAAGCCCTGGATGATTCTATTCTTCAGTTGGCAGGGCAGCATCTGCCCAGTAGAGAGGGGTCTGGGCTTGCTCACACACAGGTTGGGGTGGGGGTCGGGGGTAGGCAGTTACCTTGATACAGTCCAAGGCCACTCTCTTGGCCTCTTGGTTCTCAGTGGATGGGCCCCGCATGCTAGACTGCTCAGGACCACTCAGTGTCAGCCAGCTCACAAAGCTCAGCACTGTTGACTCTCCTCTGTGGAAAAAGGGTACAAACCCTAGTAAGCCCGAGAGCCATGACCTTCCTCCCCAGGGCCTCTAGTCTCTGGTCTACCCTCACCGGTTTGATGGTGTCTCCTCCCGCTGCAGAGAGATCTTGCCATTGGGATCCACAAAATCTTCTACCTGGAAAAGCAGATCAAGTATGATTTCTTTCCATATGCCCTTTGCATTTCCTGCCCACCTCCCACCCCACGAAAGTTCTCTGTCCTTCATAGAGCCCTCTGCCTTACACAATTTGGCCTTCTCCAATTGGTGACTGGCAATAGCTCTTGCCAGCCTTACTTTACGGCTATCCCCCAGGATCTGTGGTCTTACGTTGAGGAGTTCCGGTGAGCTTCAGCAGGCATCAGGGCCAGTACTATGCTCAACTAGTTCTGTATACAGACTGCACGTAATCTTGGGGTTCTTGCCTTGTTATTGTTGACCACTCTCCTACCAAGAATTACCTCCACCATAGCTTTGGGTAGCAGCTGGGCTCGGAAGAGCTGCAGCATGGCCTCCATGATATTCTTCCAGCCCTCCCGGAGGATGTCGCCATGACGATGGGCCAAATGGAAGACTGTCTTGGCTGCAATGTGGGCTTTAGGGTTGCTTCCAAACACACTGGGCAGGTTCTCAATAGACTGAAAAGAGAAGAGGCTTAGGGCTTGGTTTATGTCTGGAAAGGAGAATGTTTTAAGGCTCTGCCTCTGGTTCTGAGGGCCCTTCTGCTGGCTATTTCAATCCCCCACAATAATGGATGGAGAGCTAAACCTCATTAAGGCCTTCCCCAGTCTTCCATCTCCTCTCCCATCCCATTACATACTATTCTTATCCCAGGGTATGCAAGACAGAAATGACCTAAGGTATATGTGGTCAAGTGGGCTGAGGGAAGATGCTGAGGGAAACGAGATCCACAGATAAGGGTAGACAGATGGCTAGAAGAGAGGTCCTCCTTTGGAACTCCAAATACACAGTCTTTGTCCATGCTCACCTCACTGCTGAGAGCTGTGAATTTGCACAGTGAGATGATAAGATTGTCAAACACATCGCTGAGGCCATAGTGGGCGGAGATCATGGCGCACTTCCTGAAACATCACCCCATCCCAGAAACAGTGTCACTGGAAGGCTGGGATGCCCTTCCAAGTCCCTGAGGAGGTTTGCTTCAGACTCTTCCCCAATTAGTCCCAGAAAGACATCTTTTACTCTTGAGTCTGTTTAAGACTGAGTTTTCCCAGAGTCCCCTCCCAGTCTCCCTCCAAAAATTCAGGAGAAACCTCATTCTAAGGAAAACAAGAGTGGGAGTCAGAGAAGCCATAGAAGGAACTATATTAGCCAGAGAGCTAGAAGGAGGTCAAGACCAAGGGCAAAGCTGGGTTACCTGAAGCCTGAGATGGATTTCTGGATGATTGTCTCCTCAAGGCTTTTGTCAAAGACATAAGAAAGAGCAGCAATCGTGGGACCCCAGGTCATGGTGAAGAGGTCGAGATCGTAGCTACCAGCAGGCACACGCAGGAATATGCCCTCAGGGGTGGCACCACGATGGAGCAGCACATTCCATACATAGTTCTCCCGAACCAAACCTGTCTGCTCCTCAGGCATCACAATTTCCTCATTCCTGTCACAAGGCAAGAGAAGAAGTAGATGCACTCCTGTGAACGTTACTGGTTCCAACCTAGTACAACAGGCTTCATCCACCTATACTGGCACTCTTCATCAATGAGTGGTCACCAAAACTTCAGCTCAGTGGTCTGCTTCCCACACACCAGTGGGACCAGGGGAAAAGAAAGGAAGTGTCCTATAATTCCCCATCATCTCAAAGCCCTGTCTCTAAGTGGGGCCCTCAGTTCTGTAGTAAGATCTCACACTCTGTGTATAAGATGAACAACTCTACTTTTTCCAATGTACAGTCAAGAACAAAGTGTCCCACCTCTGACCCAAGCCTTACCCTCCAGTGCCCATCTTGGGTTTTACACTAGCTCCAAAATGCATGCTATGAACTAGACAGGAAAATCCAGCTGGTTTGGGCTTGGGAAATAGAGCCATGACACCCCACATAAGAGGGATAATTTCAACTGTGGCTTAGAATACTGGAGTTCCAATATGGCAGGCTTCTGTAAGGAACAAAAAAGTTGGGAGAGAAGGGGATGTCCAACTAAGTCCCAAGGCTAAATGCAGGGCAAACAAGTTGCCACAGAGTCTGACATGACTCTAAGAACTGGAAAAGGAGTAAATGTGCTTCTCCCTAAAGGAGATGCTATGCCGTTCTTTGTACATACTCACTTGATGGCATGGTACATGTCCTCCAGGATGTCTTGCTCAAAGTCCTTGCCTCCATTCACACCTTTTAGGTTTTTGCGAAACTCCTAGAGACAGGCCAGTGAGCTTTTCCCCCAGTGTCAAATGCTAAAGCCCCACCCAAACAACTCCCGGGTCTGTGGTAAATAGGACTTAGGAAACAGTAAAGTGAAAGACTCTCTCCCCATACCAGTTCTTCTTCTGGATTGGCCAGCCCTCCAATTCCCTTGAACAGAACTCTGTCCTCTGTGCCCACTGGAAACCCCATGTCCTTCCTGATATCTCTAAAACTGTGCTGGATCTTCTCTGCCCTGGCTGGGATCCAAGCTTACCTCCAGGGTCATGGGTGCATTCTGTTTGCGAACGTTGTGGTTGTGTTGGTCAGTATTAAGCATGATGACAGCATAGGCCAGGGCAAAACAGGCATCACTATTGGCAAATGGGGAGCCATTACAATTCTGAAAAAGCAAAGACCCCACCTGTGTCAATGCTCTTGTCTGGCCAATTAAACCCTCACTACCAACCCACTATGGAAACCCTGGTGGTGTAGTGGTTAACTGCTATGGCTGCTAACCAAAAGGTCAGTGGTTCAAATCCACCAGGTGCTCCTTGGAAACTCTATGGGGCAGTTCTACTCTGTCCTATAGGGTCACTATGAGTCAGAATCGACTTGACAGCAGTAGGTTTGGTTTTGGATTTACCAACCCACTGGTCAGTGCTGGTACAACGGAGAGGTACCACCCAGAAAGTGGCCAATCTCTTGTCAACTCCTTAGTAGGAGCTGATCTCTCCATGGAAAGCTCACCGATATTGCTCTCAGATTTCTTAGGAGACAGCAGCTGGGTCCTTTAGTTGCGGCCATAGAAGCCTTCAGTCAAATTGACCTGGGATCCTGGGCTCAGCCTCTGCCACTCAGACTCACCCTCCAATGCTCTGTGAATGCCTCTAGCAGCCTCTGGATGACTGGTGCTTCCCCAGGCAAGCGGAAGGCTTCCAGATACAGGCGGAGAGCTTCGTCCAGCCTCAGACCCTGAAAGCTGAAGGTGCTACAGGAAAAGGAAGAAGGATGAAGATGTGTAGGCTATAAATGCTGGGCTCTCTTTCTGTTAGCCACAGTCTTCCTAGCCTGCTCTTCCTGGGCTCTGGCAAAGGGAAGGTATTTCCTGGTCATTCCTAACATAGACCAGAACTTTGACAATCCCTAACCTTAGTATTTTTTTTTTTTAATAATTTTTATTGTGCTTTAAGTGAAAGTTTACAAATCAAGTCAGTCTGTCACATATAAGCTTATATATACCTTACTCCATACTCCCACTTGCTCTCCCCCTAATGAGTCAGCCCACTCCCTCCTTCCAGTCTCTCTTTTCGTGACGATTTTGCCAGTTTCTAACCCTCTCTACCCTCCTATCTCCCCTCCAGACAGGAGATACCAACACAGTCTCAAGTGTCCACCTGATACAAGTAGCTCACTCTTCATCAGCTTCTCTCTCCAACCCATTGTCCAGTCCCTTCCATGTCTGATGAGTTGTCTTCGGGAATGGTTCCTGTCCTGGGCCAACAGAAGGTTTGGGGACCATGACTGCTGGGATTCCTCTAGTCTCAGTCAGACCATTAAGCCCGGTCTTTTTATGAGAATTTGGGGTCTGCATCCCACTGTTCTCCTGCTCCCTCAGGGGTTCTCTGTTGTGCTCCCTGTCAGGGCAGTCATCAGTTATGGCCGGGCACCATCTAGTTCTTCTGGTCTCAGGATGATGTAAGTCTCTGGTTCATGGGGCCCCTTCTGTCTCTTGGGCTCATAGTTACCGTGTGACCTTGGTGTTCTTCATTCTCCTTTGATCCAGGTGGGTTGAGACCAATTGATGCACCTTAGATGGCCGCTTGTTAGCATTTAAGACCCCAGATGCCACATTTCAAAGTGGGATGCAGAATGATTTCATAATAGAATTATTTTGCCAATTGACTTAGAAGTCCGCTTAAGCCATAGTCCCCAAGCCCCCGCCCTTGCTCTGCTGACCTTCGAAGCATTCAGTTTATCCCGGAAACTTCTTTGCTTTTGGTCCAGTCCAGTTGAGCTGACCTTCCTTGTATTGAGTATTGTCCTTCCCTTCACCTAAAGTAGTTCTTATCTACTAACTAATCAGTAAATAACCCTCTCCCACCCTCCCTCCCTCGTAACCACAAAAGTATGTGTTCTTCTCAGTTTATACTATTTCTTAAGATCTTATAATAGTGGTCTTATATAATATTTGTCCTTTTGCCTCTGACTAATTTCACTCAGCATAAATGCCTTCCAGGTTCCTCCATGTTATGAAATGTTTCACAGATTCATCACTGTTCTTCATCGATGCGTAGTATTCCATTGTGTGAATATACCATAATTTATTTAACCATTCATCCGTTGATGGACACCTTGGTTGCTTTCAGCTTTTTGCTATTGTAAACAGAGCTGCAATAAACATGGGTGTGCATATATCTGTTCGTGTAAAGGCTCTTATTTCTTTAGGGTATATTCAGAGGAGTGGGATTTCTGGGTTGTACGGTAGTTCTATTTCTAACTTTTTAAGAAAATGTCAGATAGATTTCCAAAGTGGTTGTACCGTTTTACATTCCCACCGGCAGTGTATAAGAGTTCCAATCTCTCTGCAGCCTCTCCAACATTTATTGTTTTTTGGATTAATGCCAGCCTTGTTGGAGTGACATGGAATCTCACTGTAGTTTTAATTTGCATTTCTCTAATTTTTTTTTTTTTTTTAATGGCTAATGACCGAGAGCATTTTCTCATGTATCTGTTAGCTGCCTGAATATCTTCTTTAGTGAAGTGCATGTTCATATCCTTTGCCCACTTTTTGATTGGGTTGTTTGTCTTTATCTGGTTGAGTTTTAACAGAATCATATAGATTTTAGAGATCAGGCGCTGGTTGGAGATGTCATAGCTGAAAATTCTTTCCCAATCTGTAGGTGGTCTTTTTACTCTTTTGGTGAAGTCTTTAGATGAGCATAGGTGTTTGATTTTTAGGAGCTCCCAGTTATCTGGTTTCTCTTTGTCATTTTTGGCAATGTTTTGTATTCTGTTTATGCCTTGTATTAGGGCTCCTAAGGTTGTCCCTATTTTTTCTTCCATGATCTTTATCGTTTTAGTCTTTATGTTTAGGTCTTTGATCCACTTGGAGTTAGTTTTTGTGCATGGTGTGAGGTATGGGTCCTGTTTCATTTTTTTGCAAATGGATATCCAGTTATGCCAGCACCATTTGTTAAAAAGACTCTCTTTTCCCCAATTAACTGACACTGGGCCTTTGTCAAATATCAGCTGCTCCTATGTGGATGGATTTATATCTGGGTTCTCAATTCTGTTCCATTGGTCTATGTGCCTGTTGTTGTACCAGTACCAGGCTGTTTTGACTACTGTGGCTGTATAATAGGTTCTAAAATCAGGTAGAGTGAGGCCTCTCACTTTCTTCTTCTTTTTCAGTAATGCTTTACTTATCCGGGGCTTCTTTCCCTTCCATATGAAGTTGGTGATTTTTTTTCTCCATCACATTAAAAAATGTCATTGGAATTTGGATCGGAAGTGCATTGTATGTATAGATGGCTTTTGGTAGAATAGACATTTTTACTATGTTAAGTCTTCCTATTCATGAGCAAGGTATGTTTTTCCACTTAAGTAGGTCCTTTTTAGTTTCTTGCAGTAGTACTTGGCAGTTTTCTTTGTAGAGGTCTTTTACATCTTTGGTAAGATTTATTCCTAAGTATTTTATCTTCTTGGGGGCTACTGTGAATGGTATTGATTTGGTGATTTCCTCTTCGATGTTCTTTTTGTTGATGTAGAGGAATCCAAGTGATTTTTGTATCTTATAACCTGAGACTCTGCCAAACTCTTCTATTAGTTTCAGTAGTTTTCTGGAGGATTCCTTAGGGTTTTCTGTGTATAAGATCATGTCATCTGCAAATAGAGATAATTTTACTTCCTCCTTGCCAATCCAGATGCCCTTTATTTCTTTGTCTAGCCTAATTGCTCTGGCTAGGACCTCTAGCACAATGTTGAATAAGAGTGGTGATAAAGGGCATCCTTGTCTGATTCCTGTTCTCAAGGGAAATGCTTTCAGGCTCTTTCCATTTAGGGTGATGTTGGCTGTTGGCTTTGTATAGATGCCCTTTATTATGTTGAGGAATTTTCCTTCAATTCCTATTTTGCTGAGAGTTTTTGTCATAAATGGGTGTTGGACTTTGTCAAATGCCTTTTCTGCATCAATTGATAAGATCATGTGGTTTTTGTCTTTTGTTTTATTTATATGGTGGATTACATTAATGGTTTTTCTAATATTAAACCAGCCCTGCATACCTGGTATAAATCCCACTTGGTCGTGTTGGATTATTTTTTTGATATGTTGTTGAATTCTATTGGCTAGAATTTTGTTGAGGATTTTTACATCTATGTTCACTAGGGATATAGGTCTGTAATTTTCTTTTTTTGTGGTGTCTTTACCTGGTTTTGGTATCAGGGATATGGTGGCTTCATAGAATGAGTTAGGTAGTATTCTGTCATTTTCTACGCTTTGAAATACCTTTAGTAGTAGTAGTGTTAACTCTCTTCTCTGAAAGTTTGGTAGAACTCTGCAGTGAAGCTGTCCAGGCCAGGGCTTTTTTTTGTTGGGAGTTTTTTAATTACCTTTTCAATCTCGTTTTTTGTTATGGGTCTATTTAGTTGTTCTACTTCTGATTGTGTTAGTTTAGGCAGGTAGTGTTTTTCTAGGAATTTATGCATTTCTTCTAGGTTTGCAAATTTGTTAGAGTACAATTTTTCGTAATAATCTGATATGATTCTTTTAATTTCAGTTGGGTCTGTTGTGATGTGGCCCATCTCGTTTCTTATTCGGGTTATTTGTTTCCCTTCCTGTATTTCTTTAGTCAGTCTAGCCAATGGTTTATCAATTTTGTTAATTTTTTCAAAGAACCAGCTTTTGGCTTTGTTAATTCTTTCAGTTGTTTTTCTGTTCTCTAATTCATTTAGTTCAGCTCTAATTTTTATTATTTGTTTTCTTCTGGTGCCTGATGGATTCTTTTGTTGCTCCCTTTCTATTTGTTCAAGTTGTAGGGACAGTTCTCTGATTTTGGCTCTTTCTTCTTTATGTATGTGTGCATTTATCGATATAAATTGACCTCTGAGCACTGCTTTTGCTGTGTCCCAGAGGTTTTGATAGGAAATGTTTTAATTCTCATCGCATTCTATGAATTTCTTTATTCCCTCCTTAATGTTTTCTATAACCCAGTCTTTTTTGAGCAGGGTATTGTTCAGTTTACAAGTATTTGATTTCTTTTCCCTAATTTTTCTGTTATTGATTTCCACTTTTATGGCCTTGTGGTCTGAGAAGATGCTTTGTAATACTTCGATGTTTTGGATTCTGCAAAGGCCTAACCTTAGTACTTTTTATATTAGCAGGCTCTTGCTGGAAACTTCATACCTGGTCCAGTCCCTACTCTGTGTTCAGGAACCCTGCTCCATCCCTTTGCAATATTAATATTCTCTATGCAGAATAGAGAGGCTCCCAAAATTATGTTTCTGTAGTTCCTTTCAGGTCCAACAGATATACATGATGGTAAGAGGAAGTGCATGTGGTCTGGGTCACAGCAGGAACTGACGAAGCCTGCTTTGAGGGAGAGCATCCCTGGCCTCCCAGACGAATCACCAACTATGTCCCACATTGCTTACAGCTTCCTCACCTTACAAAGCTCTCCAACAGGTCAATGTTTTTGCGGTCGCTCACAAATTCCCCAATCATTTTCTTGTCCAGTCGAGGGTTCTCTCGGAGCCACTGGGCTACCTCTGTGTTGTCCATTGGGATGGTGAGGAGGCCTTTCTCCTGCAGAAACTGGATCCCTTTCTTTGGTTTCTGGTTGAACTGCTCTGTGCCAGTGATCAGCAGCTGGAAGAGAGAGATCAGAGGTGTCAGAAGCTATGTCCCTAAACCAGACAAAGCTAGGCTGGACTCCATCAAGCCCCCAACTGGCCAGCTAATGGGCTCCTAAGATGTGGTCCTTTGTGACTGCAGAACTCAAGCTGGATCATACTGGCTGTAGCTTTCCCCAATTTTCATGTCTAATTAGAATTGGCTGAGGAGCTTCTTTTCTGAGTGCTCAAAATGCACAGGACAGCCCCCTCTCCTCCAATTTGAGGCTCAGGAAAAAAAGTAGAAGAGACCACAGAAGACTTCCTTCTTCTCTTCAGTCTAATATCCATCCCTGGGAGCTGTTTACAGCCAACATATTGTTTAAGGCCTAGACTGGATTCCCCTCCTTTCTTTGGTTACCTAGTTCTTAAGACCCTGGGGTTCAAAGGATAAAGTAAATTGTGATGATAACTCAACTTTCTGTCTGTCCAGTCACACCCCTATAATCAAGGGCACAATAAAAGTCATTTAAGGGATGAAAAAGGAACCATTCAACAGACTGATGAGTAAGACCTAAGAGTTGTCTAGCTACAGAAATGAGGCCAGATGATTTCTAAGACCTATGGGTGGTATTTTTAAGATGCAATAAAATTTATCTATTAAAAAAAAAATTCATTAGGTAATAGGCTGGCAATAAGAGGAAGAAATGGTTAAACAGAAGTTTTATTTAAAAAAATTTTCTTTGTGTTAAGGAAAAGCACAGTTATTTGAACTTTACTAATGTACCAGAATAAATATCAATTTCCTTTTATTGTCAATTACTACTCTAGAGCTGGAGATTACCAATAACCTGTGACCTGCACGACACTAGTTCCCAGGGCTCTGTTACCTTCAGTAACACTTGGCTGTCAGCTAGGGTAGGATTTGCCCAGGGGCATAGAATAGGGTATGCTCAAATATATGGCTTAGGAATAAGGGAAAGATTTCAAAGGAGACAGGCAGGTGGCTGAAGTCTCAACAAGCCCAGAGACTAGCCTTAAGAAGCTCTACAATGAGCTGCCAAACTCTCCCTCATGCTCTGGTACAGAAACCCTAGAAAGGACACCCAAAAGTGGGCAGAGGCTGAGCTCAGGGGATATCCGTATATACCTTCTTTTTGTTTTTAATTTTAATCAGTTCCCGTGGATCTGGCAGGAGACTGGAAAATCGAGGTGGCTTCCGGGTAAACTTTTTGTCAGCTAGGAATGAGAGAAAGAAAGTGAAAAACCCATAAGACCTCTTTTACCAGGACAATGACTTTTTAGGTCACTGATGTACTCCCCAGAGAAAAGGAGGATGCCTCAGAAGTTTCCTTGTCCTTATCAGTCTTCCACTGCCCTGGAAGCCTATCTTCTGGGGCTCCAGATATTTTTTTTCCTCTCTCTGGGACTGAAGGCATGGTAAGCAGCCAAGGCTCATTCAGGTACTACCTTAGGGTGTCTCTGCGCCCCTCCCTCTGCTCTCCAACAGGCCCTCCAATTGAGGGGTCTTAGGGTTATAGACACCCAGTACACACCCCCAGAATCGCCAGCTTCCTCCAGATCACTGCGTCCTGGCTTCCCGTGTTCTGCTGGCAGCCACCCTCCACCTGGCAGATGCAGGCCTGGGATGTCGGGGACCAACCCTACGGCTTTCTTGTCGCTGGTTGCTCTCTCAGCTGGTAAGAGAGGAGACGATATATGTGAAGACTTATGGGGTAGGGAGCCAAGCAGAACTTCAGGAGAGGTTGAGTCCCAAGCCAAGGAGACCAGCATGCTCTCATATAGGGGGCCAACCCTGCCCAGGGCAAATCCAAGCCAAAACAAAGGGTTATTGGTCCAGATCTGCCAAACATTAAACTTTGTAACAGAGAGGTTATCCAGTCACCTTCCCTGAAATTCGGCAACCTCATTCTCAAGGGGAAGATCCAGAAGATGAATCAGAGGGGAGCAGATACTGGGGGTGGGTGGGGTGGGAGAAGGTAGGGCCTGGAGCTTTTAGGGACAGAATCCTATATCCTTTAATCTCTGTTCTCTTCTCTCCCTATAAAGAAACAATAATTCCTTAAAGACCCAAAAGTAGGGAGGAAGAGAAAGGGAGAAGTCCATGAGTTCTTGCTAACCTGCCTGTCTGGCCTGTGACTCAAGTCACCAAATCCTGGAAACCCAGAATAGGGACTACCACCCACAGAAAGTGAAATAAGGGCAGGAGATAGGATTCATTGACTACAGCATAAAAGCACAGAACTCTAGGATCCTCAAAGAAAGAAATGCCTCTCACTATTACTGGTTTCTTGGGTATTGTCTTCTGTCTCATAGCTGGGTCTGACTGCCTCTTTTTTCTCCTGCTGGGTGAGGTTGTTGAGGACTTTGGCCTGGCAGTGGGCCTCAGTGCTGTCAATCACTGTCAACAGGGCATCGAGTGACAGCAGGTGTGTTGTGTAGAGCTGACCAGAGACAGGGAAGGCATTCTGGAAAGTAAACAGATTCGGTAGACTTGAGGTTAGAATACTTTATACTGTAACTGATTCTTTTCCAAAAATCCTGATACCTTCTATAACTTCTACATTACCCTGAGAAAATGCTTTTCTTATTCCTGTTTCCCAAACTTCAAGTGTTCCCCTCCTTGTATGTAGCATCCCACCACCACCGGAAGATTTCCTTAATAGTTTCCTTTCTAGAGGCCAGTAAGAGTGATCAGCACCTTGGAGAGCAACTTGGTGAGGTCCTCAAAGAGATTGGAACAGTAGTAGTCACAATCATAGTTGATGTAGAGCTCAGTGACAAAGCTGGGGATGCGCCAGAGCTGCACAATGGCCTCCAGTGCCATCTCCTTCATCTCATAAGGCATCTTAGGGTTCTCCACAGTGATGATTTCCATGAGCTTTTTGATGTACATCTGGCAATAACCCAGTAATGGCCATTCGAGTGGGTAAAGAATTCAATATAGGGAGAGACAAAATTGGACAGGAAGAAATTAAGCAGAGGAAACAGACAGGAGACATACATTAAGAGACGCCTAAAAGTATGGGGTCACTATGAGTCGGAATCCACTCCACGGCAATGGGTTTGGTTTTTTTTTTGGAAAAGTATTCCATACCCTAAATACATCTACCTCTTTGGCCTCTGTGCTGGAAATAAAGCCTGGCTCTGTCTCATGCCTGACCTAAAACAAGTTGCCTGTTGCCCTTTTTGAGCTGTGTGAGGCTGACCTGATCTTATTTATAATTCCTTTTTGCAATATAGTGGCAAAGCTGGCTTGACTTGCCTGCCTGCATTGCAGAGAAACTGCTAGACAGAAAGCTGTTCCTATTCACGGTGAAGCTACCCACCAATCCTAATATTTAGGTTCTACCACTTCATAGCCAGCCAGTTTCCCTGGGGCTCCTTTTTTACTTCCCCACTACTGAGCCGAGCCAAGGAACCAAACTATTGGGGCTAAAAGCATTTTCCTACAGGAACCCCCAAGTCCCACCACTGCACCATAACATTGCTGGTCCCACTAAGGATCCTATGCAGCCCCCTGTTTTCTTTTCCTTCTAAGGTCAGGAAACTCACCTCCAACTGGAACTTGAGGTGCTCCCGCATGCTCTCAAACAGTAGGAAGCATACCCGCAGGGAAGCAGCATAAAGGTTCAGTCGTTCTACGCTGAGTAGCTGCAGATCAGAGCAGGGTGGGTCATGAGGTTTCTGAACCTGACTATGGCTCAACCAGGAGAGAGCCAAGACAGGAAACTGGGTGAAGTTGCCACTGAGGTCCCGTGCTCTGAGGAAATTGTATATCTAGCCATTCCTATATTTCCCTGGGGCAACTACTGGGGCCCTCTTACTATGATTTCTGGTCAATCACAAGAGAGGTGTTATCCTGGGCTCTATACCCTTCTCACAAATCAGCCAAACTGATCTGTGGTCCCCTAGCCCTGGAGATACCCTGAAAAATAGCCAAGGGCTCTGAGCCCTCTAGCAATTCAGTCTTACCTGGAATAAGTGGCGGCACATCTCATCCTTGATGAGACCCAAGAGGGTCTGGCACTGGGCTACAGAAGCTGACTCAAGAGCCACTGTCAACAAATGCAGTCCCATGTGGATCATGACCTCTGAGTTGTGGCGGTCATGTGGATTGGTGAGGGAGATGAGGAAACGAAAGAGCTCACGGATACAGGGAAGGCCATAGGGGACCAAAGCTGTACCTGGGGAAGCCAGGAGAAAAGTGAGGCTGCTAAGAAACAACTGGCCTGATGGCTTGGCCTAGCCTGCCCTGCATCATACAAGGCAATTTCAGGTAAGTGATTCTTTTCAAGGAAACAACTGTCTTTTTTTCTGGGCAAGTGAAGGGACTAGTCTTACTTATTTTAGGGAATCAGAATTGATGATGACACCTTTCTGTTAAAGTGCCAAGTTTTCTATACTTCCTCTTGTTTCCTATTGTCCACCAAATTCCCTCTCTGTGTAAATCTGGGAAGGGCTCCATCTATGCCAACAGTCCTCTGGTTTGATTTCATTTCCTGACTGGCCAATGGCCTAAAACTTGGACCAGTAGGCAGCAGTCACCTTGGATCCAAGGTGGTCTAGACTCAGAAACCGTAGTGGGTGGGATGGGGTATGTGACAGGCAGAGACTGCCAGAGAGTACCCACCTTCTTTCTGGGAAGACTGTGTAAAGCGCACGCCCCGGGGATTGACGTAATCCATGTCATGGACAGAGGCAGAGTCGGAGTGGTCACCAGGGGACGTGCACTCCTCTAACACCTCCGGGATGGATTCCACAGATGCTGATTGTGCCTTTTCCACCTGGGCCCCTTCCTGCTATGACCAGTAGTAGGGGGATATAGGACGAGGATGAGGCAAGAGAAATCTGGAAATTATCCTCCTTAAGTACCTGTCCTTCAAGCTGTTTCTAATGGACTGCAGGTGTAGGGCCAGCTCAGTGGGCTATGAATCAATGCAAGGTGGATCAGGACAGGAGTATGATGAAAGATTCGGAACACATCTCCCGAGGCATCATTGACTTATAGTGACTGGAACTCTAGAGGTAGCAGAGGCTCTCACAGGCCTGGGATTCAGATCATTGCCTTTCAGAGAAAGCCACAGCCAGCTGCCTTGTCTTTGCCAAGTGCCACCCATATGCATAACCTGATAAAGCCCATCAGCTATCTCTCATAGTGAGTCATGCTATAGGTTTTCCAGGCAGTACAGCTAACTCTAGAAGAAGAACCTCCCTGCCCCAAACTTCTTTTGAGCTAAGGCCTAGATAAGGACCCAAAGGATCAAGTTAATTCCCACAGTGGAAGATGAGAGAGGGGTCTTTAGAAATCAAAGCTATACCTGCGGGTCTGGCTGTTCAGGAACTCCTAGCTCGCGGCTCACAGGCTCTGCAGCTGTGCTGTAGCCTGGAAAGCCAGCTTGCTCCAGGTCGGTGAGGTCCTCCTTGGAGGTGGTCTGGGAGGAGAATTCCAGGCCACTGTCTGTAGAGGGGCTGACCACTGCTGAGGCAGCTTCTGAACTTGCAGAGGAGATGGGAGTAGGCACATCAATGAAGGGCATGCCACCTGCCAAGCAAAGTGAGTGAGGCTTGAAGGAAAAGAGAGGGCAGACTCAGTGGGAAAAATATAACTTCCATGGTACAAGGGGCTCTATTTCCCAGTCTATACAACCTAATCTCCGCATAAACTGATCTCTAAAGTAGTCAGAGTCCCCCTGCAAGAAGAGCACCCCCTAACTCACTGCAGAGTTCTTGAACAATCACAGTCTGATCTGACCTGGAGTTTTCCCTTTTTTGCTTTCAGTAGAAACACCAAAGCCTCTCAGCTGATTGGTCTTCAATTTCAATATCCCTAAGAGAGGAAGGAGCTTTTCTTCTATCCATTCTAATCAGAGGAAACAGCCCAGGGTACTTACCAGTGAGGTTAGAGGATGAGGTGGTTCCATTGGGGGTGGGCAGTTCTGAACCCGGTGTGACTTTGGTCATATGGCGAGGGGGCCGGGGGGATCTCTTCTGTTTCTTCCACTTGGATGAATCACTCATGCCTCCTGCTCTCATTTTCAGCTGGAAATATCACACCTCGTTAGCACTTGTATCCAAACCAAGACTCTATTCCTAGAAATCTCCCTTCTCTTAGTCCTACCAGTGCCTAGAAAGCAGCCTATGCCCCACATCTGTGCCCAGGTAAGGATCTAGACCATCAGATCACATTCCTACTCCTCTAATCTGGCTTCTACATTTGTCACTTCACAAGTTGGCTTGGCAGCGTCCACAGGGAAGGTGACATTCAGCTTTTAGGCTAGTCATTGATAGGGCCAACCCTCACACTATCACTCTGCTCCCTTGGGTCCTGAGTCCTGTAGAGGTGCATGACCTCTTGCAGGAAGGATAGGGGCTCCTTTACCCAGAATCTCAGGTCTACAGGCCCATGGACTCCTGGGCATTCCTTCTCAACCACCCTGCAGAACAGCCCCCTCCCTATTCCTGTTAGTTCTTACCCAACTACATGAGCCTACTTCTTCCCATCCAGGCTTTTGGCTTTCCTATGTCTGGGTTTTTATTGCTTCATAGACTGAGCCTAGATCGTAAACACACTCCTTACTTTCTGGAGTTTCTACATCAAATTGGTCAGAGGCTCATTCTTTGGATTAAGGAAGGAGTGGATCCCAGTTTATTCCCAGAGTTAAGAATGGAGAGTCACGACATGCTCTCTGCTGCTCACAATTTTGTTATATCAATGGAGCCTCCTGTTCGTCTCACTGTTGGTCTTCTAGATACAGTTTGTTTTTAGATAGGAAGGCCCCGATTCCTTGGACCTTTGGTCTATTCCGTTCTCCTCTCTCTTGCTGTATTTCTATTCTTTCTATGGCTTTCTTTTAGTCACAGGGACAATCTATCACTTGGTGACAACTCTAAGATGTAAGTTTTTTAAATGCATTTCCTCCACTTTAAGTTCAGAGTTACTTTAAGAGCATTTCTCTTCCCTAGCCCTGATGCTTTTTTGGCTGGGGTTTAAACCCAGTCCTGTTATAGAGTTATACTAAACCATTCCTAGACTGATGGGCCACTCCTAGATTAGGCAACAATAGCTCTCTTCCAGCAGCCATTACAATGCTCTTAGGAGGGCAGAAGCGCTCTTCCTCCCTGCCTATTCCTAAAGGCATACTATCCTTGGCCTGTTCATTTCCTTCTGATATCTGGGGATTGACCCCCTTCCTCGGCGTCCCCAAGCCCTCTAGAACCTGGGTAATCTTTGATCCCTTGCTTAGAAACCATAATTCTTCCTTTCCTACCCCATAGCTCCTTCCATAAAGGCGAGATGTCCAAGAACTGAGTCCTTCCCCTAGCTCTCAGGAAGACAGCAACAACCTTGCATTGGATTTACACTTCTTGTCCTTCCAACTACAAAATGCCTGCAGTCATATACCTACACTGCAACTTCAAGCACTCTAAGCACTGTGGCTAAGGTTCTCCAGAGCTAAGGTACCCTAGAAACTTGCCCCAGTTTCAGCAGAAGTGGGGGCTGAGCTCAGCTGGGTCAAGTTTATGGTAAAACATGTTCTGGGGGAGGAGTCAGCCAAAAATGCAGAGGGGCAAGAAGCCTGAGATATCAATGACAGAAAACCATGACCTCCTGGCTTTACTGGCAGTTGTCAAGGAGCTCCAAAAAGTACTAACGTCTGGATTCACTTTTATTTGGCACCCCTTCTCTCCAGGGGGCTCCCCCATTTCACGAACTTCAGGCAGTCCTAATTCCACTGAGAAGCCAGTCATTCACTGAGGTTCCTTTCCACACTAGGATCATCCCTTCCTCACTGTTTTCTTCCCTGTCCTCTGCAAAGCTGGCTCCAGCCTGGTTGCTTCAGTGAGCTTTCTCTGCCTCCTGGCTAGAGTAGGAGCTGAGAGGCTGCCAATTCTCAAAAATACCTCAGCCCTTAAAAAATACACCTGTGCTCCCTCTATCCTAAGGTGAGGAGGGGTGGGCAGCAGGTATTCATGGAACCCTACACCACCTTATCTGTACAACTCTGTATTCCCAAAGGACAGCAAAGCTTAAAAAAAGAAAAAAAAAATCCTGGCAATATGCCAGGTAACCACTGACAAGAGCTGCAACTTAAGACTAGACAAACACACAAATGAATCTTAAGACAATGCATGCAAAGAGAACACAGGCCTATTGACTGCCTAGCCGAGTACACACCTACACCCACAGTTCTTTTTATCTTCAAAGACCTGGATGTCCACAAGCACACCTCTAGCATACACACTGTTGTGACAGATAGCCTACACAGTCCATACCTCCTTCTCTCCCTCTTCTTCCTTGAGGCAGAAATATGGGGATTAGGGTAATCTTTAGCTTGGACCCCTCTCCTATATCTCAACTTTTAAAAGACAAAGGGGATCTGCAAAGATGCCAAGTAGTCCCAGTGTTCTGGGCTACCTTGGCACCTAGCTTGTCTCCATCAAACTAGAGTTCTAAACCTTGGAATAACCCTTTTAATGGTAACTAAGGAAAAAAAGACCCCAGCTAGGCAGACTACCCTTTTCCTCCAACTCAGTCCAGGTATCCAGTTAGAGTCAAGGACTATGCTTAAACTCTCTATGCCAGCTCTGAGAGAGGGAGAGGGTAGAAGAGGAAAGAGAAGGGTCTTGCTTAGAGGTCCCTCATGGTTTCTCTACAAATGTGAGAGCTTAACCCTTCCCAAAGGTGACAGTAGAACTCAGGCTATCTAGTCTCACTAGATGATGTATCATCAGTTCAAGCCTTTCTCCTTCTGCCTCCAGGCAACCAGATGCCCCAGCAGAATTCTCAACCCGGCAAAGCTACAAATACATGCAACTTTTCCAAAGCCATGCTGTGTTACAAGGGAGGGGTAAGTTGTGCTCTACTCAATGGAAATGGGACCCAGGTGTTACATATAAAAAATAAATAAACATTTGAAGAAATAAAAAGGGGAAAAGGAGAGGGCGAGGGAGAGAGACCTTGAGGTTCTTAAAGAGTAGTACCCTCTCTAACTGGTTCAGGGCTTTGGGCTGCTCCCCACTACTTAGCTCCAGTTTGTTGAGGAGACATGGAGAAATCTGTGAAAGACAGGCAAACGCACGATTTAAACAGAGTGAAATAAACTCAGACACACACCAACAGGGCACAGGGCAGGAATGGGAATGGATGGCAGGGTAGAGGGGAAGGTCAGGTGCATGCACCAAACAGCCAAAGGTCATCTCCATGGGCAGAACCTCTTAGGGCTGCAAGTAGAATTCTCATCAGAGGCCTGTGAAGTCCAGGGCTTCAGTTTACAATAGAAAGAGGCCATTTTTCTGACCACCATTCTTCTCCCAGCAGTTTGAGAACCTTCCAACCTGGAGTCAGGCTTGATCTGTCTCTTCAACAGAGGCTAGCACAAGCGTGAGCCCAAACTAATCCAGCATTATGGTGGGATTTGGAGCACAGTCTGTCTAGGCTCCTACCTGCTGAAAAGGCAGGGTTCTGAGGGGATGGCAGGACTTTCATTTTTGTCAACACACATTTTCAGGCCAGCCTGGTAGGCCTCGCCCAGGGTCCATGAAGGACTTGCTCACCAGCTTATATGATGGGTCAACAAAGGCCAGAAAGGAAAAGTTAAGGAAGGAGAGGCATCTGGGAGAGAATAAATTGCCCACTGAAGGAGTGGTAGCTATTTTCTAGATTCCAAGCAGACCTGTTTAGACAAAAGCATGTCTTTGCTAAGCAAGCCTATCCAGGAAAATCCCCACAGCACTGAAGCTGGGAGATCAAGGCTTAGATGAGGGACAGCAGACCAGCTCCCAGATCATACCTTTTTCATGTTGGTCCCCACATAGTTCTTCGGTTCTTCTTTAAACTGAGGTAACCTACAAGATAGAGAACCCCAGAGAATGTCATTAGGTATAATGACAAATTCCCCCCCTCTAGCCAGCCACCACCCAAAAATGTTCTGGGCCAGAGCATGACCTGTTTCTCAGGAAAACCTAGGAAGAGAAAAAGGCTAATCTCATCCTTTTTCAGAGCTTCATCAAAGAACCACAGGAACTGGGGGATGCATGACATGAACACTTTTTGAAAGAGAAAGTAAAGTCCTCAGGGCAAGGTGACTAAGTGCCCTTGGAGTGTGGAGGTTCTTTTTATCCTTAAACAGATTCCACCCTGCTTGCGTTCACTTCTAAGTGTTGCTGAAAGCCAAGAGATGGGGAGAGGGAAGTCTATCAAATCCTCAGGAGACTGGGCATAGGCTGAGAAGAAAAAGGTAGGTTGAGGTTTTGAAACTAGTAGATTTGAACTTCTGGAGTAAGAAACTCTTTGCAGCAGGGACCACAGACAGACGTAGTAAGCAAGGATTATTACCTACAGATTTGAAGAGCAAAAAGAAATCCCAGAGGGAGGTTTTAAAGCCATTTCCTCAGCTCTTCTCAAAACTAGTCTATTGAAAGGAGGTGTAGGAAACAGGCAGTAGGGCATAGTATGAAAAGGCATCCTAGGCCCTAGGCTGAGGGCTTTGCCCAGGGTAACTAACCATCCTGGTTTGCCTGGTACTGAGGGGCTTCCCAGCATGTGGGACTTTCAGTCTTAAAATCAGGACAAAAAAACCCAAAAAACAAAAACCAAACCTGTTGCCTTTGAGTCAGTTCCGACTCATAGTGACCCTACAGAAAATGGAGACGGTCCCAGGCAAACCAAGATTACTGGTCGCCCTATCCTTGGTCCCTCCTACAGTGATCAGGACAAGCTCTGGGAGCTCAGCTCTCTATTCCAGTCACCCTTGGACTTGGCTTCCTCTCTGGGTTCTCTTTCCCAGCTGTTACCTGAACAGAAACAGACACTAGTTTGGGACACAGAATGAGGTCTGTTAGCCTAGATTAAATAACTCTCTACGCCTCCCTGAAGCCAAGCAAGCTCCCTCTTCTTTTTCCCTTGCCCGGTAACCCTGGGCCCAGAGAGCTACCCCCATCCTTAATCCCAGTGGCCTCTGATATGGCTGTGGGGTTGGCTGGGTCCCTGAAGTGGCTATGTGGAAGCAGGCAGGCTCAAGAGGCCTGGGTAGCCGGGCTGAAGCAAACAGCAGCAGGTTTACCTTGTGAAGAGCAGCTGCACCATGTCTACGAGAGTGTGCTCTGCGGATTTTCTCAATAACTCTGCACAAGCGAAAACAAATAACACAGGTGTCATTACTTGCTGTGCTATTATCAGGAGGCTTCTCAGAGCAGACTCCCCTCCAAACCTTGTTTACCAAGGATTATGCCAAACTTATTAAAACCAGCTCCAGCTCAGCCTGGCAACCATAATGTCACTGGCCCACTAGGTGGCACTACTGAGTCAGGAAGAAAGGGGAGCAATGCATGTGTTCTGTGCAGTTGCAGGCTGGTGTCAATCCCAGAAACCCTAGGGGAGGAAGAGTTGATGCCTGAGCTGAGTCAGCCTGGAATCCATCCCACCTTCTGCCCTGGCACAATGGGTTGAGGTCTCTATTCTATCTTCACAACAAGGAGTCAAGGACAAAGACTTCCAGACCCCTATGACTCCACGAGGTGGGTGATGGAGAAATCCTGAGTTTTTCCTGTCTCTGGGGTTCATCAGAGACAGCATCCTGTGTTCATGCTTACAGATGCTGGCCCCAGGCATGGTGAAGGAGACGAGATTTATGCACCTACCACTAAGCCTCATTTCAAAGCAGATCCGGAAGCAAGACTGCATGATCTCACACACTGATTCATTGGTCAGGTGGGCACCCACTGGGGTCAGCAACAGTGTCCGCAGAACCTACCATAAAGAAAGGGGAGATACTGTGATAAACAAGGCAGGCTGGGTGAAGAGGTGTACCTGAAGGGGGAAAGGCTGCCTTGTGTTTCTCCAGTCTCCTAGGAAAGCACTTAGGGGTGAGAAAGGAAGTTAGCAGGAACGCTGACCTTGCTTTAATGTAGTTTGGTAGAGAGGTCTCCCAGGACCTGTCTTGGAAACTATTTCTTTACTCTGCATGACCCTGTCATGGCTCAGAACTCCTTCCAGCCCTAGCCCAGGAACCCAACAGATGGATGGAACAAATAGTCTGTTAGAGGTCTAAATGTATTAAGGGCTCCCAGTATTCGATATCAATTCATTTAAAGCTTTTAATTATTTCCTCAGAAAAAGCTTTTACTTTGGGTACTCGAGCTGCTTGTTTGGAAACAAAGCCGCTCCCTAAGCCCCAGTGGAATCAAAACACAGCTTCAAGTTGCCAGCAGACTAGGGTAAGTAGAGCTGGAGGTACCAGCTCCTGGCCATTAGCCTAATTGCGCTTCCCCACCGCTTACCTGAAGGATTTTCATCAGGACAACCTCATCGCTGGCAGGATCCGTGCCCACAAAGCGGGCGTGGGTGACAGCATCTGCCATGTTCTCCATGCCCTCTGCTGTGCCCTCATGAATGGGATCTGCTCCAGCAATAAAGGAAAGACTAAGTGACTAAATGATGAGAGAGAAAGAAAAGGCAAGGCATCCTGTCTAGGGGCTGCTTTGGGAGTCTTTGGTCTTCTTCTCTCTAATTCCCTTGAGCTACCTGAAAATGTTTGCCCTTAACTGGGCTTAGGGTTTAGTGAGCTCTTTTGTTTAACTCCACTGTGTAAAACAGTGGTTTTCTAACTTAAGCATGCATCAAAATCACCTGGAGTGCTTGTTAAACTACAAATTGCTGAGCTCCACTTGCACAGTTTCTGCATTACTAGAGCTGATGTGGGGCCTGAGAATTTGCATTTCTAACAAGATCCCAGGTGAAGCTAACACATGCTTTGGAAATTACTGGTGTAAAGCTACTCATTTCTTGAAGAAAAAGACTGGAAATGAGAGTTTTTGGCCCAGAGTAAGTGCCGAGTAGGGCCAGAGCTTTGAATGCCAAAGCTGCAGCTTTTCTCTTTATGTCTTTCAACACAGCTTTTGGAATTTTGTGCTCAGGTGCAACTGAGGTAGGGGAGCAGTCAGAGGAAGTGGATAGTCACTGCTGCCAATACTCATATCTGGTGCCACATTACAAAGGTCAGAGAGCTCTTCCTGCTTTGGTTTCATTCTTATTAAAACAATATGGCACTGAGCAAGAATCCAGCTTAACTAAACAGGCATTAGAAGGGAAAATAGGCAAACTAAATAGGACTGGAGCTGGCTAATTGGGGAGTGGGAGAAAGAGAGAGGATTTCAGTTGTGAATAAGGAAAGGGGACAAGCTAAGGGTCAGACAACTAGCACAATGTCGGAGGCTAACACATATGCTGCCAAGGGGGGAAACTGCTCCCATTCATGTGTTAAACGGCCACAAGGAGTAGCCAAAGAAGTTGCCTTCATCAAGGCCTATCAGGGTCCCACAGAACTGTCTGGGTTATGGTGCTCCTGCCCCAGGTCTGCTCTGAAGGACCCTTTGTACTGCTGTTCCTGAAAAGGGAGCAGAAGTAGGAAAAAAGGTAGGCACATGATAAAGTTTTATAAGTGATAAAGTAGCTCTAGCGGTAGCATGGTGTAGTACAGGGACATCTTCTAGCTGTAAGTGATAGGAGAAGGAGAAATTCTTACCAGTTTCTCTTTCCTGGCACCTGAAATTAGTGGGAGTTCCTGAGCCTAAAGCTCAGGCAATGGCTGAGAAGCCTGAACACTGCTCACACAACAAGCCAGAAAAGTTTCATTAGTTGTGAGTGGTATTCGTTTGTTCTTTCTCTGTCCTGGTTAGTCTGACACCTTGTCAAAGACTCTTTTTGTCTTACTTAAAACATCCTTCTACCCAGTACTAGAAGTGGCTACTCCAGAGGTCATGGAGAAGGAAGCCAATTTCATGATAATATAGAGTATAATGGAGTGACTTAGTTCCTTCTAGGACCCCCAACTCTCTGTGTTTTTCCCACTTAGTACAGAAAATCCTATACTCTCAAGGCCTTTGCCTGAGTCCTCTCTCACAGCCCTGCCTGACAGTCCTTATTCAGGCCTCCAGGGCCCATAGGAAATCCAGGTCCTTCTCAGTGTTGTGTGGTGTTTCAGAGGTCAGTGAATGGTAGTCTTGCTCCTATCTCACAATGCTCCTGGGGGGTCAACTTCTTCCTCTCTTTCAGTAATCTTCCTTGTTAAGGTGGTTTAAGATCTAACTGATCTCTTTATAGCTCTTATACTCTGAGCTTGAATGAAGCAGCAAAGTTAATTTTCTAAAAAGGCAGGTAAGAGTGACAGGTCTTTAGAACCACAGGCAGGGCCTGCCAGTGAGCAAGGCAATCAGTGGGACAAATCCTGGTCTGGCAGCTGTGCAGGGCCAAACAAAAGGCTGGTCCTTGCAGTGGGACCTAAAATAATCCCAGAAGCCTTGGGTCACAGGATTGGAAGGGAGGAGGGGGTGTTTCTTCTGAACGGACAGCCTAAACACAGGACTGTTTGGTTTGGGTTCATTTAACGGGCTTGTCTTCCCTAAAACCTATTCCTCAGAATGTCCTCCTATCCAGGCCAGTCTGGAGCAGACTGCATAGAAATTTGCCAATCTTATCTTCTTTGCCTTCTGGCTTTCATATACTCCTTCCTGCTCCTTTTCTCATGCCCACTGCAATCGCCACCTCCAGCATTCTCCTTTCTTGCCACAGGAAACTCCAATGACCAGCTGGCCTGAAGTCTCCAATAACTAGCCTGTCTGCCAAGTTCAAGAAGGGAAGAAAGTAACAGGGACAAGACAGCAGAGGGAAAAGGCACAAGGGGGCAGCTGCTGGAGGCTGTGAAGAGAGATGACCTGCAGGTGGTGCTCAGGGCAAGGCTGGAACTGGCTGGGCCTGATTACGCTTAGGAAAAGTATGAAGGGCTTGGGTGCCTGGAGAGGCTGATACACCTATTCAGAACCTAGCTGGCACCCAGGATTCCTGCTCAGGATCCTGAATGCATCAGCTATGCAAACCCAACCTTCTAGAATAGATAAATTTTCTTGCCCTGATCTTAAGGCCATTTTACAGCCTGAGCCTTATCTTGTTTTGTTCCCCTACTTAGAAACAAAGACAGCCGTGTGTTTTCTATGTTCCTCACACTTGCACACGGGCTGACAGTAAGGGAAAAGAATCCAGGACCCTGAACAATGAGACCAACTGAAAAGTAATCCAAAGGAGACACCATAAACTATTCCAGAGATAAACAACAGACTAGGTAAATATTTGGGCTAGACTGGGAGAAAATACTTGTAATACTATCATAGACTAAGGGTTGATATTCCTGAAAAAAGAGCCCTATAAATGATAAGAAAAACAAAGACAACAACAACTCAGTTGAAAAAAAAAAAAAAAAAGGGCAGTGGAGAAGAAATTCAAACAGCCAATGTTCAATCTCAAGGAAATAAAAACACCACCATACCAGTTTTCACCCACCAGATTAGCATAAGTAAAGAACAGTGATAATATTCAGTGCTGGTGATAGGGAAGGGGATGGATGCTCTTATACATTGCTGGTGGAAGGGTAAAATGCTGTAACCTTTTGGGAAGGCAACCTGGGAGGACCTATGAAAATGTAATATGCACATGGCCTTCAATCCAGAAACCCCAGGTAAATAGGAATCTGCTCTACAAAATGAAATTTGTAAATAAGGACATATGAACAATGATGCTTTTTTTTAGCACTATTTATAATGGCTCCAAATAGCAAACAACTTAAATATTAATCAATAAGAAAATGATTGATTAATTGTGTTATAGTTGTACTATGGAAATTACAGAGCTATCAAAAATAATAGATCAGATTGGTAATTCTATCATGTACATCTAATACTATCAAGTGAAAAAACAAAATATGTAGCACATAATTCTATTTTTATTTCTTTTTAAAAAAGGTGTGGTACTTAAATATATTTATACACACATAGAGAGTCACACCAGGCTGTTAACACTATTTACCTCAAGCAGGGGAAGAAGCACTGAGAAAGAAGACAGACCATTAACTTTTTTTTTTTTTTAGATACCTCTTTATTTTTTGTCTTCTTACAATAAAATTGGCATGTATTATATTGGAAAAGTAACTAAAAATAAACCAAATCAACAAACAAAACCTCCAAGGGCCTTATACCCTTAACTCCCTCCTAGGCATGCTCAGAAGAACCCAGAGTCCCAGTGAAACCTCCCCCCCTTCCCCACTCAATACAAACAGTCAATTAGCATGATAAGTAGCCAATAACAATCATATTTCTCTTATATAAGGAAAGAGATGGCTGGAAAAAAATTTCTCAGTATCACCAGCTCATTGCCTAGGGCCTGGCCCCTCCTCTCCTCCCACAGAGAGGCAGGAAATGAAGTGCTGTGGTTATCCAAGAAAAGTCTGAGCTCTTACCTATGAGTGCATAGGACAGAAACTTATTGACAGAGGTGAGTGCCAGTCCAGTGATAGGGCCAGTGGTATCTTCAGAGCGAATCACTTCCAGGAATGGACGAAGGAACACATTGGGCTCAATCTCTGAGAGTTCTTCAAGAAAAGAAAAGAGGAATGAAGAGATGCCATCTGAAAAAACTAAACCCTAGAAAAAGGCTAGAGGTCTTGGTTACTGGGTCAATCTTTCTCCCTCTGGATTACCTTGAATCAAGTTCTAGACATTGTACCACTTTATCTGTAAATTTTGCATGTTTATGTGGCTCTAAGAGATAAAGAAGGTGAAAGGGGGGAAAGAAAAACACCCCACAATACCATTATCGTGCTTTACAGAATTAACAATAATTCTTCAATATCATCAAATCATCTTTAATATCATCAAATAATACCACCATCAATTGCTGGGTCAATTTTCCATGTCCATTTCAGGAGGAAATGCTCAAATCTCTTACCCTCTCCAGTGATATACTGGTAAACTTCATCTTCTGCCCTATTAGGTACACCCAGTGTGGTTGTCTTTACGTCTTTTGCTATTATGGGCAAGTTTACTTCTTTTAGGGAAAGAGCATAGCACAACCCAGGAGGGTTGGTGGGGGAGGGGGACCTTGGGGCTTAAACAGTTCCTTATGAAAAAATAAGCAGAAAAAGAACAAATGGCTGTGCAGTCCCTCACTCACAGAGGCAATTTGTAATCTTAGAAGGTCCTAACCATTCTCCAGCCCCGCTTCCTAGAGCAGAGGGTTACTTGCCCTGAGGTGAAGAGGCAATTCATAATCCCTATTTTACAGATGAGAAAAATTAGGCTCAGGTAAGACACATGACTGGCTAGAGTAAGAGGCAGAGCTGTAAACTGAGCCCAGGCTATATGATTCTAAAACTTGTAAAACCCTGATATCTATTGTACCTAATTACCAGTACAGACTGCTGAAATTTAAAAAATTTCATTCCAGATCTACGAAGCTATACCACACTAGACTTGCTCCCTACTCTACCCTGCTCAGGGTTGAATTTTTTGTTTTTCTAGATTCTGCTATGATTTCATTTTTCAGAGACCAGCTTCCTAAAAGGCTCCCTAAATAGGCCAGAAAGAGCTAAGGATGTGATCACGCTGCCCCACCTTTACAGACAAAAGGAAGCTGGGTTTCCTAAGCACCTTTATTTTCATGCAAATGCAGGGAGCTTCCCACTCAATTCCTATCACCTCCCTCTCAGGGTAAACATTCCCTCCTCCCGGCTGCTCAGATTAATGCTTTAATTAATCAGCAGATTGGGTAGCATTTTCCAAGTTTGTCTGCATAGCGATCACATCAGCTGTATAAAACCTGCTTCTCATCCCCCACTGCCCCCATCTACAGATGAAGAATTTGCAGAAAAACCTTCATAGGGCGGGCGGGGCAGGCGGGGGGAGGGAGGCGTATGGGGGTTGAGATGTAAGGAATAGAAATATTTGGAAAAACTGAAATATCAACTGTACTTGCTTCATGTCTTCCTTCATGGTGAAAGGTTTTACAGCCAGGGTCGAAACTTCCTCTCCCTTCTTTTTTTGTTTTGTTTTAATTAACAATGCCTGCTAAGAAACACATTCCAGCACTTCCATTCTGTGAGTCAATAGATGCTTTATGGAAATTTACTGCTGGAAAACTAGAAGGGTTGGACTTTTTAACGAGCCCACCAGGACCCTCGCTATCACCCTCACTCCTCCACCCCCTGGGAAAAAAAAGGAGGGAAGGGGAATCATGGTATATGAAGCTAACTTTTCAGAGTTTGGTCTAGGCAGAATTGGAATTTTGCTCTCTAGGTTCAACTGCTGATTTCCAGGAGGATCAGAGAAGCTCTAAGAGAACTTCTGCAGGTTTGGGGGCGGGAAGTGCTCCTAGCTGGGCATTACTAGCAAGGGCATTCCTAATTTAAGGGGGGCCCTGGTGGCGCAGTGGTTAAGACCTCAGCTGCTAACCAAAAGTTCAGCAGTTCGAATTCACCAGCAGCTCCTTGGAGACTCTCTGGGGCAGTCCTACTCTGTCCTATAGGGCTGCTATGAGTCAGAATTGACTGGATGGCAATGGGTTTGTTTTTTTTTTTGGTTTGTCTGTAAACATTTAAAGCCTGGAATTTTAATTTATAAGCCTGGTGAAATGTTCAGTTGGGCCCTCTAGAATAGTGCTCTTCAAACTGTCTGTGGTAAGGGCCAATTTTTTTTTGTTGTTGTTTATATCAGCCCATTGCAGACCCATACTTTTATAAAATACAGTAAAAATGAATTGCTAGTAAAAGGAAATTAAAAAAAAAGACATAATACACAACTCCAATTTTTATTATTAGAATCAACATGCACAAAAACTACTCTGCCAAGTTGCTATAAAAATTTCTAAAGAGTTTCCCTCAATTTCTGTATGCATTGTATCACGGACCCACACTGATCTGCAGATTACGCTTTGATTCCTAGATAGTTAAGTCCTACTTCTTGGCTACCACTCTAGAAAACTCTCTAAATCCTGGGATATTACAGCTAAAAAAGTCCCTAAAAATAGTTTACAAATGAGATAACTAAGGCTTAGGGAGGTTAGGTAATTTGTATAATGCCACATAGCCAGTTAGTGTTGAAGCCAGGACTAGAAGTTGAGGGTACCAGGTAAAAACATGGGCTTTAAAGTTAAAATTCTAGTTCTGCAACTAAGTAGCTGTGTGACCTTAGTTACGTAACCTTTCTATGCCTTTATTTTATCACCTGTAAAATGGGTGATAATTAAGATATTTTGAAAAATAAACAGCAGCTAACATTTATTGCATATGCATATACATATGTGCCAGGCACAGTGTCACGCACTTTACGTACATGATCTCCTTTAGTGGATGTAAAACACTTGGTACAATGCGTGGAATAAAGTGCAAAATAAAGAGCTGATTTTTTAGTTCTGGAGTCCCAGACCAGTGTTCTTTACGCTGTATACAAGTTTATTAAGATTCAAGTGAATATCAAAATATTCAACAGCAGGTCTTCTACCTTTCATTCCTAAACCTTCAAGAGGATAGAAGTTAAGGATAAATACCAAAATAATTGATGGTGGTTATTTATGATGCAGTTTGGACTATCTCTTAGGCTTTAGCTTTCTCTAAGGTATGTGTAGTATCAGAGAATGGAACAGACTTCCTTTTTCAAATGAATGAATGAAAAAATCATCCATTTAGAAGAGATAACGATAGTAACAACAGGAGCAACCATTTATTACTTTGTGCGATGCTATGTGCTAAGCACTATACATACCTTCTCTCCTTACAATTATCCCCACTTTGAAGATGAAAATGAGTCTTGGAAAGATCACCTAAGATCATACAACTAGCAAATGGTAGAAGCAGGAATCAAATTCAGGTCCACCTGACTCCAAAAGCTGTGCTGCTAGCCATTCAACACTACTGCTTCATCAAGCCAGGGCAGAAAGGTTTCTGGTATACTGCCTTCCGGCTCAACCTGCCTGAGGACTGAGATTCAACTGTCTGGATCTCCTTCAGAAGAGCAAGAAGAGCTGCCTGAGCTCTCCAGGGCAGAGGTGCCATGATGCTGCCCATAGTAAGCAGGCTGAGTAATTTCACAACCAAGGAGATACCTGACACCGCAGCCAAGCAGCCAAAATTCCCACCCTGGAAGGCTGTCAACCTCAAGGCACAAACAGTCCAGTAAACAGAGAGTGCAGATCAGGTAGAGGGGTGCTCTGAAGGTAACTGGTTCATGTTCTAAGACGGGAAGAGAAAAAAGGAACGGGTACAAGGCAGGGAAATCCAACCCTCCTGCTTCCATTGGAGGAAGAACACTTCTAGGACTACGCCACCTGCTTCTAAAATCAAATTCAGGCCTACCTCCTCCCCAGTCAATCCCTAATAACAACAAGAATTGTTAAACTATTTCTGGAGAAGCCCATATACCACTTCAACCCAAAGCAAAGTGAAGTCCTTTGGAGATGTTTTGGTGGTGTTCTGCCCATACCTGGCCCACTACCAGTGAACAAGGAGCTTGGGAGCTCAACTCCCTGTATTACAACATTAAAACGGAGATGTCTTGGTTTGGCCTGATGTTAATCTGAGAATCTATAGAAGTCCCCCAAATTTCCCGACCTCTCAGATGATGAGGTGACAAGAGGGATGGATCCTGACACTGTTTTCTCTTTTCATGGTGGAGTTTCCACCCTCTCTTATAATATATGTCAAAGGCCTCAATGTGTGACCTCAAACACTGCCCTGGAGAGAAGGGAATACTTTCCTCCTAGCCTACAGGGGAACAGCCACTATTCTTCCAGAAGGCTTGTGTTCTCCAGCCTACAACAGCCTTTTCTCATTTGGCCAGCATTGGGCTGGCACATTCCTGAGCCAAAATGCACACATAAGCTGCTTTCTCTGGTTGTGAAGCTCTTTACTCCTGAGTGACTCTTATCAGGGACGGTTGGGCATTCTCAATTGGATTATGCTGACAAGGAAAAAGGCCTATGGTATATTATTTCAACACCATTTGGCTTCAGAAATGCCTGTCTCGACCCTTTTGCCCTCTGAGCCTACTTTTCCCTTCTTGCTTTCTAGAGTCTCACCAGCCTGCTCCCCCTGCCCCCCACCCACCCATCCTAGCTCTTTATCCTGTAAATATTGGTCCATGTTCCTGGAGACAGTATCATCGTTCACAAGTTGGATCATGTATAAAGACTAATGAATTATAGCATGATAAAAACAGAAATCTAGTTCATTTACCCCTCTTGACATCCAGAGACAAAACAGCATTATCTGAGCACAAACAGCTATTTGGTTTTGGGATTTTCTGTCTATGCCTGCACATTCCATTTTAGGAGAAAGTGTTAAGTCTTCATATTCTACTTTTCTGATTATGCTATATAAAAAAAAACAAGAAAATTTCTTGTAAAAGTCAACGTAAGATTGAGAATGATCTGCAACTGGAATTTCTGAGGTACTATAAATTCAGTAAGAAGGACCTGTGCTCTTTGTGGTCACTTGGGGACATTAAGAGTAGTAGTCCGTAAGAAACGAAACCCACTGCCGTCGACCCTATAGGACAGAGTAGAACTGCCCCACAGAGCTTCCAAGGAGTGCCTGGTAGATCTGAACTGCTGACATTTTAGTTACCAGCTGTAGCACTTAACCACTATGCCATCAGGGTTTCCAGCAGCCCATAGGATGAGCAAAACTAAACCATGGCAAAGCCAGAAGTCTGTGGTATATCTGCAATACCCGACATACCTTTGTTTATCAGCTTTGAGTTTTCCAGGCTTGTGAATGGCCAGGTAGGGTAAATTTAGGCTTCATTTCTGAAACTGACTCTAGAGAAGACTACTGTCAGAGAGCAGCTGCCAGAGAAATTATTTCTTAGCCTGAGCTTAAGGGTCAAACACCTTGCCACTAATTTTGAATTCAGACAGGGTTTTGCAACCCTGCCCTGCACAATAAAAAAAAAAAAAATAGGAGAAATGAAATAAAGAAATGCACTAGCCCCAGCCCTGGTTCTGTCACTAACTGTGTGACCTTGGGCAAAACCTCACTTCTCTGGGCTATAGTTTTCTCATTCACAGGTTTTTCCTGAGGAGTAGGAGGTGGTGGTGGGGGTGGTAGATTCTTAAAGACTCCTTTAGATCCCTAAAACTTATGATTCTAACTCCTTTAGATCCCTAAAACTTATGATTCTAACTCCTTTAGATCCCTAAAACTTATGATTCTAACTCCTTTAGATCCCTAAAACTTATGATTCTAACTCCTTTAGATCCCTAAAACTTATGATTCTAACTCCTTTAGATCCCTAAAACTTATGATTCTAACTCCTTTAGATCCCTAAAACTTATGATTCTAACTCCTTTAGATCCCTAAAACTTATGATTCTAACTCCTTTAGATCCCTAAAACTTATGATTCTAACTCCTTTAGATCCCTAAAACTTATGATTCTAACTGCAAAACAAAGTACAATTTGGGTGTATAGGCACATGAATGCAGAGAGTCTGTTACAAAGGCAGCCTTGGGGGAGAAAGCAAGCCCAGTGTGTTTGCCTAAGCTCCCAATGGTGTTTTTTTTTTTTTAACCTATCATTCAACAGTTTTCCAGATATTTCCTTTTCTCAAACAAATGCTTAGACATGGGTAGAGAGGGGAAGTAAAGGCAGGAGGGAAAAAGATTATCTTTGATATACACACTCCTCACTTATAGACATGGTTAGTTTCCAAAGACCTTTTGTGAAAATCTGTATTATGCAAAAATGGAAGATGATCACAATAGATTACAAAATGGAAGATAACTACATCATTACGTAATCGCCAAGTACATCATTACATAACTGCCAAACCATTGAGAATCATGGCCCAGCCAAGTTGACACATAACCTTAACCGTCATAGCCAGTGTTACTCTTGCCTCCCACGTTGGTGTTACTGCCAGACATATGTTATTAATGCACAAAATAGTTGGATAGTAGATTTTTTACTATTATCGTAAATGTAAAATGTCAGATAATGAGATAAATGATAACTGAGGAGCGGGTGTATTATGACCCTTTAACAAAGTATGATGAAAGCTTAATCACTGCAGCATCCACGTAAAAGTGGGTCCGTGAGTCTACCTAGGACCAGCAGTAGAAGGTAATAGTGCCAACCACTTATACTACGAAAGACAAATGATTTCTAACACTTGGTCTTTTACAAACCTTTTGGGAACTGTTCATTCTTCAGGCTGATGTATTCCTCAAAGGCTAACCCGACCTTTTTTTTTTTTAACAAATAAGAAAATCAAACCTTAATTGCATCTTTGATTAAACATGAACAATTCCTTATCTTAAATGTTATATACACTGGGGGTTTACTTAAAGTCTGAAAACCTAAGGGATTAGAAATCACAATTTTATATTTTCCCTTGAACCATCGTTAAGAAATTTGTAGAGGGTCATGTTCATAAGGTTCCAAACCAACCCAAATCCAAAAGCAAACCCATTGCCTTGGAGTCGATTCTGACTTATAACGATTCTATAGGACAAAGGAGAGCTCCCCCATAGGGTTTCCAAGGAGCAGCTGGTGGGTTTGAACTGCCAACCTTTCGGTTAGCAGCCGAGCTCTTAACCACTACACCACCAAGGCTCCCAAACTAAGCCAGAGATGACATAAGAACTCCTCTAGATATCTGGCACAAAAAGGTTCAAGATGATCAAGAAAGCAAAGAGTTTTTGGCACTTATATATGCTCTCTGGCTCAAATACCTTGTCAGTCAGGACACTGGCCACCTCTCCATCCCTAGAGCAGGTCCACCTCTATGTAGAAGAGGACAGGCATTTTCAGAGTTGAAATCCCTGACAGCATGTGGAACCAACAGCATGCTACTTTCAGTAAAGTTCTGCTTTTACCGTTTCATCCTTGTTGAGTGGGGCCACCCTGATCTGCCTGAGGTCGTATTTAGTCTCCACTTTCAAAAGATAAGACAGGCAATTAAAGGCAGCATACACATGAAAAAATACTTCATTGGATAACTTTCTCCAATATGATGCATAAATCCTGATTGGAAGAGAAATGATCTTCCCACTTTCAACATTCCTGCTAAATAGTCAGGTTGGCTTGTTGCTGCTGTTGTTGTTAGGTGCTGTCAAGTCGGTTCCGACTCATAGCAACCCTATGTACCACAGAGCAAAACACTGCCTGGTCCTGCGCCATCCTTACAATCGTTATGCTTGAGCCCATACTTGCAGCCACTGTGTCAATCCATTTCATTAAGGGTCTTCCTCTTTTCTGCTGACGCTGTACTTTACCAAGCATGATGTCCTTCTCCAGGGACTGATCCCTCCTGACAACATGTCCAAGATATGTAAGATGCAGTCTTGCCATCATTGCTTCTAAGGAGCACTCTGGTTGTACTTCCTCCAAGATAGATTTGTTCACTCTTTTGGCAGTCCATGGTACATTCAATATTCTTCCCCAACACCACAATTCAAAGGTGTCAATTCTTCTTTGGTCTTCCTTATTCATTGTCCAGGTTTCACATGCATATGATGTGATTGAAAATACCATGGCTTGGGTCAGGTGCACCTTAATCTTCAAGGTGACATCTTTGCTTTTCAACACTTTAAAGAGGTCCTTTGCAGCAGATTTGCCCAATGCAATGCATCTTTTGATTCCTTGACTGCTGCTTCCATGGCTGTTGATTGTGGATCCAAGTAAAATGAAATCCTTGACAACTTCAATCTTTTCTCCATTTATCACGATGTTGCTCGTTGGTCCAGTCGTGAAGATTTTTGTTTTCTTTATGTTGAGGTGTAATCCATACTGAAGGCTGTGGTCTTTGATCTTCATTAGTAACTGCTTCAAGTCTTCACTTTCAGCAAGCAAGGTTGTGTCATCTGCATTACACAGGTTGTTAATGAGCCTTCCTCCAATCCTGATGCCCCATTCTTCTTCATACAGTCCAGCTTCTCGAATTTATTTGTTCAGCATACAGATTGAATAGGTATGGTGAAAGGTAACAACCCTAACACACCTTTCCTGGCTTTAAACCACTCAGTATCCCCTTGTTCTGTCTGAACAACTGCTTCTTGATCTATGTACAAGTTCCTCATGAGCACAATTAAGTGTTCTGAAATTCCCATTCTTTGTAATGTTATCCATAATTTGTTATGATCCACACAGTCTAATGTCTTTGCAGAGTCGATAAAACACAGGTAAACATCCTTCTGGTATTCTCTGCTTTCAGCCAGGATCCATCTGACATCAGCAATGATATCCCTGGTTCCACGTCCTCTTCTGAAACCAGCCTGAATTTCTGGCAATTCCCTATTTGATATACTGCTGCAGCAGCTTTTGAATGATCTTCAGCAAAATTTTGCTTGCCTGTGATATTAATGATATTGTTTGCCAATTTCTGCATTTGGTTGGATCGCCTTTCTTGGAAATAGGCATAAATATGGATCTTGTTGCTAGGAGCCACTATCTACCACCCTTATAAGAAGAATCCCATTCCACTGCCCAGGATGACAACTATAATTTGCCTCAGACATCAGCAACAGCTACACAGATAATTAAATATAATTGTCATACATAGATTATTTTATTTTATCCTCTGACAAGTAATTATTAATCTCCCCATTTTTTACAGGTAAGGAAAACAAGGGTCTGACAATAAGTGAAAGAGGTAGAATTTGAACCCAGGTCTGTTCTGACTCTGAAGTCCATGCTCTTAAACACTGCATTATGCTCATAAATATTATACCATCTATTGCCACAGGTTTATTATTAGATATATTAACGGCATGACTTGGATGGCAAATAAAATTTTAAAAGTCAACTATCTCAGAATTGAAGTTTCTTCTATACTGTTCTTCCTCCTAAGTAGTGACTAAACACAGTTATTGATTTTTAGTACAGCCACACAAATTAAGAGTCAGGTTTGCCCAGGTTCACTTCTAATCCAGGAGGGAGAGTAAGGCCCCTTTAACAAGGCCAGCAGGGCTAAATGAGGCCCACAGGGACTAACCTCAGACATATCACAGAGGCCTGAGGACAAACTGATCCATCTGTCTTACTGAGAGCACAAGTTTGATGCATATCAATTCTAAACACTAGTTCTCTTTCTTCTAAAGGAAATTGACACATATTGAAAGGAAGGCAATTAGGTTGTAACGTACTTGCAAACCAGAGGTGCTGTGGCTCTTCATTCTGCCTTGCCGTTTTCTGCGTGCATTGTACAAGAGCAAGTGTAAACTTCAGCAGGCAATTTGAAAGCCCAGGAGAAATTAAAAACTTCTATTGCCACATTTTAAAACAGAACAATTCACCCAGCTTTCTTACACAGCCATTACACTTGGAGCAGCTTTCTCAACCCTAGTTCCTCTCATAATCTAGTAAAAAACTTGGTTGTTCCACTGCAGTTAGAAGAGAAGACAAATTACAGGTTTATTATCAATTACCACCCTGTCAGGTTTCCTCTAGAGGCCCTGAAGGGAAGTAAAAGGAAATAAAAAAGAACTAAATCTGAATCAACATTAGCAAAGTCTACAGATGATGGAAAAGCCTGAAGGGTCAATGCTGAAGCTACTGGAGAAGAATCAGAGAATCCCCAAAGGGCATCAATGACAAGTGTGCTAAACAACCTCTCCCTGTTCCTTAAGTGTACAAAAAAAAAAAAAAAAAGCATACAGAATCCTACGAATTCACCTTTCTCCAACAGCTGGTAACAGTTACTACAGCAGCATATCATAAATTCTTAGTGATAGATACCAAGACTGAGGAATCTTATTCTGCCTCAGCCACCCTTATGCTAACAGGCTTATGAACTTTATGAAAAGGGACATTCCCCATTTTACTGATGGGAGAAAACCAAGGCATCAAAAACGTAAGAGATGAGGCCAGGACAAGTCTAACCACTTGCCATTGCTGCCTCTAAAGGCCTGTCTGTTACCTAGAGAATGGACAGTTTATGGGAGCAGCAATACTCTGAAAAGTCACACCTTACTTGCTCTGAAAGGTGTCAAGAGAATCTTCAAAACAGCTGATTCTGGAAAAAGCAATCCTGAAACTTGGGGAAAACCTCACAAAACCTGGGTCAGAGCCCGGAGCCAGCCAACACCTGTTCTCCTAACATCTGTCTGTCCCTCTCTCTTGTTTTCCCCTAACTGTGCACTAAATACAAAAGATGTATTATTTTGGTAAAATTGCTTTCTAGCCCAGAATTCAGAGTTAATGTTTTTTTGCAGCCCATATGCCTCTTTGTGATGGATAGCCATTTTATAATTAAATACTTTATGCCCAATCAACTTATAAATAATGAATGTCCCATTACATGGCATTAAAAACATACCCAAATTTAGAAAGACTCAGAAAGAGACAAGGAACAGGAACAAGGGTGATTCCTAGAATGAGAGGATGGGTCTCTGCAACTCCTTCACTTCTAGACAAGAAGGTACAGTTCTAATGAGAATTTGGTATCTAAAAAGGCACTGATTTCACCAAATGGTGTTGGAACATCCATATACAAAAAAAAAAGGGGATCTCAAAACCTCATACTTTTAAGAAAATTACCTCAAAATGGATCACAAATCCAAGTGTAAAACTAAAACACTTTTAGAAGAAAACATAGGAGAATATCTTTTTGACCTACAGTTAGGAAATGAGTACTTAGACATGTAGTAAAAAAGCATAATCCATAAAAGAAAAAAACTAATAACTTGAAATTTATCAAAAGTAAAAATGTCTGCTCTTTGAAAGATGCTATTAAGAGAATTAAAGGACAAGCTAAAGACTGGAAAAAAATACTTGTAAATCACATTTCCAACAAAGGACTTATATCCAGAGTAGATAAAGAACTCTCAAAACTCTTAATAGTAATAATAATAAAATTCAATTAAAAATGGACAAAAGTTAACAACAAAAGACAAACAACTCAATTAAAAAATGGGCAAAGGACTTGAACAGTCATTTCATCAAAGAGGATATTCAAATGGCCAACAAGCATGTGAAAAGATGCTCAACATCATTAGCCATTACGGAGATGCAAATCACAACCACAAGGAAATACCAACTCACCCCCATTAGAATGGCAAGGATAAAAATGGAAAACAACAGTTGTGGGGGAGGTTGTGGAGAAATTGGAACCCTCATCCACTGCTGCTGGAAATGTAAAATGGTACAGCCACCATGGAAAATAGGTTGGCACTTCCTTAAAAAGTTGAACATAGAAACTATCATATGACCCACCAATCCCAATCCTAGGTACATATCCAGAAAAAGTGACAGTAGGAACACAAAGGGAAACCTGTACAACTAATGTTACATTGCAGTACCTTTCACAAAAGCCAAAATGTGGACATCTGATGTCCATCAACACATGAATGAATAATCAGAATGTGGTATATACATACAATAGAATATTACTCAGCCATAAAGAGAAATGAAGTCCTGACACATGTCACAACATGGATGAACCTTGAAAACATCATGCTAAGTGAAATAAGTCAGCTACAAAAGGACAAATATCATTTGATCTCACTTGTATGAAACAAGCAAATATACAGAAACCAAGGATTAGCGGTTACAGCTGTGGGAGAGAAAAGGAAAGCTTTTGCTTTATGTTAATGGTGGTGTAATAATTTGAAAAAGGCTGCACAACATGAAGAATGTATTCAATGTCACTGAATTATACATGTACAGATTACTGTATTGGCAAATGTTTTACTATATGTTTGGCAAATGTATTGGCAAATGTTTTACTGCATATATTTTTACCACAATAAAAAAAAAAAGAAAAATGGGCAAAAGAACAGATACCTCACCAAAAAAGGATATATGAATAGCAAATAAGCACATGAAAAGATGCTACACGTTATTACCCATTGTTGTTCTTGTTAGCTGCCATTGAGTTGATCCGCGGCTCATGGAAACCCCATGCACAATGCGATTGGACCACTGTAAACCACAGGGTTTTCACTGGCTGATTTTTCAAAAGTAGATTGCCAGGCCTTTCTTCCTTGTCTGTCTTAGCCTAGAAGCTCTGCTGAAACCTGTTCAGTATAATAGTAACAAGCAAGTCTCTACTCAGATGGGTGGTGGCTGCGCTTGAGGTAGCCATTAGCTATTCCAAACCAAACCAAACCCACTGTTGTTTAGTCGATGCCTACTTATAGCGACCCTATAGGACAGGGTAGAACTGCCCCCGCTAGGGCTTCCAAGACTGTAATCTTGCTTGCTGAAAGTGAAGACGACTTGAAGCACTTACTGATGAAGATCAAAGACCACTGCTTTCAGTATGGATATACCTCAGCCTAAAACAAAAAATCCTCACAATTGGACCAATAAGCAACACCAAGCTAAATGGAGAAAATATTGAAATTGTCAAGGATTTCATTTTACTTGACTCCACAATCAATGCCCATGGAAGCAGCAGTCAAGAAATCAAACAGCGTACTGCATCAGGCCAGTCTGTAAACAACCTCTTTAAAGTGTTGAAAAGCAACGATGTCACTTTGAGGACTAAGGTGCACCTGACTCGCGCCTAATTGCTTCATATGCATGTGAATGCTGGACTATGAATAAGGAAGACTGAGAAGAATTGATGCCTTTGAATTATGTTGTTGGTGAAGAATACTGAATATACATACCATGGACTGCCAGAAGAACAAATAAGTCTGTCTTGGAAGAAGCACAGCCATAGTGCTCCTTAGAACAAGCAAGGATAGCGAGACTTCCTCTCATGTACTTTGGACATGTTATGAGGAGGGACCAATCCAGAAGGACAACACACTTGGTAAATTAGAGGGTCAGTGTAAAAAGAGGAAAATCCTCGATGAAATGGATTGACACAGTGGCTGCAATAATGGGTTCAAACATAGTAAATGATTGTGCAGTTGGTGCAGGATCCGGGCAGTGTTTCGTTCTGTTGTACATACGGCTGCTATGAGTTGGAACTGTCTCAACAGCACCTAACAACAACAGCAATCTTTAAAGAAGCAGACTGCCCCATCTTTCTCCTGCAGAGGGGCTGGTAGGTTCGAACCTTTTGGTTAGCAGCCAAGTGTTTAACCACTGCTCCACCAGGGCTCCTTTGTTAGTAATTAGGGAAATGCAAATTTAAACCACATTGAGACACTGTTACCCATCTACTGAAAAACCAAAAAACCAAAACCCGCTGCCGTTGAGTTGATTTCGACTCATAGATGGCTTAAATAAAAATACTGAAAACACCAACTGCTGCTAAGGATGTGGAGAAACTCGAGCTATCACAATTGCTGGTGGGAATGAAAAGTGCTACGGCCACTCTGGAAAACAGTTTGGCACAGTTTCTTATAAAGTTAAACATACTCTTTGACCCAGAAATCCAACTCATGGTTATTTACCCTAGAGAAATGAAAACCTATGTTCACATAAAAAACCTGTATACAAATGTTTATAGCAGCTCTATTCATAATTGCCCCAAACTGGGAAATCCAAATATCCTTCAACTGATGAATGGATGCTGTGGTACAATGGACTACTACTCAGCAATAAAAAGCAACGAACTATTGATGACGTGTTATCAGCTTGGACAAATCTCAAAGGCATCATGCTGAGTTAAAGAAGCTAGTCTCAAAAGGTTGCATACTGTATGATTCCATTTATATGGCCTTCTTGATATAAAACTCTGGTGATGGAGAACAGGTCAGTGTTGACAGGGGTTAGGGGCTGGGCAATGGTATGACTACAAAGGGATAGCAGGAAGGAGTTTTCTGGGGTGATGAAACCAACTGTTCTATATTCTCTTGTGGTAGTAGTTTCACAAATCTATACATGTGTTAAAATTCATAAAAACTGTATGACAACAACAAAAAAGTCAATTTTACACAACAGAGAATCCCTGATGGAGCAGGAGAAAAGTGGGATACAGACCTCAAATTCCAGTAAGAAGACCAGACTTAATTAACGGTCTGACTGAGACTGGAGAGACCCCAGAGGTCATGGTTCCTGGACCCTCTGTTAGCCAAAAACTAAAACTATTCCTGAAGCCAATTCTTCAGACAAAGATTAGATCGGAGTATAAGACATAAAATGATATTGGTGAGTAATGTGTTTCTTAGCTCAAGTAGACACATGAGACTAAATAGGCAGTTCCTGTCTGGAGGTGAGATAAGAAGGCAGAGGGGGACAGGAGCTGGTTGACTGGACATGGGAAGTACAGAGAGGAGAGGAAGAGTGTGCTGTCACATCGTAGGGAGAGCAACTAGGGTCACATAACAATGTGTATATAAGTTTTTGTGTGAGAAACTGACTTGAATTGTAAACTTTCACGTAAAGCACAATAAAAAAAAAGTCAATTTTACTATGCAATAATTAAAAGGAAAAAGATTGAATCTCAGCCTACTTAACACCAAGGAATGGAGTCTACCTGATACAGATTAACACTAGGCCCTGCCTTTCAACGCTGGGCCTGATGATATTCAAACTGGTTTAAAACGGAATGGCGAAACCTCTGAAGGTGGAACTGAATTCAGAAACACACTTGCCCCTGAAGAGTCTGTGGAGAGGCTAGCGTAGCATGGACAGCCTACATATTTCTTGTTTCCCTGGGCTCTTCTAACCGATATCAGAAAATACATGGAATTGCAACCTATTTCTAAATCTTCAGTTGGAAAAGTCTTTTAAAGAGAGATCATAAAACAAACCAAAAAACCCACTGCTGCGTTGAGTTGATTCCAACTCATAGCAACTCTGTAAGACAGAGTAGAACTGCCCCACAGGGTTTCCAAGGCTGTAATCTTTAGGGATGCAGATTGCCACATCTTCCTCCCTCAGAGTGGTTTATGGGTTCGAACTGCTGACCTTTTAGTTAGCTGCCTAGCGCTTAACCATTGTGTCACCAGGGCTCCTAAAGATAGATCATACTTCTATCAATTTCAACTCCACTGAACATGGCTAGAGAAACCACTGCTTTGGTACATTAAGTAGTTTGGCTTTGGTAGCTATACTCTGATCTTCGGCTTCTTGCTTTAACCCTCTGCCCATGAGAATTAGTTCCTCAAGACCTAGGTAAAACACAGGTATTAAAAATATAGAGAGAAAATTTATCACAGCATGATCTATTTCCCATATCATTTGACACACAGGATATCAAACCCTACCAGACCAAAGGTCCTTGGCAATATTAACTTTACTAAGAGAAGTGCTGACTTCCATTGCACACCACTTCAAGGAGAACCGGTGGGGGTAGGAAACGGGGGTGGGGAAGGGCATTCATCCGATATACAGCCTAACTAGCCCTTATTCAAGCAGCATTTAGGCCGCCAAGGGTCTCCGTCTTACATGAAGATGTTCATTTGCCTGCTTCAAATGTACTAGGTCACAGTAATATACTAATATGAAGTGCTAAGGCAGCTACCTCCTACAAAAGTCCCTAATCCAGCATCCATTAGATTAGGCCTGAACTCTGCTGGAAGAGATTCAGTCTTTCAGGGGGCTGGCACCAAACAAAGAGGCCAGAGTAGGGTTTCAAACACCTGTTTCAGCTTTTTAAGTGTCCAATTCAGGCCCTGTGCTCTGGCGCAGGAACCCTGATGATGCGAGTTTGCCTCTCTTGCCAAATCCTCAACTTAAAGAGCCTAGCCCCTCAGGGGAAGAAAAGATAGAGCTGGGGGTAATTTCACTCTCCAGTATTTATCCAAGAGAAATGAAAACACACGTTCACGAAGAAGACTTGTACAGGAATGTTTATAGTAGCCTTATTCGTAATAGCCAAAAACTAAAAACAGCCTAAATGTCCTTCAGTAGAAGAATGTATAACTTTTCTTATGGTATATCCATACAATGGAACACTGCTCAGGAATAAGAAAAAGAAGAAACTACTGTTACATGCAGCATGGTTGAATTCCAAAAACATGCCAAATGAAAAGAAACTAGGCACAAAAGAATATATCCTGCATGACTCCATTTATATGAAACCTAATCTACGGTGGTAGAAATAAAAAAAGTGCTTGTATGTGAGGGGGTGCAGGGAGGAGGAGTAGGGGGGCTGACTCAAAAGGGAGCATGAGGGAACTTTCTAGGGCAATGAAAATGTTCTTTATCTTTTGTGTGTGTGTGGTGGTGGTGGTGGTGATCACATGGGTTAACACAACTATCAAAACCCATCAACTGAACATCTAAATCTATGTACTTTATTGTATGATAATTACACCTCAA
Organism: Loxodonta africana; assembly: GCF_030014295.1. Taxonomy (NCBI): domain Eukaryota; kingdom Metazoa; phylum Chordata; class Mammalia; order Proboscidea; family Elephantidae; genus Loxodonta; species Loxodonta africana. The sequence continues at coordinate 31,811,825 of NC_087357.1, forward strand.
CTAAATGAAAAAAAAAAGAGCCGGTGGTTTGGGGTGAGCCTCTCCTACTTACCATTATTTGGGAGAATGAGGATAGAACAAAAGAAACAAATTTGCTTTCCAACTCACCCTTCTGGAAGCTGAGGCTCAACAGCTAGCTGAGCTGCCACCTCAACGCCTATTAGGCAACCTTTGGGGAAAGAAGAGACTTTCAGGTGGTAACTAATATATCCTACAAGAAGGCCTTATTGTTTCCCAAACTAATATACCCTTCAAAAAGGTCCTATTGTTCACTGAAATTTCCTCAACAGTGTTTACATCCCTATTTCTAAGAATATGATCAGGGTTCCAATGCAGAAGAAGAAAGTTCACACACAAACAAAAGTTAGGCCCTTGGTTCTTAGAACTCAGAGGGTCTTCAAAAAATTAAATTATAATCATAGTAATAGACAAGTCAAGTCAGAGCTCTAGCTCCAGAATTGCCACTACTCTCTTATGAGGCCTTGTGAAAGACATGACCTTCTCTGAGCCACAGTTCTTCCTCTATAAAATACAGGGGTGGGACTAGATGACCTCTATGATTTATTTTAGCTCTAACACTGTAGAATTTTTTTTTTCTGTGTTTAAACCTTATCTAGAGTTCTTATAATAGTGGTCTCATACGATATTGTCCTTTTGCAATTGACTAATTTCACTCAGCATAATGCCTTCCAGATTCCTCCATGTTATGAAATGTTTCACAGGTTCACTGTTCTTAATCATCGCATAGTATTCCATGGTGTGATTATACCATAATTTATTTACCCATCCGTTGATGGGCATCTTGGTTGCTTCCCTCTTTTTGCTATTGTAAACAGTGCTGCAATGAACATGGGTGTGCATATATCTGTTCGTGTGAAGGCTCTTATTTCTTTAGGGTATGTTCCAAGGAGTGGAATTTCTGGGACCTATGGTAGTTCTATTTCTAGCTTTTTAAGGAAGTGCCAAATTGATTTCCAAAGTGGTTGTACCATTTTACATTCCCACCAGCAGTGTATAAGTGTTCCAGTCTCTCCACGACCTCTCCAACATTTATTATTTTGTGTTTTTTGGACTAATGACAGCCTTGTTGGGGTGAGATGGAATCTCATTGTAGTTTTGATTTGTATTTCTCTAATAGCTAATGATCATGAGCATTTTCTCATGTATCTGTTAGCAGCCTGAATGTCTTCTTTGGTAAAGTGCCTAACACTATAGAATTTTATAACTCTTCAAAGCTCATGTGGCCTCCAGGATCAGAGAGGGAAGGCAGGTCTTGCAGTCCTCAGCATTCTCATAGAGGCCCATTTTCCATCCTCCAGCTAACTAAGGACACTCAGAGGGATTCTGCATATTATGTGAAATGATTCCTCTGCTCTAACACACTTATAGAGTTAGATTCTAGAAGAAAAACAAAAAAATCTAAGATGCAAGAGGCTGCTTGTATGGCAAATCTAAAGCGGCACAGGATAAATGAAGAGTAGATACCCTTAGAATTCAGAGTGAAGAAAGGAGAAGAAAATCAGCATATGGCAAGTGCCTACTATGTGCAAAGTATGCATTCTACTAGGCACCTTATACGTATTATCTCATTTAATCCTCACAAGAACCCCGCAAGGCAAATTTTTATCTGCACTTTACAGATGAGAAAGTGGAGGTCCAAAGAGGCCAAGTAACTGCCCAAGATCACCCAATAGTAGATGAGATTTTAACCCAGGCTTATCCGACTCAAAGTCCATGCTGCTTTTTTCCACAACAGCATTTGATAGGAAATAAGTTGGAGAATCCAGATCCCAAAGGGGTCCTGTGAAATCCTAGCATTTTTTCCTTCTTACAAATAACTCATTTCATATTTCCTGGGTAGCCCATGGCACTACACAGAGAAAGGGTTAAATCTACAGTTAGGAAGAAGAAATTCCCTGGAAAATTGAAACACATGCTGTGGCTCTAACTAAATTTCACACCCGTTCTGTTGAGCAACATCCATAGTATGTGAGAAAAGACTCCTCCCCCCACATCCCCCATCTCCTTTATGCATTCCATCACCTGCTGCCTTCCTTCAGGCTTAGCTGAGGGGGAGGAAGGGAGGAAGACTATACATCTTTGCTTGGTGCATATTTAAGCCAGAGGTTAGCAAACGCAGGGTAGGAAGAAGTAAGTACTATGTGAAAAAAGAAAAGGAATAACAGTTTCTCATTTCCATTTGGACCAGCAGAGGAGGGGGTGCTTGTGACAAGCCATGATGAGGGAAGGGGTTGGACTTCCGCTGGGGAGGAGAGGGGGAGGCTGTCCTTCCTGGAGAGTAGGCAGTATTCAGGAGAACAAGGTCAATTTACACCTGTCCTCTTGTCTGGTATTTCATGCCCAAGTGAACTTTGTACCTCTGTACATGAAAGTTATGCCTTACTCAGGAAAGAAAATGAAAAGATGGAAACATTAAAAAAAAAAATTTTTTTTTTTTCCTGTTACTGCTTTCAGCCAGAGTCTATTTACTGACAATGAATATAGTTATATGGTACTGGAAGTTGACTGGATAAAAGATACATGTGGTAACCTGAGAGTCTAGAGTAGCTATCTGAAATAAAAACATGAAGAAAAAAAGGCAAAAAAGGACAAAGGAACAGATGCTACAGTTGAGCCGATTCCAACTTATGGCGACCCCATGTGTGTCAGAGCAGAACTGTGGGCCGTAGGGTTTTCAAGAGCTGATTTTTCGGAGTAGATAATCAGGCCTTTTCTCTGAGGCACCTCTGGGCAGACTCAAATGTCCAACTTCTCCAGATTCAAACCTCCAACCTTTCTGTTAGCAGCCAAGTGCATTAACTACACCACCCACAGACTCTGTCTCCAAAGATACTGTTGTTGTGTGCGTGCAGTCAATCCAAAGATAAAAAAAAAAAAAAAGCCCATTGCTTTCAAGTCAATCTGATTCATAGTGACCCTACAGAACAGAGTAGAACTGCCCTATAGTGTTTCCAAGATTGTAATCTTTACGGAAGCAGACTGCCACATCTTTCTCCCCCGAAGCAGCTGGTGGGTTTGGAGCAGTGACTGTTTAGTTAGCAGCTGAGCACTTTAACCACTGCACTACCAGGGCTCCTGAGATTCAAAAATAACAGCAACAACAACAAAACCCAAACCCACAGCCGCCGAGTTACAGCAACTCTATAGGACAGAGTAGAACTGCCCCACAGGGTTTTTAAGGTTGTAAATCTTTATGGAAGCAGACTGCCACATCTTTCTCCCATGGGTCAGCTGGTGGGTTCCAAGCACCGCCCTTTTGGTTAGCAGCCAAGTGCTTTAACCACTGAGCCACTAAGGCTCCTGATTCAAAGACAGTCCCATACAATTCTGCCCTTTATATGCCTTTCCTCCAATCAAGAGGTAGAGCTTATGTCCCCTCCCTTTGAATTTGGTCTGTGATTGCTGAGGAAGTAAAAATCCAGGCAAGACTTCCAAGCCCAAAAAAGGCTTTGAAACTTTACTTTCTTCCATTTGGGACATCTGAACTGCCATGACCAAGCTACTCTTTGAGCGACAGAGGCCACAAAGAAAAGCCCTGGAGGTTGAGGCATCATGTTGAAAGAAGTTATTGGTTCAGAGTACACAAGGTCTCTGCTTTAATGGCAATAACAAATCTCACCTCTTCCCAAGAGTCTAGGCCTGGCTCTCCCACTACTCACTTTCTCAATTTCAGCAAAGATATTGTTGTTGTTAGTTATCATTGAGTGGATTATGACTCATGGTAACCCAATGTGTTAACGAGTAGAACTGCTCCATAGGATTTTCTTGGCTGTAATCTTAACAGAAGCAGATCGTCAGGCATTTTCTTCTGCGATACTGCTGGGTGGGTTCAAACCACCAACTTTTAGGTTAGGAGTCAAGCACAAACCATTTGAGGCATAGCTATTATTGATTTCTTGCTACCAAAATTAATCTCTTTCTTCTTGGTACTTCCACAGACTGCTGTTGCTTTAGTATAGCATATTTGGGTTTACGGAAGAGCTTGTTGTAGTCTGCAAGAGCCTAGAAGACAGAGAGGGCCATGAACATAGTAGTAGTGCTCAACTAATAGTTTTGGATCAGTTGAAAAAGTCACGTGGAGGTACTGAAGAAACCTCCACTCCATTTTCCTATCAAAAATTTGCCATTTCCAGGAAAAATTGGTAAAAAGTGATATTGATAAGAAATATGGCAGTACCTGAACAGAAAGTTCTCCTCATATGAGACGAGTGGCTGTTGGCCCGGAGTGAGTTTAGACCCCTCATATGAGACGAGTGGCAGTTGGCCAGGAGTGAGTTTAGACAGGTAACATCTCTAAGAATAGTCTGCCAACGGTGATGGAAAGCAGCCCAAACTTTGAGGTGGCTGTATTTGGTGGGGAAAAGAAAGGGAGGCCATTTTGTGCTCTTTGGGAAAAATGTTAATGAGAGGTTTCACAAATGTCAGACTTGCCTGATTAAACGAAACCAGCTAGGTAGATATTTTTCATATTAATGCCATCTCTGCTGAAAGAGCAAAGGGGGGAGGGAGGTTTGAGAAAAGGAAAATGATAAACCTCAGTTATTTACAAAAGAAATTATGCTTCTGCTATCTTAGGCAAGGATATCAGAGAAGGGAACCGTTATCTGGCAGGCCCTGTTGCTCTACCTCCTTAACCCCTTTTAAAAAGAAAAATTCAAGCCTGGAAGCCAGGAGAGCAGATAGAACAGTGTCCAGCCTAGGGGTATACCGATTAAGAACTTAAGGAACCTAAGGAAGTTAAGTTGTAGACAAAGTTCAATTTGAATAAGTACACTTAAAACTGAAAGTAAGGAAAAAAGTATAGGAGGGAAGTCCTTCAAATTATTATGTCTCAGGGATTTCTTCTTCCCTAGACTAGATGGCAGTGGGCTTGGTTTTTGGTTTTAGTTAGGGCCTGTCTTGAAAAATCTTTCAAATGTTTATGTAGTTTCTTTTCTTTGACTTCATGTACACAAAATTGGATTACTTATAATCCTTGCTCCTGATATACTCTCATCACTGCTCCTAAAACTGCTCCCAAGAGCTTTTACAGTTTCTGCCACTTAAACTAAAGGCTACCCAGTACCCAGTGCCATCGAGAGGTGGGCAAATGCTGCTGATTAGAGAGCTCAGCCTCCTTTTGCCTCTGTTTCTCCCCAGCCCAGCCTGCAATTGTATCCCAATCAACCAGCACTAATACAAATACACAGAGGTATTTATTTGCTGCTGATTCTGGCTGGCTGTATTCAGACTCTATCTCCATGTGTATTTAATAAATCACACTAGTTAGGTGGACAGGATTAGTTCCAAGTCACCTAATGACTATATCATGAACAGTAGCATTAAAGGGATTAATATTAATCTGAGCCGCTGAAGTTCAGTGGGAAAGACCAGTCCGTTCTCCAACAGAAGCCACGGCCGGCAAGAAATCCTCAACAAGACCAGAAAGATTAATGAGGGCTTCTACATTCTGCCCGCAAATCTTCACCTACCAGAGTGTGGGGTAGTGAATCCCAGTCCAGACGAGCTCATAAATAACCCACAATATCACAAGTGTTTGGGGCAGCTGAGCCTCAGCAAAGGAGGGCCAGCTAGCCCTCTCCATCTTCTCCTCCTGTAACCCACACCACCGAGATGGCACAGGAATTTTACAGGCCCACACAGCGGCTGGTTTTGTTTTCTTTCATGTAAGGGCTCACACCTCGTAAATCACTTTCTTATTTCAGGAAAAGAATACTAACTGCAGTACTGATTTCTGTGTACTCAGAGAAATACGGAGCTTCTTGTTTTTTAGTGCCATTTCCCTGAGCCTGGGAAAAGAATTTGGCCTCCACTATACATGGACATGGAGTGTGCTTTCAAGTCATGGAATCTTTCCTTGCCCAGTGGCACAATTCTGTCATTAGCACCCACAGCATGCTATGTCTGCATTGGGCCTCTGTAGTTCACATTCAGAATTACTTTCTTGGCCCTGCCAAAGTGAGCATTCACTAAGAACTGTATCTACAACTATTACGAAGACACCATAAAAATCAGCATTTCCTGGCACCTTGACTCTCATTTCACCATTAGGAGACCACCAAGATGAGCCTAGCCAAGCCTCAAATCTCCAGAGAACAAGGCACATCTTGGCTTTACCTGACTCAGAAAGCAAACTAACGGTGCCAGTGAGAGATGCAGACAGAGAAAGCAAAAGGGCAAAATTAAACTACACTGACTGGAAGACCTATTTCTTCCCAATGACTGTATGGGCACTTGAGGAAAACACCAGGAGCAGAGTTTCATGGCAGAGTGGTTTCTGCTGGAGAAACCAAATAAACAGCTCTTTCTACCTTACAGTATCACAGTTTCATAGTTTGGGATCACCAAGAGTATGGGACTACTCCCACTAAAACCCTTTAATCTTCACAAACAAGAGAGCGTCAGCCACCAAGATCCCTTGCAACAGGTGGGATTGCCAACTAGATTAGTCAGGCCCCTACCAACAAAGGTTATTGAACTAAAAACTAAACTTCAGTAGCATTAAAATGTAAGTGAACCAAGGGCCGGCTGCCAGGTTATCTTAAGTTGATAAATGCTTGCTAAGCAACCTACACACAGAATTGTCGTGGCTGCAGTTGAGCAGAAGAGAAGGGGCCCATTAAGTGCAATTATCCCTCAACCTCAAAGCAGAGTGGGAGCAGAGAGATTTCACACTTCCTAAGTTTGTAAATATTCCACCATATTTATATGAGGGATATCTAAAAGTGGGGCCCACTCAAGCACTTTATTAAGTAATTAAGTAAAGGAGGAACTCGGAGAATTGTTAGGGCTAGATCCACAATTCATGTCTTTATGACAGGCTGGTTTGCATGAAGTCCCCAATGGATTGATGACGTTTAAGTGACAGGGGCTTTCTCACCACACCTACCAAACCACAGCCCATAAGCTCCCATCAGACATTCAAGCCTTGTTCACCACAAAATAAATAAAAGAAATAGTAGCATGAGATCATCGAAGAGAAAAAGATGGAAATGTTCAGTAACTTTTCTTGGTAGTTTCTCTTTCCACCTACATTTCTTGTATCATTCTTTCACCTTTCATGTCCTGCACCTTTTCTCCTGGTTCTAAGAAAATTAACCACCCGAAAAGAGTCCAAAGCCTTCTCTTCATAGACAAGTCAGCCCAACTTAAGGCTCAAGCCCATGGCCTCAGGACAGCTAAGGACATTAATTAGAAGTGTTACCATGCTAAGATCATGTGTACACACCACAGCAATCTACTCAGAGCGTCAGCCCCAATGACTAGGAGTATTTATAGTACTTAAGAGCTCCTTTGTCTCTTGCCAGACATTCCTGTCCTTCTAACAAATAAGTCCTCAAATTATTATAGGAAAGATGTTCCTCAGACATGGGGAAACTGTGTTACATAACTCCATGGGAAGGGAACTTCTGTAGGCGGTAGCTTTCCTCAAAGCATCTTATAAAGAAGAACATCCTGCACACTGTCAAGTCCCCAGGCCATCATGTACACAGGAACAGGGCCATCGAGCGGGATGCATCAGGCTCCAGGAATGCTGAAGTCTACATATTTGCCATTCAGCACCAAAATGGCTTTTCAAGTTCAATCAGCTATAAATGTTGCTTTGTTTTAATTTTCCACTGAACTTCCTGGAACCTATTATCCAACTGTCAGGGATGTATATTTAGCAATAGCAACATGGCCTCTTTGCCGCTGCCCCATTGCTCATGTCACCTCTAATAAATAGAAAACAATCAACTCCTGCAACAAATGTGACTCGGGGCTGATAAAGAACCATTTTGGTGTGTAGGCCACAAACTGGCCAACCCTCCATAAACCAAAAAAAACCAAACCTATTGCCTTTGAGTCAACTCTGACTCATAGTGTCCATATAGGACAGAATAGAACTGCCCCATAGGGTTTCCTAGGCTGTAAATTTTTTTACGGAAGCAGACTGCCACATTTTTCTTTCCTGGAACAGCTGGTGGGTTCAAACTGACAACCTTTTGGTTAGCTGCTGAGTGTTTTAACCAGTGCACCACCATGGCTCCTCAACTCCCCATAGTTACCTACAAACCCCATATCTCTCCTAGGTTAATGCTGCTGCCAAATTTTCTCCCAGTCCCAGGAAAAATCCCTAGTGCTCATACTCATCTAAGTGCATGCATGGCTCTATTTTGGGGGATGCCAGTAAAAGAAATGACCTAAGAGAGATCATAAATCTTACACAGATTAATAGGAACCTCAACCAACAGAGGTGTAGCAGATGTTGAAATATTCAATACCAATACCGTAAGTATATCATATTTAATAGGGAAGATTTGAAAACCATAATCAGGGGTAAGAAGAATAAGCAGGGCAGATGTACCATTTCAATTTCCTTTCAGGAAGCTATTTTGAAAATACTAACCTCCTCTTGGCCAACAGGACACAAGGCACAACTTCTTCCACTCTGTCAAGATTCTTCTGCCTTCTCCAGCTACTGACACTTTTTACTCTAACATCAAACAGTAAGAATAGACTAGACATAAATGAGAAACACGTGTACTCTATCAATTTTTCAATTCACTACTTCTACCAACTATAAATCCACCTAAATCCCATAACTATCCACATGGCCTTTTTCCAGTTTACAACATCTAGTACGGCCCTTCAAATCCAACAAAAAGATGAGGCCTGCATGCATCTAAAATAAAAATGGGTCATATTTTTCCTAAACTAAATAAATATAAAGCAAAAATCATAAAAATGAGATTTTTCTATAACCCAGAAATACAGAATAAATTAAACTGGAATTGAAAGCAATTTCTAGGACTAACTCACTATCACTAAATTAGCTTCTGATTAAAACTTTATGATAGCAGATCTAGGATAGGGAGAAAACTCAAAAGAACAAGATACATCTTGCCTTTCATTCCACAACTAATAATGGGTCATGTTTCAGATACACACACAAAAATCATAAGAAAGACCAAAAATTCCTCCCAAAAGACAAAAAAGCTGCCTTATCTAAATAAACATAGTACATAAGATCTACTCCTCAGTCATAAGAGGTGAGCAAGCAAGCAATATCCCACTTACTGAGGAAAGCTGAGAAAAGTCACAAACTGGGCTGCCTAAAGAGAAAGAGGAAGCTTCACATTTACAGTCTCTGGAGCCTGACCCTGACAGGGAGAAAAATCAGTATTACCAGGGGAAACAGTAGACCTCCTTCATGCCATTTCATTTTAGTGATCTTAACACTCATTTCCCCAAAGGTCATCTTATTAACGTTGATGACCAAAACAGGTCACCAGGAGTTAGAATTGACTCGATGGCAACTGTTTTATTTTTTTGCATCCACAGGTTTAACAATTACTGTTTTAACTATTCGAGAGTGACTCAGAAGGCCCCAGACAAGTTGTAATTGATAATTTTTCTGAGACATAAATTTGAATACTGCTCTAAAGCTAAATTGTAGCAGTAAGTTATTTAGCTAGTGGCTCTAGCTAGGGCTTAGCACCTGCTTTTAAGATCCCTTTCCCTTCTTAGGAAACTTTTTAAGTATATATCATAAGTGCACAGCTCAACAAAGTTTCACAAAGTTAACTGCCCATGTAAACAGCACCCAGATCAAGAAACAGAGCATTAACCACTGCTGGCGAGTCAATTCCGACTCATAGCGACTTATAGGACTGAGTATAACTGCCCCATAGGGTTTCCAAGGCTATAAATCTTTATGGAAGCAGATTGCCACATCTTTCTTCCATGGAGCAGCTCATGAGTTCGAACTGCTGACCTTTCACTTAGCAGCTGAGCGCCTAAAGCACTGTACCACCTACGCTCCTGTATCATGACTTCCTCCAGTCACAATTCCACTAAAGGTAACTACTATCCTGACTTCCAATACTCCTGATTTGCTTTGTCTGAACTTTTATAGGTGGTATCATGCAGCATGGACACCTTTGCGTCTGGCTTCTTTCACTGAATATTATGTTGGAAAGATTCATCCATGTTGTAATATGTTGCTGTAGTTCACTAATTCTCATTGCCATATCGTATTCCATTGTGAGAATATACCACATTTTACTTACATCTGGGTAGTTTCCTCTTTTTTTGCTACTACAAACAGTGCTGCTATAAACATTCCTATACACATCTTTTGGTAAACATATGTATACATTCATGTTGGACACATCCCTAGAATTGGAATTGCTGGCTCACAGGGTATGGGCATATTAGCTCTAATAGATGATGCAGCCAGCTTTCCAATTTGCATTCTCACCCTCAGTGTATGAGAGTTTCAGTTGCTCCACGTCCTTGTTTTCACTTGGTATTATTTGTCTTTTTTCATTTTAGCCATTCAGTTATGTATAGCAGCAGTGTATTGTGATTTTAATTTGACTTTCTCTAAATTGAGCATCTTTTCTTACGTTTACCAACCATTCAGATCCTGATTTGGGAAGTGTCTGCTCAAGTCTTTTGTCTATTTTTCTATTGATTTTCTTCCTTTTTCTTATTGGTTTATACAAGTTCTTATAGGGCCTTTTTTATTTGCAAAGTTTGGTAATTTCTGAATATGACTAGATGTATTCCTCCCCAAAATCAAGTGAGTTTACTATATTTACATGCCTCTACCATTCTCTCAATAAAACTCAACCCCAATTAAGCTCTTATTTCAATTTTTAACCAGCAGTTCCAACTTCTGGTTCTAGCATCCTGAAGCCCTTGGCATCTAAGAATAGCAGGAAGCGTTAAAGCCCCAGACCCAATAAGAGCTACAAATCATCTTCCCAATATGAGAGGGACAAAAAAGTAGGGAAAGGGGAAGAGAAAAAGCAATAATTTTCCTGAGACGAAAGCCCTACAACACACAGGTCTGATTAGTAACTGGAAATTCTAGATAACCTCTGAATAGAATCTTTTTCCACCTTTCAAATAATTTACAGCTTAATGTCAGCTAAACTTAGTAACTTCTCCCATTTGTCCATGGCACAGAGATTCTTGGCTGGCTTTCCATGGTCATCACAGGCCCTCTCATAGATCCCTGAAATATGATGTGGCCATCAAAATGTCAGCACTTACCTGCTGCCCACACTCTGGGCACATGGTCCAGTTCTCAGGTCAATGACTGATAACATAAGGAAACAAGACCAACTTCAGATGTGATTCAAGAACACTCACCTGGCATGTCCCATGTTTCAATGATATAAGCTAATAATGATAAAGATGGCCAACTTCTTGGCCACACCAAGAACTATCTAAAGTGACAGTCCCTCCCAAAGCAATCACTTAAAAGCAGAAGACGCAGCATTAATAACTGCAGCAGTAACTATGCAGATGAAAACTCTCATGTTCAGAAATCTTCAATGACTTCCCACTTCTAGATTTTAACTGACTTAAGGAGAATAATAGAATTTTAGAGCTATAAGGAAACAAGCACTCATCCAGTCTATTTCCCATTCCAATTATTTGTGTATGCAGGTGTATGTGTAATGAAAGTGAAGTTAAGTCACTTACTCAAGACTGCACACCTAATTATGACAAAGCCCAGCTTATATCTCAAGTCTCCAGACTCCAGTTAGGTCTCTTTTCTCTACACCTAGTGGCCTTCCTCAGTTGCATTTAAGGCCTTCCAAACATGAATCCAACCTACCTATTCACCCTGATCTCCAACTGTATTCCTTGCTTCTTCGCCAAACCCTCAATTGCCCTACCTCCATCCTTTGTATAGAAATGCTCTCCTTTACCCTTTACCTCTCCAGAACAGTCCTGACACTCATTAAATATGATTACCTTTGTATTCCATCAACTACCCAAAAAGTGTTTTGGCATACAGAAGACATTCAATAAAACTTTATTGATATGACTCTTTCCTAGGAAATTCGAAACACAGTTGAAAGGACTTCAACTTCTACAGCTAAGAGAGAAAGACTGCCCAGAATTAGAAACAGACTGGTACCCTCTGATACTATTTCACTGAGGCGACCAAGTATAAAGCAAATACTTCCGTAGGCATGTGGGATCAAGAACAACAATTCACAAAGGGAAGTTTTAATGCCAGAGTGGGAAGGAACCTAAAGATCCCAGGATGGCTCCATCATTGTACAGGTGAAAGAAAATGAAGCCCAGAAAGGTAACTTTCTCTTATGGATTGAATTGTGTCCCCCCACAATACGTGTTGTAAATCCTTACCTCTATGCTTGTGGTTAAAGCCCTGGTGGCACAGCAGTTAACAGCTCAGGTGCTAACCAAAAGGAATTGGCTAGACTGGCAACAGGTTTTTGGTTTTAGTATGCCTATGGTTATAATCATGGTTATAATCTCACCTGGAAATAGGTTGTCTTTGTTATGTTAATAAGACAGGATTAGTGCAGGGTGTTCTTTAGTCAATCTCTTTTGAGATATAAATGAGATTAAACAAGAAAGCAGAGTTGGGGAAAGAGAGACACCAAGCCACATGAAAATCACTCAAATAGAAACTCAGAAGAGACAAGTGCCTTCCCCCAGAGCTGACAGACAGAAAGCTTTCCTCTAGAGCCAGCACCCTAAATTCAGACTTCTAGCCTCCTAAACTGCAAGAAAATAATGTTTGTTAAAGCCGTCCATTTGTGGTATTTCTATTATACCAGCACTAGATAACGAAGGCAGAATTTGGTACTGGGAGTGGGGTGCTGCTCTAACAAATACCTATAATGTAGAAGTAGTTTTGGAATTGGGTAATGGGTGGAGGCTGGAAGAGTTTTAAGGTGCATAATAGTAAAATCCTGGAGCCCTGGTGGCACAGTGGTTAAGAGCTCAGCTGCTAACCAAAAGGTCAGCAGTTCAAATCCACCAGCCGTTCCTTGGAAACTATATGGGGCAGTTCTACTCTGTTCTATAGGGTCACTATGAGTCTGAATTGACTTGATGGCAACAGGTCTGGTTTTGGTTTTAATTGTAAAAGCCTAGTTTTCCTGAAGAGACTGTTGGTAGAATTATGGCCAACAAAGACAATTCTGGTGAGGGCTCAAAAGGAAGTGAAAAGAGCTACAGAGAAAGTCTCTATTGTCTCAGAGAATACATATGGTACCAGCAACAGAATGTTGCTAGAAATGTGGACATTAAAAGGCTTTAAAAGAAAATGATGAACGTGTGATTGGCCAATGGAGAAAGGGCGATGCTTTTTATGCAGTGGCAAAGAACTTGTCTGAATTATGTTCAAATGTTTGGTGCAAGGTAGAACTTGTAAGTCATGAATTTGGATATCTGGCTGATGAGATTTCTAAGCAAGATCTTAAAGATGCTGCATGATTTCTCCTTGCCACTTACAATAAATTACAAGAGGAAAGAGATGGACTTAATGAAAATGGAACTTAACAGGCCAAAAGAGTTACATCTGTTGTCTTCCAAGAAAAGAAAAGAACCATTCCTGGAGCAGCTAGGAGATCAGCAGAACTGCTGGAAGGAGGATGGGAAGCAGAGCTGCCTTGGTCTCAAAGAGTGGGGCCACGGCCTCTGGGGTATCAGAGTGTGGAGTCATGGCCTCCTAGGTTTGAAAGAGTCAGATCTTCACCAACTTGGTTCCGGAGTGTGTGGCTGCCCTTCACAAGTGTCAGGGGTGTGGGGTCACTGCCCAAAGCTGTGGGGATGGGACTGCCATGCCCAAGGGGCAGAAGAATGGGGCCTGCCAGGGCCAAGGGGGTGGGATCACCACTCAGATGGTCTAGGCAAATGGGGCCATCCAAAGCACAGAGGATTTTTATATATATATATACAATAAGACCCACCCTAAAACAATCAGGTTTAGCAAAGGGTTAGTAAAGAAGACAAGTCAAATTCACCTCATAAGGTCACACTGGCCCTTTTTAAAATGTGCAGAGACCTATGAGATAGCAACCAACACTAGGCTGTTCAGAACAAAAGGGAAAGTGACAGCATTTCTCTTTTGGGAATTTCACTAAAAAGCACTAAAAGAACACCACCAGTCCTGAACAGCCAAAGTGTATTCTGACTTCAATTGAGGAAGAGAATGCTGCAGATGACTGTAGCAATAGTGGTCCGGTATCATCTTTGCCCATGTGAAAATATCCTTTCTAGCACATCTGCCTTACATCTCTTTTTAGCTATATGAAGTGGTTTGTCAATTATTTTTTCATCCCCATCTTAAGTGTATGACCATTTTGTTCCAGACTCCATGCAGTTTTGCTCCCATCCAATAAGCACCATAGTTGAATTAAGAGAACAAGAAAATTAAGTTGTAGAGAGGATTATTTTCAAGCCTCAAGAGCTGATATAAACTGTTCTGCTGGGTTTTGGACTAGCTTGGTGGCTGTTATCCCTTCTTTCTCTTAAATTTCTCCCATTTGTAATGGAAACGTCTACCTTGTGCCTGTTCCACCTTTGTGCCTTGGAAGCAGGTAACTTGTAGTCTAGAGTTCACAGGTTCAGAGATGAAGAGGAATTTTGCCCCAGGATGGAATACACCTAAAGTATCACCCATATTTGATTTAGATGATTTAGAAGATGAGATTTTGGACTTGGAATTGATTTAAGATTTTTGGGATGATGTGATGGGGTGAATATGTTTTGCATGTGGGAAGGACATGAATTTTGGGGAGCCAAAGGGTAGAATGTTATGCATTAAATTGTGTCCCCCAAAAATATGTGTTATAAATCCTAACCTGTATGCCTGTGGTTATAATTCCATTTGGAAATGGGCTGTTTTTGTTATGTTTATAAGACAGGATTAGTGTAGGGTGTTCTTGAGTCAATCTCCTTTGAGATCTAAAAGATATTAAACAAGCAAGCAGAGATGGGGGAAGAGAGACACGAAGCCACATGAAGATCACCCAGGAACAGAAGCTTAGAAGAGACAAGGACCCTCCTCCAGAGCCAACAGAGACAGAAAGCCTTCCCCTAGAGCTGGCATCCTGAATTTGGATTTATACCAAAATTTTTTTTTTTTTAAACTGTGAGAAAATAAATGTCTGTTTGTTAAAGCCATTCATTTGTGGTATTTCTGTTATAGTAACACTAGATAACTAATTAACTTGCCAACATTCACAAAGATTTAGAATGTAATAGCTTCCTTTGAAATTCTAATGAGATACGGATTTTTCTCCCCAGGAAAGCATGTGTGCATGTGTATAAGTGTGTGTGCATGTGTGCATATACACGTGTATACACACAATTTTGCATATAATTTCAGGGGGAGGTCATTCATTTCCTGAAACACATTCCTGGACCCCAGATCAGAATGCCTGATCTCAATCTTTATTGAACCAATATCTCATATAAAATTTTATAAATATATTTACAACCTCATGAGGAAAAACTTTTGTTAAACCTTGTAATTTGAAGAAATATTCCTGAATTATAATATTCCAGGATTTACAAATACTTTATTTTGTTCTACCCCACTTTGAGTTTTTCCAGCTTTTTTATCTTTCTTAGACGCTACAACCAGAACCACACATGGTATTCAAGGTGCTGGCATGCTATAATTTTGTTTTCAAAATCCTGTAGGATGAGGCCTGCCATTGTGTAGATGCCTTTAGCTATACAGCAAATAAGAAGCCAATATATTCAGAGAATGGCCTACATTTCCTTTCTGGGTCAGGACATAGAATACAAAAGATCAATAAATCTTAAATATAGTTTAAAATTTCCCCCCTAAGTACAAATTGGCTAAAACGTAAACCTTGTGTATCCTTTTTATGCTTGGGTATATCCTTGTAGTTATTTTACTCCTATAGAAGAACTCAATTATATGCAAAGATGGACAGCTCACTATGAGCTCTCTAAAGGTGGTGACTTCGGAGTAAGAAAGACCTAGGCTCAAATTCTAGTTCTGGTGTGGCCATGACAAACTTCTCTAAGTCTCAGTTTCTGCACGTGTAAATGGAGATTTTAAAAACCCTACCTCACAGGCTTGTTGAGGATTAAATAAAATAATATCTATAAAACATTCAGATAAAGATAGCTAAAAAAAAGAAAAAAACTTTTTAAAATACAAAGTACTGAGGGTGCACTTGCCTCATATGTTAAAATGTATCACAAAACAGTAATATTAGAGAGAATTCAGAGTACTTGGTAGGGAGTTGGATTAAATGACTGCTAGGATCCTTCTCAACTTTAATGTAGTGCTTTAGCCTGGGAATCTCAAAGCTGCATGGTGTGAGCTACCTGAATATATGACAGGAAGAGACTTAGAGATACCCTAACCCTAACCTGTCCTCACTCAGGTGTAGCAGTATCCATATAGAAACACCCTGCGTTTTCTCTAGGTAGCTAAAGCAGTACAGTCATCAAGATTTTCTAAGACCTCAGGGAGGCTCTGTAAGGCTTTACTAGGAGAAATCTGTATAGATATTAAAGTCATTTTATACCATGATCATTTATGGTCAATTGATTTTTGACAAGAGTGCCAAGACCATTCAATGGGGAAGGAACAGTCTTTTCAACTAATGGTGCTCGGACAAGACTGGATATCCACATGCAAGAGAATAGAGTTGGACCCATATTCTCATGCCATATACAAAAATTAACTCAAAAGGGATCAAAGATATAAACGTAAGAGCTAAAACTGTAAAACTCTTAGAAGAAAATACAGGTGTAAATTTTATACCAGGGTTTCTCAACCTCAGTACTAATGATAGTTTGGGCTGGATAATTCTTTGCTGTGGAAAGCTGTCCTGTGTATTTATCAGCATCCCTCCTGGGCTCTACTCACTAGATACTAGGAGCCTATCCCCGAACCCTATCCAGACATTGCCAGATCTCCTCTAGGGGGCAAAACTATCCCCAGTTGAGAACCTCTGTTTTAGATTAAGTGATGCTCCTTAACCTGCTTGCAAAATTACCAGTGTGAACATCATAACTACCTGAATGGTTATTTGCTTAGTAGATGAACTCTAGGAACTCTTCAGAAAAGTCATTAAATACTCCATAATCCATCATTCTGGGATGATCTCAGGACACCAGCCTAAGCGCAATAGCCCCTTGGTAAATTTTTACTTTAACACGTCCCATTAAAAGATCACAGAGCAGTGTAATGATTTTTTTGTTTGTTTTGGGGGGAGGGTATGGCATTTTTTTTTTGTTTGTTTTTGGTAACAGCTTTATTGAGATATGGTTCACATATCATGTAATTGACCTTTTTAAAGTGTATAATTCAATGTTTTTAAAAATATATTTACAGAGTTATACAACCAAGTATGATGATTTTCTAAAATATTAACCAAATATCCAGTGTAACTACCAGAGAACTAAAAATCTAAACCAGAGCAAATCAATAGGCTAGTCACCTTGGCATCGTCTCCTCACAGAAAAGAATGATGTTTCTCATAGCAATCAATGGCTTAGACACATATGTACAATAAACAAGCTATCAGTAAAGCAAACTGAATGACAGCGCTTGGCTTGAAACTTAGTGTCACCGCTGTAAATAAATTAGGAAAAAATTAAATTAAAAATTGTATCAGGAACCCCAAACATTCCTTTTTTCTGCTTCCTGAAATCCAGTGTCACTACCCAAAATGAATGCAGTTCATATACGAGTAAGTGCCAGCTCGCACAGCAGGTATTCTAAGGCCAGAATCATTTTTGTACCATCAATTCAAAGTTCTGGGCTCCTGTACAAGGCAACCAACCTACCTGACTGAAAGGTCAAGGTTTACTCCAGTGTCTCTTTTTCACTGCAAGTGTAGCTACAATGCCACTGCAACCTTTTTTTTTTTAGCTCTTGAATAATGTTTGCCCTGCTGCTGTCACCGTCTAATTCAGAGACTGTGGCTGGCAAGAGGAAATGGCTCTGAAAGCCACAGCTGTTACCCAGACCAGCTACCATCTTCCAAGTATGAGAACCACTTCCAGCTCCTTCTTTGATCAGTTTGCTCAATCCAAATTTCAGATCTAATCTAAAGCCAGTGAAAAGGAGTTGAGGCTTCTGAGACCAAAGCTATTTTGCTGAAGAATAATGTCAAGGGAACTGTACATGCAGCCAGACAAGGAGCCAGCTGCAAGATACTCCAGAAATATTAGGTTTAATCTTCCCCTACCTTCCAGAAGACCTCAAGTCCCTTGCCAAGTAATGTGAAAACACATACTCCATATGACTCATGGTTACTCATTTTTCTCACTGTTTACTGACTGTACCCATGCAGATGGTATGAAAGTTCATTCCATCTTCCTTTCAATGAATTTCACTGTATTTAATATCATACTTTTAATAATAATAACGATAATAAAAATAACTACTAGTTATTATGTACTACATACCAGGTACTGTGATAAACACTTTATTTACATTATCCTATTTTTAATCATCACAATCACCTTATAAGAAAGATTTTATTACTACCACTATTTTAAAATTTTATTATTTAAAATTAACATACTTTTTTCTTTTTTTGTGTACTGTTCTATGAGTTTTGACACATGTAATCATGACCACAATGAGGATACAGAACAGTTACATTACCCATAAAATTCCGTCCTACATTTACATACCGCCCTTTAGTCACACCCTCTCCAGCCCCTAATCCCTGGAAATCATAATCTGTTCCTTGGCCCTACAGTTTTACCTTTTCTAGCATATAATATAATTGGAATCATACAGTATATAACTTTTGAGACTGGCTTCTTTCACTCAGCATAGTGGCTTTGAGATCCATCCAAATTGTTGCATGTACCAACAGTTCTTTCTTTATTATTGCTAAATAGTATTTCAAATAGCATTCCCATTTTACAGATGAGGCAGCTGAGGCTCAAGAAAGGTTAAGTAATCTGTCTAAGGTTATCAAGGTGAGTCCAAAATTTAAACCCAGGTCTGTGTGGCTCTAGAACCCATACTCTTAACCACTAGGCTACACTGCTCCCTACTAGCCTACATCCTCAAAAGAGGAGGACAACAGTCCATGATCCTGGTTTAAACATGAAGGGCTCTTTTGGAAGAAGAGAAGAAATAAGTTCCATGTTTACCAAAAAAGAGGCTGAGAATACTAGTTTGTCAAGACTTCCAAAAATGACTCCAAAGCTCTCAAGGGAGCAGAAACTATAATCAGTGAAACAGTCCTCAGTTTAGAATCTCAGTTCTGCCATTTTTAAATATGTCACCTTACACAAATTCTTCACATTGAAGAACTTCAATTTCCTTTTCTATAAAACGGGGATAATATTATCTACTTTATATAGTATTCTTGGGAGGATTAAATGAGATGATATATGTACAGTCTCTGACATACAATAATATTACTACAATCTATAGGGTCGCTATGAGTCAGAATTAACTCGACGGCAATGGGTTTTTTGGTTTTATATTGAATACTGCCAATAAAGTCATGCCAAACAAAATACTAAATACACAAGTCAGTATTTATTAATCTCTGAAAGATACAGAAGGCATGGTTCCTAACTACAAAGAATTTATATTCTAGCTAAAGAAGCAAACACTTCCCTAAATAGCGATAGATGCCATTATATAATACCATGCTGAATTGCGTGGCCGGATCTATAAATAAAACATACAGATAAACTCACGATTTTAGCCAATAGCGGTAACTTTCTATTTATTTATTTTTAATCAGAATCAAGACTCAGGCGTATAATCTACCTGCCCTCTAGTCTAGAATATTCCCTACACCTAAATAAGGACAACGCATTTACTAGTCAACACCTGGAATGTACCTGCATTATTTTCAAAATGGCAAGTGTTTGTTCTAATACTTTTTGACAACTGATCAGAAAAAAAATACATATAAGGCCTAAATCTGTAATGCTGGACAAATGACTTTTAATAAATTTTTAGGGTTCTTTATGAAAACACAGTCTGCTTTACTCTCTGGCCAAAGGAATTCAGGAAGATCACTTTCATCCCTGCTGCCTCTATGTCTGGTCTGAGTGAGAAAATATATAAATATAAGTAGGGTAAACAAAAACCGCACCACTGCCATCAGGTCAATTCCGACTTACAGTGACCCTATAGGACAGAGTAGAGCTGCCCCACAGATTTTCCCAGGAACGCCTGGTAGATTCGCACTACCGACCTCTTGGTTAGCAGCCATAGCACTTAACCACCACACCACTAGGGCTTCCAGAATAGGGTAAAAAAAAGGTAAAAAAGAAAAGAATAAGCTAGAATAGTGGAAAACCCAAAACCTATGCCGTCAAGTCGATTCCAACTCACAGTGACCCTATACGACAGAGTAGAACTGCCCCATATAGTTTCCAAGGAGCGCCTGGTAGATTTGAACTGCCGACCTCTTGGTTAGCAGCCGTAGCTGTTACCACTATACCACCAGGGTTTCCCGAATGATGGAAAGACTACTTGAATATATTTACCAGAGTACATTCTACCTTCTTCTGGTGTCTTCTGTAAATCTCCTTTCCTCAAATGATGTTCACTATGTGAATCTTTGCCAGTACAGAAACAGCTTTTTGAAAGTCAGCTTAGATTAGGCTTTTAAATATGTAAATAAAACATATCCAAAATGAGACTGCTCAAATCCCTACTTTCCAATTTGACCTCAGAGAAAAACAGCTCTATAGCAAAGCATCTTACTAAGGTTCTGTCACAGCCACATTCCCCACATCTGGCAATTCTGTACACCTCTGCTGCTGGCTTACTGCTCTGAACTTGGAGAAAAGAGGCCAGTTTAAAAAAAAGCTAATGTTCACATACAGAAGTAATTTTTTAACGGATTTTTAAAAAATTTTTATTGTGCTTTTAGTGTGCTTTAAGTTTACAAATGAAGTCAGTCTCTCATACAAAAATTTATACACATCTTGCTTTATACTCCTAGTTGTTCTCCCCGTAATGAGACAGCACACTCCTTCTCTCCACCCTCTATTTCTGTGTCCATTCAGCCAGCTTCTGCCCCCCTCTGCCTGCTCATCTCCCCTCCAGACAGGAGCTGCCCACACAGTCTCATGTGTCTACTCGAGCCAAGAAGCTCACTCTTCACCAGTATCATTTTCTATCCCATAGTCCAGTCCAATCCCTGTCTGAAGAGTTGGCTTTGGGAAAAGGTTCCTGTCTTGGGCTAATAGAAGGTCTGGGTACCATGACCTCCAGGGTCCTTCTAGTTCCAGACAGAACATTAAGCCTGGTCTTTTTACAGGAATTTGAGGTCTGCATCCCACTGCTCTCCTGCTCCCTCAGGGGTTCTCTGTCGTGTTCCTTGTCACGGCAGTCATCGGTTATAGCCAGGTACATGCAGTTCTTCTGGTCTCAGGCTGATGTAGTCTCTGATTTATGTGGCCCTTTCTGTCTCTTGGGCTCATAATTACCTTGTGTCCTTGGTGTTCTTCATTCTCCATTGCTCCAGGTGAGTTGAGACCAATTGATGCATCTTAGAGGCCGCTTGCTAGTGTTTAAGACCCCAGACGCCACTCTCCCAAGTGGGATGCAGAATGTTTTCTTAATAGATTTTATTATGCCAATTGACCTAGATGTCCCCTGAAACCATGGTCCCCAAAGCCCCGTCCCTGCTATGCTGGCCTTCGAAGCTTTCGGTTTATTCAGGAAACCAGAAGTAATTTTTAATGGGAGTGAAATCTCACTTGGGAACCAAAAAGAACTAACGAGTTCATTTTTCCAGTCCTGTTTCGGCTTAAGTTTCATGTTTATAACTTGCCAAAGCTCTGCGATTCCTTATTGTCCTAGGAAATAATACAATCATCTGAAAGCACGGATTTCCACCAGACTTTAAG
Organism: Loxodonta africana; assembly: GCF_030014295.1. Taxonomy (NCBI): domain Eukaryota; kingdom Metazoa; phylum Chordata; class Mammalia; order Proboscidea; family Elephantidae; genus Loxodonta; species Loxodonta africana. Next base: position 31,833,497 of record NC_087357.1, read on the forward strand.
ACTGAATCCCTTATCTCTATCATCTTACAAAAAAGGGGGAGCCAAATTTCTAGCCAATGTTCTAAAACTAAATATCTAAGGTTAGGAAACAAGTAAACTGCCCAGGCAAAATCATAACCCTTTTTTCTTATTTAAGTCAGTTGGGCAATTTTCTCATAAGAGAAGCAAAGGATGGGCAATCAGGAGACCCCAGTTTCTTCTTCAGTAAAATGCGAAGGTTAGAATAGATTCAGAAGTCACAAACTGAAGGCCAGGTAGACAAATTTGAGCTGGTCCACAGATATGGTTTGAGTATCCTGTGAGGTTTTTTTTTTTTTTTTTTTTTAACAGCAATAAGTAGACTTATTGAGAATAACTAACATTTTGGAATAAGATGTTATTATTATTTAACATCTCATTTAACTGAGCCTACAAACAAATATTTAACAGAATACACTAGACAAATATTTATAATAACAAACAATTATTTATTTAACAGAATATACTATTTAAAAAAATATTTTACTGTGTTTTTGGTGAAAGTTTACACAGCAAATCAGGTTCACATTTGAAAATTTCTACACAAATTATTCAGTGACATTAGTTACATTTTTCACAATGTCTCAACTTTCTCTTTAATTGCATTCTGGTTGTTCTGTTTCCAGTACTCTAGTTTCCCTGCCCCCTTACCTTCTCATCTTTAGAGTAATTGCTGACCTTTTGGTCTCATATAGTTTTTTTTTTTTTTTAATTGTGCTTTAGGTGAAAGTTTACAGTTCAAGTTAATTTCTCAGCCAAAAATTTATACACATATTGTTTTGTGACATTAGTTGCAGTCCCCACAATGTGACAGCACACTTTCACTTTCCACCCCAGGTTCCCTGTGTCCATTTGACCAGTTCCTGTCCCTTCCTGCTTTCTCATTCTGCTTTTGGACAGGTGCTATCCATTTGGTCTAAGAAGCACATTCCACACCTGCATTATTTTTTGTTTTATAGTCCTGTCTAATCTTTGTCTGACGAGTGGGCTTCGGGAATGGTTTCAGTTCTGGGTTAACAGTGCATCCGGGCGCCATAGTTTAGGGGGTTCCTCAAGTCTCTGTCAGACCATTAAATCTAGTCTTTTCACATGAATTTGAGTTCTGTTCTACATTTTTGTCCTGCTCTGTCTGGGACTCTCTGCTGTTTTCCCTGACAGGGTGGTCACTGGTGGTAGCTGGGCACCATCTAGCTCTTCTGGTCTCAGGTTGGTGGAGTCTCTGGTTCATTCGGTCCTTTAGTCCTTTGGGCTACTATTTTACTGTGTCTTTGCTCTGAGGGTGATGGGATCAATTATGTATCTTAGATGGCTGCTCGAAAGCTTTCAAGACCCCAGACGCCACTCACCAAAGCGGGATATAGAACATTTTCTTAATAAACTATGTTATGCCAGTTGACCTAGACGTCCCCGGAAACTATGGTCCCCAGGCCCCAGCCCCAGCTATTCTGTCCCTCAAAGTATTTGGCCTGTCTAGGAAACTTGTTTTTGCTTTGGTCCGGTTGTACTGACTTTCCCCTGTATTGTATGTTCTCCTTCCTATAGATGGTTTTTCAATGGAGTACCGTACTCACGGATAATATCCTTTATTTTATGTGCCAATCTGTTATTTCACTAAAAGGTGACCTCGGGGGATAGTTCCGGTTCAAAGTTTAAAGAGTATCTAAGGGTGATAGTCTCAGGGAGTCCTCCAGTCTCAACTGGCCCAATAAGTCTGGATTTTTTAAGAATTTGAGTTCTGTGGAATATACTGTTAAGGCCCTGGTGACAACCATTAGTCAGTATAGCTAACTGCCTTTGTTCTAGTCTGATCTGGATACTTATCCTCCTCATTCTAAGAATCCTCTCCTAAGAGCAATAAAAAGTTATAAAACATATAATTCCTTTTTTAACATATACCATGGAAAAAAATTTACGTTATATAAAAGTAAATAGAATAGTATCATGAACCCCCATGTGCCCAAAACCCTGCCTTAATAATTAGGAACTCAAGGCTAACCTTGTTTTTCTATATATCCACTTCCGTATCATTTTAAAATAAATCTTGCACACGATATCACTTCATTCATCTTTAACGAAACCATAACATCAGTATCACCACCGTCAGTCCTCAATTTTTGATTATTCAATTTCTATAATTATCATAAACTTTAAAAAAGAGGTTTTATGAATAAAGATTCAAATAAGGTCCATATATTGCAAATGTTTGATATGTACAGAGTTGAAAACTGAGTTGATTTTTACACAATTTTTCTAAATCTAAAACTGCTCTAAAAAATAAAGACTATTAAAAAAAAACAAAAAACAGAATTGAATGACTTTAGATGGGGATAGCCTTTCAATTTGCCATAGTCCACACAGTCCACATTACACGGAAGTAAACACCAAAAGGCTCAGCTAAATGAGATGAAAGGCATTGTCTCTGGAGAACACGATATGACAGAAGGAGAAGGGAGATATTAGAGGACCGCTATTCCTCATTCTTATGTGGAAATGGCTACCTCACAGGATTATTTTGAGACTTAAATGAGATTTATACAATTTCATATACATTAGTATATAAAATGTTAAGATATTTTAATGTGAGTAAAAGTTTCAAAATCAAAATAGAAGAGGTTCATTTGACATTAGTAAAACATTAAATCCATTTTCAAGAATTACTGAAAATATTATTTAAGAGATGCAAAGATCTTGGAATTGTTCACTTGAAACTAAATGACCATTATAAGACTATATGACAAGTTTGAAGCAGAGTTTAACTGCAAACTGGTCTAAATGAAAAAAGGGAAATTATAAAGACAAAGGGAAATTATAAAGCTGTGTATGACAGTTCAGTCAGACCATCTCAAAATGCATAGAAGCAAAGGAAATTTTCTTATTTAAATTAAAAATCCTCCTTAAAATATTTTCTTCTTTAAACCAGAAGAACTGGATGGTATCTAGTTACTACTACTGAACATTTTGATCAAAGATTCTATAGCACAATCCTGATCAAAAGGTGGAAAATACAGAACAGAATTTCAAATTCTCACGGACTGTAGACTTCTGGAGCCATAGAGGCTGGCCAAACCCCTGAAACTACTGCCTTGAGATAATCTTTAAACTTTAAACTAAAAATATCCCCCTGCAGTCTTCTTAAAACCAAACAATGGTTTAGCTTAACCAGTAAAGAATGTCTGCCTTGAGTACTGTGCTCTTTTAAGATCTACCTATATGGGATCAAACTGATAATAGCAACTTGAAAAATTAGATAGGAAACTTAGTTTATGTTAATGGGGGAGGAATAACTACTCGGAAAAGGAGAGTGAGAATGTTTGTACAACTCGAAGAATCTAATCAATGTCACTGAACTGTACATGTAGATATTGTTGAATTGGTGTATGTTCTGCTGTGTATATTCTCAACAACAATAACAATAATAAAATTTTAAAATATTTTCTTTAAATTATATCTGTAATATTCTAACATCAAAATTTTCAACACGAATTAATTGTAATGACATTCACATGGAAAAGAATCCCTTTGGAAGTATTTCTAAACTTGTACAAGAGGATACTGGACTCAAAAAAATCTTAGGACCATAATGGACTTTAGAGATCATTTGGTCCAATTTTCTTATTTTAGAGAAAGAAACTAAGTCCAGAGAGAAGAATACGAGAAACTAGGACCTTAGAAAAAGTTCTAGGGGTTTGGGCCTCTAGCTCTCTGCAAAGACCCCAGTGAGAATGACTGGACACGGCAAGTGACAAAAGATGTAAAAGAGGACCTTGGTCAATGGTGAGGAGAGTGACACAGGCTGGGTTACTAGCTCTCCTTTCATGTTATCAGTCTGTCCTATGTGTGGTGCCATGGCTCAGGGATACAGGGCCTTTCCACTGTTTAGAATTCCACTTCCTTACTCAGGAAGCTGGCAATCAACTCTAATTAAACAAATGCCCAAACCCAGATATTTATTTTACCCAGTCACCTCACTCTAAGAGAAATGAGAAAACAAGTGGCAGTATTAACATTTTTCATTTTTCTGAGAGTTGAAAACAGCATCATTTTTCTCCAGAGGTCCTAGTGCCTCCTCTCCATGGTGAACTAGTCAATAACTCAGGGAAGACAATAAAAGTGACTTAATTTCTATTTCAAAATACAAAGCTAAACCTTCAGTTATTTATAGGTCTGATGTCAGCCTTGTCCTTATCTCCCCTCCTTACACCTTGGATTGCCTGCTCTCCACTCAGGGAGGCTCTCATATACCACATGCATGCTCTGAGCCAAAGGCTCACATACCAAAAACCAAACCAAACTCATTGCCATCAAGTTGATTCCGACTCATAGTGACTCTATAGGACAGCGTAGGACTGCCCCGATAGGGTTTCCAAGAAGTGGCTGGTTGGATTTGAACTGTCGATCTTTTGGTTAGCAGCCACAGCTAGCTCTTAACCACTGGGCCACAAGGGCTCCAAGGCTCACATGGGACCTCTCATTTCTACACTTCAAATGTAAATAAACTAGTTGATGCCCAAGCACCTCTTCTTGGTAAGGGTCAAAAATATCACCACCTACCTTAGTTTGACCTCCACACGTCTGTCAGTTCGTTGTACTGTGGGGGCTTGCGTGTTGCTGTGATGCTGGAAGCTATGCCACCAGTATTCAGATACCGGCAGGGTCAACCATGGCAGACGGGTTTCAGCTGAGCTTTCAGACTAAGACAGACTAGAAAGAAGGACCCGGCAGTCCACTTCTGAAAAGATTTAGCCAGTGAAAACCTTATGAATAGCAGCGGAACGCTGATGTAGTGCCAGAAGATGAGCCCCTCAGGCTAGAAGGCACTCAAAAGATGACTGGGGAAGAGCTGCCTCCTCAAAGTAGGGTCGACTTTAATGACGTGGATGGAGTCAAGCTTTTGGGACCTTCATTTGCTGATGTGGCAGGACTCAAAACGAGAAAAGACAGCTGCAAATATCCATTAATAATTGGAATGCGGAATGTACAAAATGTGAATCTAGGAAAATTGGAAGTCATCAAAAATGAAAAGGAATGCATGAAGATCGTTATCCTAGAGCTAAAATGGACTGTTCTTGGCCATTTTGAATTGGACTATCATATGGTCTACTATGTCAGGAATGACAACTTGAAGAGGAATGGCATTGCATTCATCGCCAAAAAGAACATTTCGAGATCTATCCTGAAGTACAACGCTGTCAGTGATAGGAAAATACCCATACGCCTACGAGAAAAGCCAGTTAATACGACTATTATTCAAATTTACGCACCAACCACTAAGGCCAAAGCTGAAGAAATGGAAGATTTTTACCAACTTCTACAGTCTGAAATCGATCAAACACGCAGTTTGGGTTATATCTTCCTGGTATACTGTCACTTTAATCATTATATAGTGTCCTTCCTTATCCTTTGTGGTGGATTTAACTTTAAATCTATTTTGTCAGAAATTAATATTGCCACTCCTGCTCTTTTTTGATTGTTGTTTGCTTTATACATATTTTTTCCATCCCTTGAGTTTTAGTTTGTTTGTGTCCCTAAGTCTAAGGTGTGTCTCTTGTAGGCAGCATATAGGCGGGTTTTTTTTTTTTATCCATTCTGCCACTCTCTGTCTCTTTATTGGCGCATTTAGTCCATTCACATTCAGCGTAATTATGGATGGGTATAAGTGTAATGCTACCATTTTGCAGTCTTTTTTTGTGTGTTGTTGAGTTTCTTTTTTCCACTTAATTTTTTGTGCTGAGTAGTTTTTCTTTATGTATTGTCTTTTCCTGTTTTTCACTGTTGTTGAATTTGTTTTTGCTGAGTCTTTATGCTTTTCTTGTATTTTATTTTGATGTATATGATTGTTAGTCTCCTTTGTGGTTACCTTAATATTTACCTCTGTTTTTCTAAGTTTAAACCAAACTTTTATTTCTTTATATTGCCTTGACTTCCTCTCCATATGAAAGATCTATGATTACATTTTTTAGTCCCTCTTTATTGATTTAATGTTGTCATCTTTTACATAATGACATCGTTGTTTCCCTGAGTGTTTTTTTAATCTTGATTTATTTTTGTGATTTTTCTATCCGGGTGTGATATCTGGTTGCTCTGTCCTGTGTTCCAGTCTTGGGCTGATATCCGATATTATTGATTTTCTAACCAGAAAACTCCCTTTAATATTTCTTGTAGCTTTGGTTTGGTTTGTGTAAATTCCCTAAACTTGTTTATCTGGAAATGTCCTAATTTCGTCTTCATATCTGAGAGACAGCTTTGTTGGATATATGATTCTTGGCTGGTAATTTCTTTCCTCCAATACTTTATATATGTCATCCCATTGCCTTCTTGCCTGCACGGTTTCTACAGAGTAGTCCAAGCTTATTATTGACTCTCCTTTGTAGGTGACTTTCGTTTATCCCTAGCTGCTCTTAAAATTCTGTATCTTTGATGCACACCCATGTTTATTGCAGCTCTGTTTACAATAGCAAAAAGCTGGAAGCAACCAAGGTGTCCATCAACGGATGAATGGGTAAATAAATTGTGGTATATTCACACAATGGAATACTACGCATCGTTAAAGGACAGTGACGAATCTGTGAAACATTTCATAACATGGAGGAACCTGGAAGGCATTATCCTGAGTGAAATTAGTCAGAGGCAAAAGGACAAATATTGTATAAGACCACTATTATAAGATCTTGAGAAATAGTAAAAACTGAGAAGAACACATACTTTTGTGGTTACGAAGGGGGGAGGGAGGGAGGGAGGGTGAAGGTTTTTTATTGATTAATCAGTAGATAAGAACTGCTTTAGGTGAAGAGAAAGACAACACTCAATACATGGAAGGTCAGCTCAATTGGACTGGACCAAAAGCAAAGACGTTTCCGGGATAAAATGAATGCTTCAAAGGTCAGCGGAGCAAGGGCGGGGGTCTGGGGAACACGGTTTGAGGGGACTTCTAAGTCAATTGGCAAAATAATTCTGTTAGGAAAACATTCTGCATCCCACTTTGAAATGTGGCGTCTGGGGTCTTAAATGCTAACAAGCGGCCATCTAAGATGCATCAATTGGTCTCAACCCACCTGGAGCAAAGGAGAATGAAGAACATCAAGGTCACACGACAACTAAGAGCCCAAGAGACAGAAAGGGCCACATGAACCAGAGACCTACATCATCCTGAGACCAGAAGAACTAGTTGGTGCCCGGCCACAATCGATGACTGCCCTGACAGGGAGCACAACAGAGAACTCCTGAGGGAACAGGAGATCAGTGGGATGCAGACCCCAAATTCTCATAAAAAGACCATACTTAATGGTCTGACTGAGACTAGAAGGATCCCGGCGGCCATGGTCCCCAGACCTTCTGTTGGCACAGGACGGGAACCATCCCCGAAGACAACTCATCAGACATGAAAGGGACTGGTCAGCGGGTGGGAGAGAGATGCTGATGAAGAGTGAGCTAATTATATCAGGTGGACACTTGAGATTGTGTTGGCAACTCTTGTCTGGAGGGGGGATGGGAGGATAGAGAGAGAGGGAAGCTGGCAAAGTTGTCACGAAAGGAGAGACTGAAAGGGCTGACTCAATAAGGGGAGAGCAAGTGGGAGTACGGAGTAAGATGTATGTAAACTTATATGTGACAGACTGGATTTGTAAACGTTCACTTGAAGCTTAATAAAAGTTAATAAAAAAAAAATTAATCCTTAAAAAAAAAAATTCTGTATCTTTGGTTTTGGCAAGTTTGATTATATGTCTTGGTGACTTTCTTTTGGGATCTACCTTATGTGGGGTTCACTGTCCTGGTACTACAATCACTCATAGGTTATTTCTCTTGATAGAGTCCCACATGATTCTTAGGGTTTCCTCATTTTTTTAATTCTTTTTCTGATTTTTCTTCAAATATATGGGTGCCAAGTGTTTTATCTTCAATTTCACTAGTTCTGACTGCCATTTCCTCAATTCTGCTCCTCTGACTTTCTATTGAGCTGTCTAATTCTGAAATTTAATTGTTAAATCTTCTGAATTTCTGATTGCTGTCTCTCTATGGACACTTGCAGCCTATTAAATTTTTCATTATGCTCTTGAATAACCTTCTTAATTTCCTTAACTGCTTTATCTGTGCGTTCCTTGGCTTGTTCTACATTTTGCCTGATCTCTTGAAGAGTTCTGTATATTAATCTTTGTTTTCTACCTCTGGGAGTTCCAGGAATATCTCTTCATCTGGAAATTCCTTGAGTCTTTGTTTTGAGAGCTTGTTGAAGTGATCACGGTCTGCTTCTTTATGTGATTTAATCTTGACTGTTGTGTCCAAGCCATCTATAAGTTATTGTATTAATTTATTTTATGTTTGCTTACTGTATCCTTGCTTCTTGCTTTGTTTTGTTTTGATATGCCCAAATAGGCTGCTTGAGTGAGCTAGCTTGATTATTTGTGCCTCTGAAGCTCTAACATCCTGTCAGCAGATGGCTAGAGCTGTTACCAGGTATATAAGCCTAGGAGTCCATTTATTTTTCTTTTATGGATTCAGCTCAGGTGTCCAGGTAGTCAGTCACCAAGTGTGTGGTGCAGGCTCTGTCCTACAGTCTTAGAGGCACAGGGGTGATTGGTGTAGGCACAGGTATCTGGTCGCAGAAGGGGGGGTCACGCTCTGAGCAAGGCAAGGGGCTGACAACCATCCCCTAGGTGTCTGTGAGGAATGCACGTCCCTGTTCCCTAGAGCGCACAGGTGGGTGGGTTCTGCAGCCAGACCATGGGCATCCAATGCTTTTGGTTGTAAAGACTGGGAGGCACCACTTATCCTTGGACCCCTGTCTTGAGTGGCCAGGTGGTATGTGTGGAGTCACCAGTCCTCAGGCCCCTGATGTGGGTAGGTGAGGACCCTGTTTAATAGGCAGAGTGGTGTCAAGTGTCAAAAACCCACCTCTTCATCGCACAGCTGAAACAGTTGAAGTCACATCTCAGGCACATACTCCACTGCAGTCTGCCAACGAGAGCTTAAGTTCCTGAAATGGGCCCTCACCGCTCCATGCAGGAGTGAAAAGCATTCAAAGTCTGTGGACCGTTTGCGCCTGGACAGAAGCCACTTCTGCCCTGAGCTCCCAGCTTAGAGGAGCCAGCAGATTATTTTCCCTCTAATTGTTAATTTACTCCTTCTCCAAGGCTGGGAGAATGGTTCAGGGCATGCAGCAGGACCTATCCTAGGCCCAGGGAAATCAACAGCCAGTGAAGCCAGCTTAGGAGCTGAGGGCACTGTAAATTAGATGCAAGTACTGGTCTTTTTCCGAGAGTGCTGTTCTTCACTGATTCTGTGCAGCTCACTGTCTCTCCCTGAGGAAACTGCATCCCAAACGCTACCGTCAGCCCCACTGCGGTCGCACCAGGGGATCAGGCCTGAGGGGCGCCAGTTCCGGCCGAGTAGGGTTCAGCAACTCCTTGCCACTTCTGAACCGTCTCTCCCTCCTGCTGCTCAGTCCGATTTCCTAACTTTGCCTTTGATGTTCAGGGCTTGTAGCTTGTCATGTATATAACGGATTTACTTTCTTTTTCGGGTCTTTGTTGTAAGAGGGATCACTGAAAGTGTCTGAATATTCTGCCATCTTGGCCCTGCCTCCCCAGACAAGTGATTTTTAAATATCTCCTGAGCAAAATCAAAAAAACCAAACCAGTTGCTGACGAGTCTATTTCAACTCATAGCAACCCAATAGGACAGAATAGAACTGCCCCACAGAGTTTCTAAGGAGCAGCTGGTGGATTCAAACTGCTGACCTTTTGGTCAGCAGACAAGCTTTTAACCACTGAGCCACCAGGACTCCATTTCCCAAGCAGTAGGACTTTATTCCCATTTTAGAGCTCCTGGACTGAATCCAAGAAGAGCTCATACTCATATATCTCAATGTGGAGGATCCATGGGGGCCCAATAACTCTGGTCACTCAAGACCACTGGTACTAAATTTTCGAGGATCAGGGGTCAATGGGTTGAGGAAGCACAAATGATTACCTGAATTCATTTGAGGGACTGTCATGAGGAGAGGGCTCCATAGGTGTTCAGGTGGAAGGGAGGGAGGGAGGGAGACAGGGAGGGAGGGAGGGAGGGAGGGAGGGAGGGAGGAAGGAAGGAAGGAAGGAAGGAAGGGAGGAGATTATGTTTACTGGTTTGCTTTAGAAAAAAAGAGGGTTTTTATTAGTGGTTAAAGCTGAGATAACCGGTTGTCATAGAATTGATTCTGACTCATGGTGACCCCACGTGTGTCAGAGTAGAACTGTGCTCCATAGGGTTTTCAATAGCTGATTTGTCCCTGGGTGGTGTAAACTGTATAAGCACTCAGCTGAAAGGCTGAAAGTTTGAGTCCACCCAAAGGCTCCTCAGAAGAAAGGCTTGGCAATCTACTTCCAAAATATCAGCCGTTAAAAACCCTGTGGAGCACAGTTCTACTCTGACACACATGGAGTCACCATGAGGCGGAATCAACTCAACAGCAACTTTTTTTTTAAGGTTGAGATGGCAATTGAAAAAGAGATTCAAACGTTGAAGCAGTATTCACACACGTATTTGTCATATGTGCCCTGGATAATTTCAGAGTCATGAGAGTTTGGGAGAAGGCAGGAAGAGAGGGCTGAGTGAGAACACTTTTTCATGTAAAAAAATTCAAGTGAACATATGAAATTTTCTGTTTAACTTCCTGCATACCCAGCTTCCAAGATGACACCAGTGATCTCCCTGATGATGGTACCCTTATGTAATCCCTTCTCACGTTTTATCAGGGTTGTTCTGTGTGACCAATATAATATGGCAGAAGAACAGTATGCTACTTCTGAGACTAGGTCATAAAATATGGTGCAGCTTCTGCTCTCTCCCGGATCATTCACCTGGGGGAAGCCGGCTTCCATGTCGAGAGCAGCCCTATGGAGAGGCTCACATGGTGAAGAACTGCAGCTTCTAGCCAACAGCCAGTGAGAAGTTGAGGCCTCTTACCAACAGGAACTGACATGAGTAAGCTTAGAAATGGATCCTCTAGCCCAGCCAAACCTTCAGATGACTGTGGCCCTGACTAACATATTAACAGACTCTAAGCCAAAGCTACATAGCTAAGCTGCTCCCAGATTTCTGATTCTCAGAAACCATGTGGAAAAAATGTTTGTTTGTTTAAAGATGCTAAGTTTTGGGGTAATTTGTTTTATAGTAATAAATAACATGATAACATAACATCAAACTAAACAAGTTCGATGTGACTATGCAGTAATATTGCAATTTCTTCTACTGGGTGAGGAAAAGAATCATCTTCAAATTAAAAGCGGTCTGTTGCCCAAATCTAAAGAAGGCAAAAGATACAGTTCCCTTGGAAAGAACTGTCATTTTCTTCCGGCACTAATCTTAGTATTGTCACAGTCAGAGAGGCCCCATCAGAAGAATCCAACACAGTCCCCTCCCATTAATGATATTATCTATCCTAAAGCCATCAGACTGGGCTAGTTAAGGGGAGGTTCCAAGTGCAAGGCAGCCACTATGAGGGTGTTATATCAATGTATGAAGGGTTAAAGTTGAGGCAGCAAACTTATCCCCAGAGATATATGTCTGGGACTAGGCTGAGATTCACAAGATTCTCTGTGAGTTTTCCTTACCCCTAAATTCTGGGATAACTGATGCTCACTGAATGCCGATATTTGAATGAATAAAAATGAAGGGATTTAGCAAATCTTGTTCCTCCACACAGTTGTCAAAAAAAATCTGACCTTTACAACAGGAAAAAGAGGGAGGATTTAAAGATTTAAAGAAGAGGCAGTGACTGTCTGATGTATAACAAACCTTTGAAAAATTATGAAGCAGTGAAAATCCCCTACAGGTCCCAACAAAATGTGTTCAATTTGCATTCCAGCAAAGCTCTCCATACATACCATTTGGCTCCTGTATGTACTTCCAAGCAAATAAATCCTGAGGAATAATACCACTGGGACCTAAATCTAATCTCTGATATATTACTGCTCCACAGTTCCAGACCAAGCTCCACAAACTGCCTTTTTGGTTCCAAATAACTAAATCAAAGTCATCCTGATAAGCTTTGAAAACAGGGAATGTGAGGAGTGGTTTAATGAACGTTACAACTCAACCTATTGTAGACTACAGTACATTACTGGAAGAGAGAGAGAGAAAACCCTCCTGTTTTTACATCCCCAAATCTCTCAAGATCAAATCCAGACATACCTGTCATTCACCACACCTGACTATAAATAAAGCCTTATTCAAAGCCTGACTTTGATCAAATGGTTAGGAGGCATCTGTAAACCCAACATCAGTGTGAGTGTATTTGGGGGGGGGGGGGGCGAGAGGTAGAATAGTGACTGTAATTTTATGTTTACTTTGAAAATTGATTTAAACTTATGTTAGAAAAAAAACTAATGGCAGCAATAAACTCTGAAATACATTCTAATTTAAAATACTTTAAGAAAAAACATAGCAAACACATTATAATAGCAAAAAACACTGTTTCTAAAAAGTTAGAAACATCTCCTACCACCTAATATATAAACCGGAGAAAGTAAAGAAAAAAAGGAAGCTAGATTTTTTGAGAGAACTAGGAGTTCAAGTGTCCTAGTTCCAGCATCAATTTTCTCCTTTTGCAAAAAGAATTTTCACAAAAGAAAAATAAATTCAGACAAGACACACTAAAACATTAAACAAGACTACTATTAGACAAATCATAAAATATGCATACACAAGAAGTAGAAACTGATAGACTAAAAAAGAGAAAGGTAAGGAAAAGGCCCTCTAGAACTCAATAGTTTGATGTGGAAGACATCAAAATAAGAAACCAACCAGCCAGATAGCAAATATCTGTATATTACATCATATAAATAGTATTGGAGTAATAATTGAAATCAATTTATATAGCACCTTTAAAAGATTCAGTCACTCATAAGGAATTAGTGTTAATCACATCTCTGGAAGGTTATTCTGCAAGGAGAAGGTAAACTGGCAATTTGCAAGCAAACTGAGCCTCTTGTATGGTCAGCGAGACCCACCCCATTGCCTGGCCCAGGATCCTGATGGCGGATGAAACCAGAAATACCCTCATCTACTCCCAAGACCCAAAGTGGAACTGACACTCTTTTTGGCAAGTCAGATTTTAACCCTGTCTAGGCAACCTGTATAAGTTGTGATCACTATGTTTGCTGCAGATTTTGGAAGAAACGTCATTTTTTAGCACAAAAGCTAAAACCCCCATTCCTTATTTGGCTCAAAAGAGCCATCGGATACTTCAGGAGAGAAGCATGCCAGGAGATCCAGAAGGACTGAAAGGAGCTTTATCATCAAAGTCCTATCCAATCTCAAAAGCTTTTGAAGCTATAAGTAAAAAAAAAAAAAAAACCTGAAAATAACAAGTGTTGGTGAGGATAAGGAGAAACTGGAATCCTCATTCACTGCTTGTGGGAATGTAAAATGGTTCAGCCACTATGGAAAACACTTTGGTAGTTCCTCAAAAAGTTAAACACAGAATTACCATATGATTCAGTAATTTCACTCCTAGGTATATAGCCAGAAGAATTGAAAACAGGTTCTTAAACAAATACATGTACATACACGCCTACAGCAGCACTCTTCACAACAGCCAAAAGGTGGAAATAGCTCAAATGTCCATCAACGGATGAACGGACAAACAAATTGTGGTGTATACATACAATGGAATATCACTCAACCAAAAAAAGAAAGTACGGATTCATGCTACAACCTTGATGAAACTCAAAAACACACTAAGTGAAATAAGCCAGACACAAAAGGTCACATATTGTATGATTCCATTTATACGAAATATCCGGAATAGATAAACTCATAGAGACAGACTGGGGAGAGGAGGAGAATGGGGAGTAACTACTTAATGGGTACAGGGCTTCCTTCTGAGGTGAAGAAATGTTTAGGAACTAGATAGATGTACTGGGTACACAACACTGTGAATGTACTAAATGCCACTGAATTGTTCAGTTTAAAATGGTTAATTTCATGTTATATGAATTTCACTTCAATATAAAAAAAAAAAAAGGTTTTGAAAACGAAAGTAAAGATTTCTTCCTTCAATTCTACTTTATCTTCCTAAGTGCTTTAACAAGATATGAGCTTCCCTGCCGGAGAAACATAAACGAGTTTCAGTTAAAGACTGTGGTGTCTCCTCTGTAGACAGGTGCAGACTAGTCACCTCAGTCCATAGTACAAGCGGTCACTTTGGACTCTTGCAAAAGAGAAGTGCATCTAGTAGCTTCCCACTCACCAAAGTTGGCTGACCAGAAGCAGAAATGTCAATGGGCCATCTCTGTCTGCCCTCTAACAATGGCTCTTTTAAGGCTTGCTGAACGGAGCTTCTTCAGCTTACCACAAACTCCTCTTTGGAGACTCCTACATCTGCTAAGACCTCCTGAAGATTTCACATTATATAAAATTTCAGTAAAGAATTTCCCCTTCCTCCATCAGAGTTCAATACAGAATTCTCTGGAGATACAGGTACTTTGTTGTGTCCTTTCTTGCATCTTAATTAGACATTCTTTCCCAGGCTTTTCCCTACCTCAGGACAGCTTAAATCTCACCAACGGACAGGATTTTCTAGTAGAGGCACTTTGAATAGTCATTCTTCATATTGTTATTTTATTTTTCACATTTTCTCTTTCAAATTATTGGGGCAAAAGCATTTTCAGAGTATGAGGTCCATACTGTGGTGCTTAATACCTGTTGTAATCTTTGTTCCTGTCAATAGCCTCCCACCCGTCTGGCAGATGCCCTCCTGGAAGACGCCATCAATCACCCATGCCCTTAATTTAAAGACTCCTATAATTGGTGGTTTATCGTTTCCCCCTTGTTCGCATCCCACTCCATGATGCCATGAGGATACACAACATACACGAGCTTCCTAAAGCTCTTCCTCACTGTTCTCCACATTGCTACTTCCACAGTTGCCACTTGGAGAAAAAGTCAGGCTTTCCCCCATCTAATTAAAGAGGGCAATAGTCGGTGAATACCAAGGGGTCCTAAGCCAGCATCTATGCTGACAGCTATATATGTAAAAGCCTAAACTCAGAATTAATTCCTTTACCATTAATTAAAAAAATAAAACTCTGTAATAAAAAGTAGTTTTTAGTAGTATCAGTATACTTATCTTCTGTCAGCTTAAATTACAGCACTTTAAAACTTACCCTTTAGAATCCATATACAATCTCTATGACTAGTTTTCTAAAAGAAGTTTATTTTGATACACATAGACAGGTTATGCTATCTCCTCCCTTAAGAGCTGATCATTTGCACCCTCATAGTTTCTATCACCCTGGGATGATCTTTTAAGAGTATCTAGGATCTACGGAATTTCGTGCATGTTACTGAAGTTACCTTAGTACCAATTTACTCTAGAATGTTATAAATACAACCTCTTATATGTAATATCCATGGTAACCACTAAGAAAATATATTAAAAAAAATACACACAAACGGAAAGGAGGAGGGAACCAAAAAGGCTCACTACAATAAATCAACAAAACACAAAAGCAAACAGTACTAAAGGACAAAGAAGGCTTAAGACACACACAAAAAAACAAATAACAAAATGGCAGAAGTCACTTCTTATCAGTAATTACAGTGAATGTAAATGGACTAAATCCTCCAATCAAAAGGCAAACAGTGGTAGAATAGATTAAAAAAAAAAAATGATCCAACTATATGCTACCTACAAGGCATAAACCTTAAACTCAAGTATACAAATAGGTTGAAAGTGAATGGATGGAAAAAAAATATTCCATGTAAAAAATAACCAAAATGGAGCTGGGGTGGCAATCTTTATTTATTTATTTTTTAATTTTTATTGTGCTTTAAGTTAAAGTTTATAAATAAAGCTAGTCTTTCATACAAAAATTTATATACACCTTGCTATATACTCCTAGTTTCTCTCCCCATAATGAGACAGCACGCTCCTTCCCTCCACTCTCTCTTTTCGCCACCATTCAGCCAGCTTCGGAGCCCTCTGCCCTCTCATCTCTCCTCCAGGCAGGAGATGCCCACATAGTCTCTTGTGTCTACTTGATCCAAGAAGCTCACTCTTCACCAGTATCATTTCCTACCCCATAGTCCAGTCCGATCCCTGTCTGAAGAGTTAGCTTGGGTGGGGGGGAGGTGGCAATCTTAAAGACATAATCTGCCAGAGGAGATAAAGATGGACATTATATAGAGGCACAGTGGTTAAAGTGATTGCTAACTTGAAAGGTTGGCTGTTTAAAACCACCAGCAGCTCCATGGGAGAAAGTTGTGGCTGCCTGCTTCCATGGAGATTTATAGCCTTGGAAACCCTATAGGGTCACTATGAGTCAGAACTGACTCGATAGCAGTGGGTTGTTTTTTTTTTTTTTTTGGTTTATATTGTGATAAAAGGGTCAATTAATCAAGAATACTTAACAATCATAAATATATACGCACCCAACAACAGGATACCTAAACATATAAAGCAAACACTGATAAAACTGAAGGGAGAAATAGATAGTACTATAGTAATTGTTGGAGACTTCAGTACACTACTATTAATATGGCACAGAACATCTAGAAAGAAGATCAACAAGGAAACAGGACCTGAATGACACTATAAACCAACTAGACTTAACAGAGGTATATACAATTCAAAAACAGCACAATATACATTCTATTCCAGTGCAAATGGATCATTCTCCAGGATAGATCACATTTTAGGTCACAAAGCAAGTCTTGATAAGTTTAAAAAGATCGAAATCATACAAACTATCTTCTCTGACCACATGGAGTAAAGCTAGAAATCAGTAACAGAAAAAAACCTGGAAAGTACACAAACATGTCGAAATCAAACGACACATTATTATACTACCAATGGGTTGAGGAAGAAATCACAAATTTCTTAGAATCAAATGAAAATGAAAGCACAACGTACCAAAACTTACGGGATGTAGCAAAGGCAGTACTCAGAGGGAAACATATAGCAATAAATGTGTACATAAAAAAAGAAGAAAGATCTCAGATTAATAGCCTGACTTGACAACTCCAGGAACTAAAAAGAGAAGAGCAAACTAAGCCTAAACCTACCAGAAGAAAGGAAATAACAAAGATCTGAGCAGAAATAAATAAAACTAAAAAGAGAAAAACAATAGAGAGAGAGAGAGCAAATCAATAAAATCAGAAGTTGGTTCTTTGAAAAGATCAATAAAATTGACAAACCTTTAGCTAGACTGACAAAGAAAAGATACAGATAATCAAAATAAAAAAATGAAAGAAGGGACATTACAACTGACCAGATAGAAATAAAGAGAATTATGACAGAATATTATGAACAACTGTATGGCAACAAACTGGATAACCTAGATGAAATGGACAAATTCTTAGAAGCACACAACCTACCCAAACTGACTCAAGAGGAAATAAAAAGTCTCAATAAACCCATAACAAGTGAAGAGATCAAATTAGTGATCAAAAATCTTCCAACAAAAAAAAAGTCCTGGGCTAGATGGCTTCACTGGGGAATTCTACCAAACAGAGAAGAACTGATACCAATACTGTTTAAACTCTTCCAAAAGATAAAGAAGGAATACTCCCTAATACATTCTATGAAAACAAACGTAACACTGATACTCAAACCAAACAGACACCACAAAAAAAGAAAAATACAGGCCAGTATCTCTTATGAATATAGATGCAAACATCCTCAACAAAATACTAGCAAACAGAATTCAACAGCATATTAAAAGAGTCAAACATCTTGACCAAGTGGGATTAAACAATCATAAATATATATGCACCCAATATTGGGACACCTAAATATATAAAGCAAACTCTGACAGAATTGAAGGAATACAGTGATGGTTCAACATTAGAAAATCAATCAATGTAATACACCACATTAATAAAACAAAGGAAAAGAACCACATGATCATCTCTACGGATGCATAAAAAGCATCTGATAAAATCCGATACCGTTTCTGGATGAAAACCCTAAAGAAAACTGAATTAGAAAGGAAATTCCTCAATATTATTCAGGGCATATATGAAAAGCCAACAGCCAACATTATACTCAATGGAGAAAGTGTGAGCGCTTTTACCCTTGAAATCGGGAACAAGACAAGGGTACCCACTCTCACCACTTCTATTCAATATTGTATTAGAAGTCTTAGCCAGGAAAATAAGACAAGAAAAAGAAATAAAAGGTATTCAGATTGGTAAAGAAAAAGTAACATCTCTATTCATGGATGATATGATCCTACATATAGAAAAATCACAAAAAGTCCACAAGAAAACTTCTATTGCTAATAGAGAAATTTAGCGAAGTTGTAGGATACAAGGTCAACAAACAAAAAACAGTTGTGTTTCTATACACCAGCAATGACAAACATGAAAGGGAAATTAGGGAAAAAATTTCATTTACAATAGCAACTAAGAGAATAAAACACATAGGAATAAATCTAACCAGGCTTGTGAAGGTCTTATACAATGAAAACTATAAAACACTGCTGAAAGAGATTAAAGAAGACTTAAATAAATGGAAAGATGTTCCATGTCCATGGATTGGAAGACTTAATATTTTTAAGATGTCAATACTACCCAAAGCAAACTATAGATTCAGTGCAATTCCAATCAAAATTCCAACAGCCTTCTTTACAGAAATAGAAAAACCAATCTTTAACTTTATATAGAATGGCAAGAGGCCCCAAAGAGCTAAAACAATGTTGAAAGAGAAGAACAGAGTAGGACTCACACTTACTGATTTTAAAATACAGCATACAGCTACAGCAGTCAAAACAGCCTGGTGCTGGTATAACAATAGACACATAGACCAAAAGAATAGAATTGAGAGTTGCAGTGTGATGGATCAGTTTTATATGGCCTTTCTTGCCATGATCTTGTAACTCCCACCAAATGATTGGGTGGGACTACGCAAATAAGGCACTTGTGGCCCACCAAAGGGATTGGACAGCTTGCTAAAAATGCAAATAAATTGCATGGCATCCTTGTGGAGGTGGGACCATGCAAATTGGGTATACGGAACCCTAACAAGGGGGTTGTCAGTTTTGCCATCTTGCTAGTCTTAAAAAGTCTTACCTACTTTGGACATGTTGTCAGGAGGGATCAGTCCCTGTTAAGGACATCATGCTTGGCAAAGTACAGGGTCAGCGGAAAAGAGGAAGACCCTCAACGAGGTGGATTCAAACAGTGGCTGCAACAATGAGCTCAAGCATAACAACAGTTTTAAGGATGGCACAGGACCAGGCACTGTTTCGTTCTGTTGTGCATAGGGTTGCTATAAGGCAGAACCGACTCGACAGCACCTAACGACAACGACAATAGGCTTAACATGAGCCATCTCAGAGGTGGTAAGGGGGGAACCTCACTCCCAACTAGAAATACAGACAGGAACGGAGTGTGTCCTTTGGACCTGGGGTCCCTGGGCTGAGAACCTCCTGTACCCAGGAGACAAGAGAGAGACAGCTGTAAGACCAGAGACGGCCCCAGATGATGAGAAGTAGTGGTAGAGATGTGGCAGCAGCAGAACCAGAAGACTGACACGAGACAGCGCAGTGAGCTTCCTGGACCACAGAGTAAGGCAGTTATAGCAGGTGTGCTGACACATGAAGTGAGAGAGCTGAGCGCCTTTGGGCTGAGCCTTGCTGGAAGAGCGGGGTACCCCCATGCATTTACTGGTGGAGCTAAAGAGCTTTATAACGTTTGACTGAGCAAAACAGAAACCGGGCCGAGGGGCCGAGACCAAAGAGGGGCCTGCCTGTGGGCATGGCTGAGAAGAAGCTGTCCTGATCAGAGAACTGTATCCTGGAGTTGTCCCTGATCCTGAATTGTAACCTATTACTTCCCTAATAAACCCCATAACTGTGAGTATGGTCTGTGAGTTCTGTGTGACCACTGCAATGAATTATCAAACGCAGGAGAGAACTAGAGTGTGCCTTGGAAGGGATGGCTGGTGTCAGAATTGGTAAAAAGGTTGGAGGGTGGAGGTATGTCTGACCTCTGGCTCATAGGAATCTGCTTTGGGCTGCTGATGCTGATAATGATTCTCTCTGCTACCCCTTGTGAAGTTAGATGAGGTCAGACACCTCCGCCATGCCATTTTTACAAGAGCCCAGAAATAAACCCACATATCTGTGGTCAACTGATTTTTGACAAGGGTGCTAAGTCCATTCAATGGGGAAAGAAGAGTCTTTCAATAAATGGTACTGGGAAAATTGGATTCCCATATGCAGAAAAATGAAAGAAGATCCACCACACACAAAAACAAATTCAAAATGGATTAAGGACCTAAATGTGCAAACTAAACCCATAACATTCTTAGAAGAAAAAGGAGAGGCAATTCTGTCAGCCCTAGTTTTAAACAATGGATTATCTAATATGGTATCAAAAGCACAAACAGCAAAAGACAAAATACATAAATGGGACCTCATAAAAATTAAAAACTTTTGTTCATCAAAAGACTTTACCAAAAAAATGAAAAGACAAGCTATTGACAGGGAGAATATCTTCAGAAAGCATATATCCGACAAGAACCTAATAACCAAAATACACATAAAATTTTGACAACTTAACAACAAAAAGACAAATAATCATAAAATGGCTAAGGACTTGAATAGACATTTCATTAAAGAGGACATTCAAGTGGCCACCAAACACATGAAAACATGCTCAGTATCATTAGCCATCAGAGAGATGCAAATCAAAACCACAATGAGATACCATTTCACTCCCACTAGGGTGGCTAAGATTAAAAAACAAACAAACAAAAACATTGACAAGGATGTGGGGAAATTGGAACCCTTACCCATTGCTGGTGGGAATGAAAAATGGTACAGCCATTGTGGAAAACAGTATGGCAGTTCCTAAAAAAACTAAAAATAGAACTACCAAATGACCCAGAAATTCCACTCCTAGGTATACACACAAAAGACTTGAAAGCAGAGACGCAAAAAGAGACTTATTAAAAAGAAACTTATATACAAACGTTCATTGCAGCATTTTTCACAATAGCGAAAAGGTAGAAACAACCTAAATGCCCATCAGCAGATGAATGGACAAACAAAATGTGGTACATACATACAATAAAATACCACTCAGCCCACAGGAGAAATTAAATCTTGATATATGCTAAGTATGGATGGAGTTTGACGACATTATGCTGAGCGAAATAAGTCAATCACAAAAGGACAAATATTGTATGGCCTTACTTACATAAAAAGGCAAATGTATAGAGACCAAAGATTATCAGTGGTTACCAGGAGTGGGAGGGAGAAGGAAAGGGGGGTTAATGGCGATAGAAAAATCGCACTGATTAAGGGTAAGAGTGCACAGCCGATTAAGTGCTGTCAAAAGTTGTATATCTGTAAAAAGTTGTGTGATAGATATATTTACAATGACGACCAAAAAAAAAAAAGAGTAGCTGCTGAGGCTGCTTATGTACAAACAAATACCTTATGGGAATTGGTTCCTTGGGTTGGAGGTTTAGGGTCATAGTCTCATGGGACATCCTGTTAATTGGCCCAATAGTGATTTTAGTGCTTCTGTTCTACCTCCTAGATTGTTGCATAGTATCTGGGGTCATAAAAGTTTGCAAACAGCCATCCAAGGCACAATTGGCCTCTATTCATCTGGAGCAACAGAGGAAGAAGGGGAGTCAGGAATAGGAGAAGGATATAGAGTGTGTGGCTAATTGTCTCTGTGAACAACTATTTCTTTTGTCATGAGACTACAAGAACTGGAAGGTGCCCAGCTACATTACTGAACATTTTGATCCAAGATTCCATGGAAGAATCTGATCAGAAGAGGGAAAATACAGCACAGAATTTCAATTTCTCATGGATGCTAGACTTTCTGGAGCCATGGAGAATGAACGAATGCTGAATCTGTTGCCCTGAGGTAATCTTAAAACCTTAAACCAAACAAATTCCCTAAAGTCATCTTAAAACCAAACAACAGTTGAGCTTAATTGGTAAAAAAGGTCAGCCTTGAACATTATGCTTTTTTTGTTTTGTTTTGTTTTCACTATTATTGCCTTTTATTATCAGTATCTATAAATCTGATCTTTGAATATCTGCGAGTGAATATCTGAGAATGATAACATCAGCAAATTATGCACTGCAACACTGTATATAGTGCATATTACTAACAATAAGATAAAAAAACAGACACTTGTAAGGTGAGGTTCTTCATAACTCAAATATGTCATAAGTTGGGGACTACCTGTACATATATGGAAATGGTAGATATTCAACAAGTACTTACTATCTTGTTATGGAAAAACCAACTTTATATATAGACTACTCATAAGGGACTAAAAATGTTAATGAAGTCAGTAACAATGAGAAGCCTGAGCATGGGTATGTGTGTGTGTGTGTGTGTATGTGTACACGTGCACGTGTACACATACATATCTGTTGGGACTTCCTGAAAAGACCTGTTGTAAGATCTGAGAAGGGCTCCAAAATGAGGAAGGAGAGTTTAGGGATGATCAGGATATCAATGTCCTCAGGCTGATAGGCTTGGGCATCATCCCGGAAACAGGACTAGCCTAGCCCACGGGGAGAGAAGTTCACATGGGTATGTCCCACCTCTCCTTCCTCAGACCTTGCTGGGAGTCTGTTTCATCTCCTGCTCCTCACTCTTTTGCTAGTCACACATTTCTTCAAATATGTTAATACAAGCAATTTTTCTACAGTTAAATCTTGCTGTTCTCCAGGTGTCATTTGTCTCCTAGAGGTGATTTTTGCACATTTATCGCTTATTTTACTTTACATTTAATGTCGGAGCTTGTTGTTGCTATTATTTTTCTGTGTTCTGGAAACAGGACACTAGCAAAGTATTAAAACCCCAACTATAGACAACATCCCCAAAACAAAGTGTAAGTTTCTTAGGAAAGGAGTTTTGCTTTACTCATTGCTCTTTTTTTTTTTGCTCAGAATTTCTAGCACAGAACAAGGCATAGAATAGAGCACTCAGATATTTTCTGGGGTCCTCAATGGAGGAGGATATGTTATATTTAACTAATTTCTTAAAAGCTTTTGCTTTATTATTAAAGCCAGTTTTTTTTTTTTTTCTTGTACATTAGGTGAAAGTTTACAGAGCAAATTAATTTCTCATTCCGTAGCTGTAGACAAAATGTCCTGTAACTTGGGTTTCATTCCCAACAATGTGTCAACAATCTCCCCATTTCCATCCTAGGTTCCCTATTTCCTTTCATCTTGATTTTCTATCCCTTTCTGCTTTTTCATCTTTGCTTTTGGGCAAATGTCACCCTTTTGATCTCATATAATTGATTGTTCTAAGGCACAGGTTCCTCTCAGTTGTTATTGTTTATTTTACAGGCCTATCTATGATTTGGCTGAAAAGAGTATTATAGCTCTTTTAAGAAATATCTATATGGACTGGAACCATTCCCGAAGCCAACTCTTCAGACAGGGATTGGACTGGACTATAAGACAGAAAATGGTACTGGTGAGGAGTGAGCTTCTTGGCTCAAGTAGACACATGAGACTATGTGGGCAGCTCCTGTCTGGAGGTGAGATGAGAAGGCAGAGGGAGACAGGAACTTGGTGAATGGACACAGGGGATATAGAGTAGCAAGGAGGAGTGTGCTGTCTCATTAGGGGGAGGGCAGCTATGAGTACATAGCAAGGCATGTATAAGTCTCTGTATGAGAGATTGACTTGATTTGTAAACTTTCACTTGAAGCACAATAAATTAACAAAAAGAACTACATATATGGGATCAAATTGACAACAGCAACTTGAAAGACTAGATAGGAACCTTAGAGGGCAGTGAGTTTACGTTAATGAGGGAGGAACAACTCCGAAAAGGATGATGAGAATGGTTGCTTAACTTGAAGAATGTAATCAATGTCACTAAATTATACATGTAGAAACGAATCGGTGTTATGTTTTGCTGTGTATATTCTCAACAACAATAAAATAAATAAAATTTAGGGAAAAAAAAAGAGTATCTAGGAGAGGCAGAGTAGTCAGACGCTTCCTGTGCTCCCTCCTACAACAAAGACCCAAAAAAATAAGTAATCAATAATATATGACAATCTAGGAGCCCTGAACAACAAAGGCAAAGTTGAGGAATCAGACTGAGCAGCAGGGGTAAGGAGAGATGGCTCAGAAGCAGCGACAAGTTGCCAGACCTGACCTGGTGGGAACCAGCACCCTGCAGGCCAGATTAGCTGGTGCCACTGGTGAGGCAAGCAGTGGTGCTTGGGATGCGTTTTCCACATCAGAGGAGACTAAGCAATGGAGAGTCTACTCAAGCCTCCAGAACCAGTGAAAATCAGCACTCAACAGGCAAAAGATAAGTACATGCATCTAACCTACCGTGTGGATCAAAAAACACCCCTTTGGGAAAAACTACTCTCCTATTTACCTGCCCCCTCCCCACTCTGCACCAGGTCCCAGGCTGGCTCCAGAGATTGCCACATCCCCTGGGCCAGAAGTAGGGCCCGTCAAGCACTCTGAGCCATTCTCCCAGAATTGGAAAAGAAACGAATTAACAAACAGAAAAAGATAATCTGCCAGCCCCCCTAAGCCAGGAACTCAGGGTAGGCACAGCTCCTTTGCCTAGGCAAAGACATAACGGGTCCACCAACTCTGAATGCCTTTCACCCCTGCATAGACCTGTGTGGGCCATTTCAACAGCATAGGCCCTCATTAGCACAGTACGACAGGGTATATACCTGAAGCCTAACCTTAACTATATCAGCTATATGATGGAGTCGCAGGTTTGTGACATACAACACTGCTCTGCCCATTAAGCAGGGTACTCACCCACCCACATCAGGGGCCTGAGGACTGGTGGCTTCACACACACCACCTAGCCATCCATGACAGGAGTCCAAGAATACGCAATGCCTCCAAATCCTTAGAGCCAACAGTATTGGGTGCCTGTGGTCTGGATGTAAAACCTACCCACCTACGTGCTCTAGGGAATAGAATACACTTTTCTCCTAGACACTTGGGGGCAGCTATCAGCCCCTG
The DNA here is from genome assembly GCF_030014295.1 of Loxodonta africana. Classification (NCBI taxonomy): domain Eukaryota; kingdom Metazoa; phylum Chordata; class Mammalia; order Proboscidea; family Elephantidae; genus Loxodonta; species Loxodonta africana. The sequence continues at coordinate 31,858,492 of NC_087357.1, forward strand.
CCTTGCTCAGCATGTGACCCCCTACTGCAACTAGATACCGGTACCTACACCAATCACCTCTGCCTGTCTAGGACTGCACGTGAGGGCCTGTACCATGCACTTGATGACTGACTACCTGGACACCTGAACTGAATCCATACAAGAAAAGTAAATGGACTCCTGGGCTCACATGCCTAGTAACAGATCTAACCACCTGGTGACAGGACGTTAGCACTTCAAAGGCACCAATAATCAAACTAGCTCACACGAGCAGCCTATCTGGGCAGTTCAAAACAAAACCAAACAAGAAGCTAGGATGCAATAAGTGAACATAAAATAAATATAACAATTTATTGGTGGCTCGGAGAAAACAATCAATAACAAATCACATAAAGAGGCAGACCATGTTGGCTTCAGCAAGCTTCCAAAACAAAGAATCAAAAAATCTTCCAGAGGAAGAGAATTTTCTAGAATTACTGGAGGCAGAATACAAAAGACAAATACAGAGAACTTTTCAAGAGACCAGGAAGGAGATCAGGCAAAATGCAGAACAAGCCAAGGAACACACAGACAAAGCAACAGAGCAACTTAAAATGATTATAGAAGAGCATAAGTACAAATTTAACAGGCTGCAAGAATCCAGAGAGAGAGAGTAAACAGAAAATCAGAAGATTAACAATAAAATTTCAGAATTAGGCAACACATTAGAAAGTCAGAGGAGCAGAAATGTTGCAATGGAAGTCAGAATTAGTGAGATGGAAGATAAAGCATTTGACACCAACTTATTTGAGGAAAAATCAAACAAACAATTTTTAAAAATGAAGAAACCCTAAGAATTATGTGGGGCTCTATCAAAAGGAATAACATATGAGTGACTGGAGAACCAGAACAGGGGGGATAACAGGAAATACAGAGAGAATTGTTGAAGATTTGCTGGCAGAAAAAGTCCCTGACATTGTGAAAGACAAGAAGGTATCTATCCAAGATGTTCATTGAACCGTTCACGAGATAGATCCCAAAAGAGAGTCACCAAGACATATTATAATCAAACTTGGCAAAACCTAAGATAAAGAGAGAATTTTAAGAGCAGCTAGGCATAAACGAAAAGTCATCTACAAAGTACAGTCAATAAGACTAACTCAGACTACTCAGCAGAAGCCATGCAGGCCAAAAGGCAATGGAATGACACACATAAAGGCTTGATGAAAAAAAATTGCCAGATGAGAATTATATACCCAGCAAAACTGTCTCTCAAATATGATGGCAAAATTAAGGCATTTCCAGATAAACAGAAGTTTAGAGAATTTAAAAAAGACAAACCAAAATTACAAAAAATACTAAAGGGAGTCCTCCAGTTAGAAAATCAATAACATCAAATAACAACCCAAGACTGGAACAAAGGACAGAGCAACCAGATATCAACCAAGACAGGGCGGTCACAAAAATAAATCAAAGCTAAAACACTGAAAATAGGGAAACAGAGATGTAACTATGTAATAGACGACAACATAAAAACAAAAAAGAGGTACTAAAAAATGTAGTCATAGATCTTTCATACGGAGAGGAAGTCAAGGCGATATAAACAAATAAAAGATTGGTTTAAACTTAGAAAAATAGGGGTAAATATTAAGGTAAACACAATGGAAACTAACAACCCTACACATCAAAATAAAAAACAAGAAAAATATAAAGACTCATCAAATGCAAAATCAGCAACAATGAAAAAGATGAAAATACATAAAGAAAAACGACTTAACACAAAATTAAGTGGAACAAAAACTGTCAATAACACACAAAAAAAGACATCAAAATGACAGCACTAAATTTATATCTATCAATAATTACGCTGAATGTAAACGGACTAAGTGCACCAATAAAGACAGAGAGTGACAGGATGGATTAAAAAAAAAAAAGATCCATCTACATGCTGCCTACAAGAGACACACCTTAGACTTAAAGACACAAACAAACTCAAAGGATGGAAAAAAATATATTAAGCAAACAACAATCAAAAAAGAGGAGTGGCAATATTAATTTCTGAGAAAATAGATTTTAAAGTTAAATCCACCACAAAGGATAAGAAATGACACTATATAACAATTAAAGGACAATATACTAGGAGGGGTGGCGTAGTGGTTAAGTGCTATGGCTGCTAACCAAAGGGTCGGCAGTTCAAATCCGCCAAGCGCTCCTTGGAAACTCTATGGGGCAGTTCTACTCTGTCCTATAGGGTTGCTATGAGTCGGAATCAACTTGACGACACTGGGTTTTTGGATTATACCAGGAGGATATAACCATATTAAATATTTACTCATCCAATAACAGGGCTCCAAAATGCCTAAAACAAACTCTAACAACACTGAAAAGAGAGATAACTCCACAGCAATAGTTGACTTCAACATACCAGTTTTGGTGAAGGACAGAACATTCAGAAAAAAGCTCAATAAAGACACAGAAGATCTAATTGCCACAGTCAACAACCCTGACCTCATAGACGTATTCAAAACACTCCACCCAAGAACAGCCAAGTATACTTTCTTTTCCAGCACACACAGAACATTCTCCAGAACAGACCATGTTAGGCCATAAAGCAAGCCTTAACAGAATCCAAAGCATGGAAATATCTTTTCTGACCATAAAGCCATAAAAGTAGAAATAACAACAGAAAAAGCAAGGAAAAAAAATTAAACACATCGAAACTGAACAACACCTTGCTCAAAAACTACTAGGTTATAGGAGAAATCAAGGACAGAACAGATACAATGCAGTTCTGACCCAAATTCCAAGCAGCACTCAGAGGTCAATTTATAGCAATAAATGCACATATCCAAAAAGAAGAAAAGGCCAAAATCCAAGCAACCCTACAACTCAAACAAAGAGCAGCAAAAGAAGCCCTCAGGCACTAAAAGAAAGCGAATAATAAAAGTAGGAGCAGAATGAAACGAAATAGAAAAACAAAATTGAAAGAGTTAACAAGGCCAAAAGATGGTTCTTTGAAAAGATCAACAAAATTGATAAACCACTGGCCAAATCGACAAAAGAAAAACAGGGGAGGGAGCAAGTAAACCAAATAAGAAATGAGATGGGCGATAACACAACAGACTCAACTGAAATTAAAAGGATCATAACAGAATACTACGAAAAACTGTACTCTAACAAATTTGAAAACCTACAGGAAATGGACAAATTTCAGGAAACACACTACCTACCTAAACTAACTTAAACAGAGGTAGAACAACTAAATAAACCTATAACAAAAGAAGAGATTGAAAAGGTAATTTAAACACTCCCAACAAAAAAAAAACCCTGGCCTTGATGGCTTCACTGAAGAATTCTACCAAACTTTCAGAGAAGAATTAACACCACTACTGTTAAAGGTATTTCAGAGCATAGAAAAGGACAGAATACTCCCAAACTCATTCTATGAGGCCAGTATAACCCTGATACAAAAACCAGGTAAATATACCAGAAAAAAAGAAAATTACAGACCATATCCCTCATGAACACAGACGCAAAAATCCTCAACAAAATTCTGGCCAAGAATTCAACAACGTATCAAAAAAATAATTCACCATCACCAAGTGGGATTCATACCAGGTATGCAGGGATGGTTCAACACTTGAAAAACAATCAATGTAATCCATCACATAAATAAACAAAAGAACCACATGATCTTATCAATTGACGCAGAAAAGGCATTTGACAAAGTTCAACACCCACTCATGATAAAAACTCTCAGCAAAATAGGAACAGAAGGGAAATTCCTCAACTAATAAAGGGTATTTATACAAACCCAACAGCCTCATCCTAAATGGACAGAGTCTGAAAGCATTCTCCTTGACTGAAAGCATTCTCCTTGATAACGGGAACCTGACAATGATACCCTTTATCACCACTCTTATTCAACATTGTGCTGAAGGTCCTAGCCAGAGAGAAAAGGCTAGACAAAGAAATAAAGGACATGCAAACTGGTAAGGAAGAAGTAAAGGTATTTCTGTTTGCAGGTGATACAGTCTTATACACAGAAAATCCCAAAGAATCCACAAGAAAACTACTGGAACTAATAGAAGAGTTCAGCAAAGTATCAGGATACAAGATAAACACACAAAAATCAATTAGATTCCTCTACACCAACAAAGAGAACTTCAAAGAGGAGATCACCAAATGAATACTATTTATAATAGCCCCAAAGAAGATAAAATACTTAGGAATAAATCTAACCACAGACCTAAAAGACCCATACAAAGAAAACTACAAGACACTACTGCAGGACACCAAAAGACACCTATGTAAGTGGAAAAACATACCTGGCTCATGGATAGGAAGACTAAATATTGTGAAAATGTCAATTCTACCCAAAGCGATCTACAGATACAATGCAATTTTGATCCAAATTCCAATGATATTTTTCAGTGGGATAGAGCACTACTGAAAAAGACGAACAAAGTGGGAGGCCTTCCACTATCTGATTTTAGAACCTATTATACCGCCACAGTAGTCAAAACAGTGTGGTACTGGTACAACAATAGATACATAGACCAACGGAACAGAAGTGAAAATCCAGACATAAATTCATCCATCTAGGAGCAGCTGATATTTGACAAAGGCCCAAAGTCTGTTAATTGGGGAAAAGACAGTCTCTTTAACAAATGGTGATGGCATAACTGGATACCCATCTGCAAAAAAATGAAACAAGACCCATACCTCACACCATGCACAAAAACTAACTCAAAATGGATCAAAGACCTAAATATAAACTCTAAAACGATAAAGATCATGGAAGAAAAAATACGGACAATACTAGGAGCCCTAATCCATGGCATAAACAGAATACAGAACATTACTAACAGTGCACAAACACCAGAAGAAGAAACTAGATAACTGGGAGCTCCTAAAAATCAAACATTTATGCTCATCCAAAGACTTCACCAAAAGAGTAAAAAAGACAACCTATGGACTGGGAAAAATTTTTTGGCTGTGACAAATCTGATCAGCATCTAATCTCTAAAATCTACAAGACACTGCAAAACCTCAATAACAAAGAGACAAATAACCCAGTATAAAAATGGGCAAGGGATATGAACAGGCACTTCACCAAAGAAGACATTCATGAGGCTACCAGATACATCAGGAAATGTTCACGATCATTAGCCATTAGAGAAATGCAAACCAAAACTACAATGAGATACCATCTCACCCCAACAAGGCTAGCATTAATCCAAAAAACACAAAATAATAAATGTTGGAGAGGTTGTGGAGAAGCCGGAACACACACACTGCTGGTGCGAATGTAAAATGGTACAACCACTTTGGAAATCGAGTTGGTGCTTCCTTAAAAAGCTAGAAATAGAAGTACCACAATGATCCAGCAAGGCTACTCCTTGGATAATATATCCTAGAGAAATAAGAGCCGTCACGTGAATAGATATATGCACACCCATGTTCACTGCAGCACTGTTCACAATAGCAAAGAGATGGAAAGAGCCTAGGTGCCCATCAATGGATGAATGGATAAACAAATTACGGTATATTCACACAATGGAATACTTTGCAATGATAAAGAACAATGATGAATCCATAAAACATCTGATAACATGGATGAATCTGGAAGGCATTATGCTGAGTGAAATCAGGCAGTCGCAAAAGGACAAATATTGTATGAGACCACTATCATAAGAACTCAGGAAAAGGTTTAAACACAGAAGAAAACATTCTTTGATGGTTGTGAGGCTGGGAGGGAGGGATAGGGGTATTCGCTGAGTAGGTAGTAGACAAGAATTAGGTGAAGGGAAGAACAACACAATACAGAGGAAGTCAGCACAACTGGACTAAACCAAAAGCTAAGAAGTTTCCTGAAAACAACCAAACACTTCAAGGGACAGAGTAGCAGGGGCAGAGGTCTGGGGACCATGGGTTCAGGGGACATCTAGGTCAATTGGCGTAATAAAGTTTATTAAGAAAATGTTCTGCATCTCCTTTGGTGAGTGGTATCTGGGGTCTTAAAAGCTAGCAAGTGGACAGCTAAGATGCTTCAATTGGTCCCAACCCAACTGGAGCAAAGGAGAATGAAGAACACCAAAGACACAAGGAAAATATGAGCCTGACAGACAGAAAGGGCCACATAAACCAGAGATTCCATCAGCCTGAGACCAGAAGAACTAGATGGTGCCCGGCTACCACCAATGACCGCCCTGACAGGGAACACAACACAAGAGTCCCTGACATAGCAGGAGAAAAGTGGGGTGTAGAACTCAAATTCTAGTAAAAAGATCAGACTTAATGGTCTGACTGAGGCTGGAGAGAACCCAGAAGACATGGCCCCTGGACTCTGTTACCCCAAAACTAAAACCATTCCCGAAGCCAACTCTTCAGACATAAAATATTTGTGAAAAGTTTGCTTCTTAGCTCAAGTAGATACATGAGACTAAATGGGCAGCTCCTGTCCGGAGGCGAGATAGAAGGCAGAAAGGGACATGAGCTGGTTGAATGGACATGGGAAATACAGGGTAGAGGGGAGGAGTGTGCTGTCACAGTACAGGTAGAGCAACTAGGGTCACATAACAATGTGTGTATAAATTTTTGTATGAGAAACTAACCTGAACTGTAAACTTTCATTTAAAGCACAATTAAAAAAAAAGAGTACTAGCATCATCAATAACATACCACTTTACCTCCTTCTCACTCCTGTCCCTTACTCATCCTTCTGCACGCAGAGCCAGTAATTGCTACGCTTTGTTGGATTTTTAATTGTTCTACTACCTCTTAGTACATTTCTGTGACTCTCCTATCCCTAAGCCAGAACTGCAGCTTGCCGAACCAGACAAAGGAACCAAAAAACTGATGTTCTTTATTCTCAGGTAGTAGGCTATTCACACATGCTGGGAATAGCCTAGTTATGTTAACATGTATGTCATGCTTTTAGCAGGCCTTCCTATAGAACCTGGGTGCCCAACAACAGGGGCCAATATGCAGCCTGAAGTATGCTGCTAGAGAACAAGGTCAACTGGACAGCCAGCCCAGGATTCTTAGGGAACATGTCAGCTCCTTTGGTACACACAGCAGAATCACAAATAGAAAGGGTTTTCCCCATGGAATTGTGATTAAAATAATAATTAAGTAATTTGTATCCAGGTAAGACAGAGGGATCCAGGAACAAGTAAAATATATTTGCCTCTACCTCTTGTTCATCTTCTGCAAATGAGCTATCTGAAGGTTAGCTATATAGTTCTGCCCTCATCCACATAAAAGGCAAATAGTCACCTCATCATTTTTTCCAAATCATAACCAAATTTTAATAGAAGTTTTTACTAACTGTGTGGCCGTGAACATGTTACTTAACCTTTCTGGAGCCTGAGTTTTATTTGTAAAGGGGGGATACTAATCACAACCCAATCTATTTTGTGGGTTGTTGTTATATAAAAAAATATGAGCAAACTATCACAGCCAAGAGGAGCCTAAGGAGACATGATTACTAAATGTCATGTGGCATCCTGGATGGGATTCTTGAAGAGAAAAAGGATATTAGGTAAAAACCAAGGAAATCTGAATAAAGTTTGGACTTTAGTTAATAACAATAATCTTACTGGTTGATTAATTATGACAAATGTACCACACTAGTAATATGTTAATAAGAGACACTGGGTGCAGGGTATATAGGAATTTTCTGTACTATATTCACAACTTTCTGTAAATCTACATCTATTCTAAAATTAAAAAAAAATGATTTAAAAATTAGAAAATATATGCAAAAGTACTTTAAACTGTAAAGTTCCGGTAATTGTAAATTATCGCATAATTTAGTAGATTTAGTCTCTTACATAGACTGTTGGTGGAGAGTCAGCCATCTTAAGTAGCTCAGATAACAAAGATAGCTTGAAGAGTAAGTTCTGGTGTGGAAGAGGCCTCAAGTCTAGCCCCCAGAAACATCCCAGCTGTTTCCTGCCAGTTGGTGCCTCATATGTCTGACTTTCATTTCAATACAGTTGATTTTCTTTGTATAATTATTTTTGCCTCTCAACCTATCTGTTTTACTAAAAGTACTGTTACTTTTTAAAAAGAGGCTCTAAGTAGGTATGTACTTTAAGACTCCAAAGAGTGAACTGTAAGGTATAGGTACAGCTATTTACTGGGTTCATTTCCTAACTGGTTGACACAGATCTGATTTCTACTCCCAACTTCAAATGTAGGAAAAGACAGACACCCAGAGACAGAATATAGCAAGTGTACCGAACCCCTGCCAACTCCTGTTCCATCCTGAAAAAAAAAAAGAAGAAAGCAAGAGTTCCAGAAGTGCAGGAAATTGTTTCTCAGACGAAAGACAACACTTCCTTTCCCAGAACAATCCATCTCCCACACTGACATCCTGCTTCTGCTATATTTACCCAACCCAAATCTGCCGATGATATACTTCCAGCTGCACTCCTGCCACATGGCCCTGTCACTCAGCTCCAGCACTCAGAGGGGAATCTGTCCAGAGGGCAGAGCCTAGAAATCACTACACACTAATCCATGCTTCCTCTACCGCTAGGCTTCAGAGTAAAGTGAGACAATATAGGGACACTATTACTCCCTGTTTATTTTGGAAGTGACTGGGAAGACAAGAGGTACTTCATTTTATATAGCTGCTAATTTTGACTTCTCTAATGGTAGCCAATAGAGGGGCCTGAACAATGAAGGGATAGAAATGTGAGGTTAAAAATAACTCTGCTAATGCTAGTCGGCCAAATAGCATCACTTAATAGCCTCTTCCACCCCAGCCACTAGGATCAGGCCATCAAGTCACCTTATCACTGGGTAAGCCCTTCAATTCTGGGTAGATGGACCCACGGAGTTAAGGATGGGACCATTTCATTCACCCTACCTCATCCTACCTCTTAGCACACACTACTGAAATGGGAAAGCCCAAATACTGGACTAAGTAAAGGTAAATGTTAATACTGACTTGCCATTTTCCTATTTTAGCAACTCTGCATTCTTAGTCCTTCGCTTCCATCCCTTCACCCCCACCCCAATTTATTTTCTTCTGCCCCTTTCTGCCTCTCTAGCCGATTTTCTTTTTGTTTCCTATTTATTTCTCATCTTTTTATCATGGTCAAGATTCCCTCAACAAAACAAAACTGATAGCTGCTAAGGTTTTCGTTAGTAATAGTCATATCGTTAGCCCACTCACCACAGTAATAACAGCAAAAAGCTTGAGACTGAAGACTCAAGACCAATATCTCTTTATCTCCTTTTCCTTTCTTTTGTTTTTAAGGAGGCTCAGTCATGCAGGTTAATCAGATCCTTCAAAGCAGTGATTGGAAAGTAAAGGCAAAAGGAAAGATGCAGAGAAATAAGAAGGAAGGAGAGAAAAGGTGATAGTGGGTGAGAATGGGGAAATGCTTTTCTCATCTTTATTCTCTTAAAGCTCTTGGACAATGGGTCAGGTGCACCTTACTCCTCAAAGTGACATCTTTGCTTTTTAACACTTTGTCTTAGTCTTCTAGTGCTGCTACAACAGAAATACCACAAGCGGATGGCTTTAACAAAGAGAAATTTATTCTCTCACAGTCTGGTAGGCTAGAAGTCCAAATTCAAAGTGTTGGCTCCAGGGAAAGGCTTTCTCGCTTTGTCAGCTCTGGAGGAAGGTCCCTGTCATCAATCCTCCCCTGGTGGAGGAGCTTCTCAATGCAGGGACCCTGGGTCTAAAGGACGTGCTATCCTCCTGGCTCTTGCTTCTCGGTGGTGCGAGGTCCCCATGTCTCTCTGCTCACCCCTCTACCCCATATTTCAAAAGAGACTGGCCCAAGACACAATCCAATCCTGTAGATCTCATTAACACAACTGCCGCTAATCCATCCCATCAACACCATAGTGATAGGATTCACAACACATAGGAAAATCACATCAGATGACAAAATGGTGGACAAGCATACAACACTTGGAATCATGGCCCAGCCAAACAGACACACATCCTTGGGGGACACAACTCAATCCATAACATACTTTAAAGAGGTCTTTTGCAGCAGATTTGCCCAGTGTAATACATTGTTTGATTTCCTGACTACTGCTTCCAAGGGTGTTGATTGTGGATCCAAGCAAAACGAAATTCGTAACAACTTCAATCTTTTCTCCATTTATCATGATGTTGCTTATAGGTCCAGTTGTGAGAATTTTGTTTTCTTTATGTTGAGGTGTAATTCATACTGAAGGCTGTATAGTCTTTGATCTTCAACAGTAAGTACTTCAAGTCCTTTGCTTTCAGCAAGCAAGGTTGGAATATGAATAGTAAATTACTGTATCAATGCTAAATTTCTTGAATTTGATAACTGTATTAAGATCACATAAGAGAATATCCTTCTTCTTAGGAAATATACACTGAAGAATTAAGGGATAAAGAGTCATGAGATATAACCTACTCTCAAATGGTTTAGAAAAATAATTGTATATATACATACTTATGTGTGTGTATAGAGAGAGAGAGAAAATGATAAAAAACAAGAGTAAATGCGAGTCCCCTGTATTATTCTTGCAAGTTTTCTGTAAGTTTGAGATCATTTCAAAATAAAAACTCAAAAATATTCAGCATCAGTTTGATTTGATTAAATGTCTTGACATCAATTAGGTAAAAGGAAGAAATGAGGGTAAACTCACATTCTAGAGAGCATAAAACAGCCTTTGCTAGGGAAGTGAACCAACTTTTTCTTCTCCTTTGGAGCTTTGGAAAGAAGACTATTACCAATATAAATATTTCCCATTCTCTACCTTCCTTTACTGCATGGGCACAACCCAGTCTTGTTGACTCTTGAGCCTACAGCCTGTCTAGGATCATTTAGGACTCTGGCAACATCTCCAATTTCCCAAATATGAAGCAGTTCCACCAGAGGTGGCCACTGCTCATTTTTTCCCTTACAGAACTTAGAGAACAGAATGAGTCTTTAAAGCCCCTGAAATGAGACTGATTAAGATGCTAATCTCAGGCTCACTTGGGAGGATTAATGAACCATATTTGGATTTTGAAAACAGAAATCCACTTTCCCTTGACTACTTTTTCCACAATGCTTCTGTCCATGTGGGCTGAACCAAGAACTTCTCTTTCTGCACCAGAAAGGAACCAGGATCCTCTGCCAGAGTCACTAGGCTCTGGTCACAAAAAGTATTTTACTGTAGTAGGGGTTAATAATGTATCCTTGATGTAGACTCATCCCAGAAAAAAAGAGGCAAAGGACAAAGAACCACACTTTAAGTTCAGAATACAATAGGCTATAAAGCAAATGATAGGTTACATACCATTTTGTAGAATACATTTGTACTCTGCAACCACTCCAGTTTCTCTTTCAGAAAGACCTTTACCTCTGTTTAATTGCTTCATTTCCTTAATATATCTTTCTGCCCTTGAAAATGCCAGGAATACTTTTCCTAGAGACAGGTGACATTCTCTCTTCAGGTCCCAAGATTCCCAAGTGCTACTTCTAAATAAGGGTGCTTTTCTCTGGGATCCAAATGATAAATATATGATGGGATATTCTACTGGTTATCGAGCCAGATCCTGTGCCAAAGTTACATGGGCTTTGATATTTCCTCCTCACATGAGGATCCTCATTAAAGACAGTGGGTTACTACTGAAATACACTCAGGTTATTTTTAAACTGGGATTAACTAGGTTTTAGACCCTGGCTAGAGAAAATTCCTCCTTCTTTTAACACTTTAGCTCAATAGCTACTAAAATCTTTGTTTTGTACCCCTAGACTTCAAAATCCTAACAACTGTGTCAGAAGCCTGAGAAGACTTAAATGCAAAGGTGAATTTGATTGATTAGATAGGGTAATCAGCCATTGATACCTTAATCTATAGTCCAGCTGTTGTCAGTTCAGTTCTGAGATACACAGATTGATGAATCAAAGCCCAATATAAATGGGCTAATCTAGCCCTAAGCAGCTAATGATGCTGCCATGCAAATAGTATTTCTATGGTCAATGCCAGGCAGCCAGGGCTAGGGTAGAAGGTTAGAGTAAGATTGACAATGCAGATATCACCACTGCTGCTACTTTTCTGACCATCCTACAACCTTCTCTTCCAGTAAACCAAAACATACAACACTTTCCTGAGGTCTGCTGGGCAGGCTTCAAACCAGGGCTCACTTGTCTACTCAAATTCTAGAGCTTCTCAAATCAGCCTGCTAGCCTATAAATTTTATGAGGACAGGAACCACATCAGTCTCTTTGAAAATTAAGTCCCTATTACCTAGTTCAGTGTCTGGCATACAGTTAGTGCTTAAAAAATATTTGCTAAACAAATATGAACTTCCAGTAGTAAGGGAAAAGTTCTTGTTCTTGAAGAAGAAGATGCTATTTTGGAGTCTTTCCAGCAGAAATGACTCCCTATTCAACCCACCAAAAGGACTCAAAAGAATGGCCACCTCTAACATGATGTGCTATCCCCTTTTCCCTAAACAACCAGTTTAATCTCATATTAAAGAAGCAAGGTACAAAGTGCAAAGTGACTAGTCAGACATAGTTACAGCCATAATTCTTATTTCACGGGGGAAGAATACTTCTTATTCCAACATTCTCTAGGGCTGCAATGATTCAAATGGGCTCAAATTAATCTCTGCCTTGCAAAAGCTGATTCATCCAGAGAGAAACGATCATCTAAATAGAATTGCTTTACTGAAACCAAAGTTGACAGGCATAAACCCAGATCTGACAGTCCACTGGCTCCCAAAGGTCAAAAGTGTTAAGGCACCTCGCTGAGTCCTTCACAGAATGCGAAGAAAATGGTTGGAGAGGCACTCTTTTTGACTCTTTGCCCAAGAAATTACACTGCAGAGAGACAAACTTCAATCCGTGCTGGAACAGGAGTAAATCATAAGCTCTCTGCCAGGATTTTCAAACTTTTCTGACCATGACCCACAGTAAGAAACACATTTTACACTGCAACCCAGAATATACACATTTCTAACTTAAACAAATTTCACAAAACAATACTTTTCCTTATTATGCATGATGCACTAGCATTTCCAATTCTATTCTCCACCCCCCCACCCCCAATGTTGGTTGCTTATACCAAAAAGCAGGAAAACGCTCAAAGACCAATGGGGTCATGTCAAAACAGCAAAGGAATCAGTTTGAAGCAGCTCTCACTGGTCAAACTTGGAACTATTTCAGCACCAAAAATAATAATGACTGTAATTAACTGTAAAAATTGAATAAATAAAAATCCATAAGTTCATCAAAAAAAAGGGGGAAGAATTCATTTGCCACTGTTAGTGGTGATTGTTAACACTAACTCCTTATTCTGAAAATTGGCAATTAAAGGGAAATAATTAAACATTTACCCTGCCTTTTTAGGAGAAACTGGTTCATCCTCCAGTTGATGAGGGAAACCAGCTCTTTACAGGGAATGCCAGGTAATAAATGCAGAAAGAATGACGGCTTAGATAGTCATCATTCTGTAATACTCAATGAAATAAATGATTCAGGCAAAGATTCATCAGTAAATGATCAATAAGTGAAAAGATTTTAGAGAACAGGATATTCACAAGGTGCAGATTACTTACTAATTGCAAAGAGAAAAATAAATGTATCTTTACAATGAAAAGACACGGCAGTACCACCAGAACCAAGTAATCACACTAGCATCACCAACAGTGAGCCAACCTGACAGTATGTATGTGTCTCCTGTGGTGATGTAATATGAAATACACAGTACTGCCTACGAAGTACTCTTCCCAAAAATGTTTAACCCGAATCTAATCAACTGTTTAATTCTAATTGCTAGTATATACACAATATATAAGATAGAGGAACAAGTTAAATACTACCACAAGGACTTAGACAAACACAGAATGTAGAACATTCTAAACAAACATGGCTTGTCTCTTCAAAAAGTCAAAAAAAGGCAGGGGAGGGTAAAAAACTGTATTAGATTTTTAAAATGTCTAAAGAGACAGAATTACCTAATAAAATGTGAATTTTGCTTGGATTTTGGTTTGTAAAACCAGCTACAAAAAGCATTTTGGAAACAAATAGGAAATTTTTAATACAGACTGGTATTAGTTGATAATTGGCAAATTATTGTTAAGTTTCTTAAGCGTGATTTGATACTATGATTATGTAGAAGAATGTCCTAATATTTAGGATGCATGTTGAAGTATTTAGGGGTGAAAAGTCAGAATGTCTGCAGCTTATTTTCAAACGGCTCATGAAAAAATAATACACATATATATGGATAAAGTAAAAACGGCTAAATGTTAATAATTTTGATTCTAAGTGAGGGATATGGACGGTCACTATAGTACTCTTTCAATTTTCAGTATGTTTGAAATTATTCATAATAAAAAATTGGGGGAAAAATGCTGCACAACACATTAAAACGCTATCACAATCCACTAATGGAATGCAACTTGTAGCAGGGCAATCGTATTACCATCTCAGCTCCCACTTTATGATCAATTTGGTGCCAGCTTTTTTCTTAAACCTATTTTTTGCCCAAAGAGAAGAATGAACCTTCATTAAAAAGCTCATATGGAATGTTCTACATTCTATTTTGGTGAGTAGTATCTGGGGTTTTAAAAGCCGGTGAGCTGCCATCTAAGATACACCCCTTTGGGAGCAAGGAAGAATGAAGGAAACTAAAAATACAAGGGAAAGATTAGTCCAAAGGACTAATGGACCTCCAACAGACTGAGTCCAGTATACCTAGATGGTGCCTGGCTACCATCACTGACTGCTCTGACAGGGATCATAATACAGGGTCCCAGGCAGGGCTGGGGAAAAATGTAGAACAAAATTCTAACTCACAAAAAAAGAACTGACTTACTGGCCTGACAGAGACTGGAGAAACTCCGAGAGTATGGTCCCCGGACACCCTTTTAACTCAGTAATGAAGTCACTCGTGAGGTTCACCCTTCAGCCAAAGATTAGACAGGCCCATAAAACAAAACAAGACTAAAGGGGCACAACAGCCCAGTGGCAAGGACTAGAAGGCAGGAGGGGACAGGAAAGCTGGTAACAGGGAACCCAAGGTCGAGAAGGGAGAGTGTCGACATGTCATGGGATTGTTAACCAATGTCATAAAACAATGTGCGTACTAATTGTTTAATGAGAAACTAGTTTGCTCTGCAAACCTTCATCTAAAGTACGATAAATTAAAAAAAAGAAAAGAAAACCTTTTCAGGGAAAAAAAAAAAGCTCATATGGAATGAGGCTTTCTTTTTCTGTAACCCCTTGACATTAGTCTCCCAAGTTTTTATATTTCTTGCCAATTAGTAACTCATTTTACTTGAAAAGGAAGAATAATCAGTAGGAAAGCTCCTATCAGAGTCAGGGAAATGTCTTTTGTTCTTCCACTTGTAGAGGATTTTTCCAAATCCAGGTCCCATCACAGATAACATTGAAGTTCTTTTGGTCCTATTCTTCCCCAATTAATGTCCTCAACTACGCTTAACCTCTAGTTCCCAAGCTGCTTTCCAGGACACCTGGATGCAAGCTGCATAGTTGACTGCAGAAAAGCCGTTGCTCCCACACTACATCTGGCCCTGCCTTTCCACCAAATCAAATGCCAATTTATTGCCCTCTGATGTACAGTCTATCAGGCCACTTCCTGGATGCTTCCACTTCACACAGGGCCAGATACCCAAGGCAATAATGTGAGTTCCACAAGTGGGCAAATAATTGCTCAATAAGCGTGGAACAAGGAAAGGTCAGTTGTGATCTGTGCACATGTGGCAGCTCTTCACAGCTCAACCTACAGTGGTAACAGTGGTAACAGAAGGCTGGTGTTACAGAAAAGGCATGCAATGAAAAGCCGCCAACAGGCAGCCAGGAGTGCTTGTCCATCTAAGTCCTTCAGGATCTCCAAAGAACAAAAAAAGGAGCAAAGTCCTCAAAACTGATGAGGGGCACCTCATCTCCTGTTTTCCTGAAGCAAAACTGAGAGCCTAAGGTAGCCATTGCTCTCCATCTACCACGCTTTCTTAATAAGGTGATCTGAGCTGAAATAATCTAATCTCCATTTTGCTCTATACACAGCTCTGTCATCTAATGGTTGCCAGGAGAGAAAAGAGAAATGCACTCACCCTTTCCAAAAACATATCCAAAAGCACTTCAGAAATTGGGGTGACACATTAAGCATATATGAGCATAGAGAGGTGGCTAGAGGGGAGCAAGGCTGAGACAAACTCTTCACATCTCTCCTAATCAAAACTGCATGTTGAATTTCAAACATTTGGCTTTTTTGAAACCTTCTTGGCACTTGCCCTGAGTTTCAGTGGGTGGAAAAGAAGAAAGGGACTCTGCCTGCCTGCTTGTTAAAAACAAAGCAGCAGCTGGCCGTCCCTCTTTTTACTCATCTGACTGCTGTCAGGGCAAGCTTTGGGCACATACCCAGGGGAGTTTCAGACCTCAAGAGGTGGCTGTGCTAGGAAGAACAATGCCAATGAGAGTCATACCAGCAACTGTGACACCCACCACAAGACCACACTGTCACACTGTCCCCTAACCTCTGCCAGAAAGAAACTAGGTTTCTTTGCCTCCGCTTTTGAGAGCTAAGCTATTATGAATGCCGTTTCCTCTTTTTTACAACCCTTTTTCAGATATGCGTAGTGGAAAATATGCCCTCCTACCAGCTAGCAGACTAATTCTGATGGCAAAGTGTGTTTGGATATTAGGTAGAAAAAAAAAGGGAAAGCTGAACCTATGAGAATAAAGAATATGCAGAACTGCTTCTTCTCAAAGAGTCTTCATTTTCTAACCTCAAACACAAACGGTTAGAAGAACTTCTTGGTTTAAAAATGCCAAGTGAAGGGGATTCAGAGATTAATTGGTGAAGGTCCCAGCAATTAGAAATGACAAAGTCAAGTCATCAATACACAGGCCTCTTTAAAGGTACCTTATTGATATGAATATTACCTGAGGAAAAAAAGAATCATAGTACCTTTATTTTTTCTAACTGTGCTGAAATGCCCACAGGTCTGGGGCCATCCAATCTACCAAGACTCTAAGGTGCCAAAGACAATACAGCTCAAATCTGAGTTATATCCTAACATGTTGCTCAACAATCTCCAAACTAATATAGTCTTATATTTTATCACAGAACAAGAAAGTCATAAAGGGCATAAGAAATAGATACTTACATAAGTTTGCCCACCCTTGCCTCTTCCAACACTTGGCCCATTACATGAAATTGGTCTGCCAATTTTTATCATATCTGGTTCTTTTTTTAATCAGTTGCTGAAAAGTCAATTCCAACTCATGGTGACCCCATGTGTATCACAGTAGAACTGAGCTCATAGCGTTTTCAATGACCGATTTTCTGGAAGTAAGCTTCCAGGCCTTTCTTTCAAGGCAACTTTCTGTTAGCAGCTGAGAGCATTAACTGCTTATATCACCCAGGGACACCTCTGGTTCTTTTAGTCTCTGCTTATTCAGGCTTGAACAATTTACAAGCTTAATTCCAAGTGGGGCAAAGCTAATGATTCATCAACTTCTTTTTCATGCTAATTAATAATGATATACTGCCTGCTCTACTAGTCACCAGACTACAGGCCACTGTGGAAAAAATGAAAGTATATATTCATTCCATATCAGAGATGATGACTCTAGCACATTTTTATTTCAAATAATGTACTCTTGCTCAATCTTTTTCCTCACAGTGACTACTAAAATATTTTTCTCCCTACATCCCCATGTTCCAAAGGAAACAGATTAAATGTGAGACATGAGGCACCCTCAGAATAGTTTCACTTCTACCTAGAAGGCTATTTCTAAGAGGCCTAGGCCAGACAGGTGTTATGTCACAGTTCCTCCCAGCTTGGCTTCCAGACTCTGTTTAAATGTGCTCTGCAAACCTCTGGAGGTTAGACAGACCCAAACCTAGCTCAGACTCTGAATTCACAGAGCTTGAGACAGACAGTACCCTATAGGTGTGTTTGTCCAGGATAAACTATATTTAAAAAAAACTTCTGACACATCCACTTTCTTTAAGCACCTGCTTCTCCCTCTTGTGCTCAAGCATATCATATTTTGCTGTGTGAGTAAGCTCAGTAAAAAAAAAAAAAGATCCTATCCTTCAGAATAACCATCAATGTCTTCGGGAATACCTAAACTCAGGCCCGAATATCTCTATAAGAGAAAGCCAAATAAGCAAATGTATAAGCTATCGTTTTTGTTCATTTCTTTGGCATGTTTGTGTGTTACGCAAGGGAAAGAGTAGAAATAAGAAGTGATGGTAGCAGATTGCTCTCATTCACTATCATTCATTCCATGCCTGATAGGGAGCCATATGGTATACAAGAGAGGCCACAAAGCTTAACTTTGTGGTCAGCTAGAGCCACTAGTCTTGCAATACCAGCGGCTATGAGGGTAGGAAGTTTGACTGTTTGTTTATTACTATAAATCCAATGCCTAAGTACCTAAGCAAAGTGCCTGGTACATAGCAAATATTCAATAAATGTTGATTAGAAGCAACTCAATAAGCCAGGCCCAGAAGAATCCAAATATGGGGGAATCTCAGAAAGAAATGATCCAAGAAGAGAGAACAGTTTCATAGTTAATACAGGAACTTATTCCAGGCCTCAAGACCACCTTAGTCTTAGGCTGAACACCTCAATTCTCATAGGTCCTTAGAACTAAAAAAGGCCTGAAATTAAATCTCCAAAAGCAACCCCCCACAGCCCCTTGCCCTTTCCATCCTGCCCCCCAACACACATACACACACATAACAGTAAAAAGTCTTCCTCACACCTGACCCTGAAGGCTTTAAAGTCATTAAGAAGTGATCCCACAAGGGAAGATCTTAGTTGTGATACTTTTAGACTGTTTCTCTCTTCCTGCTTTAAACCAAAAAGCCTCCAGTTTTCCAACTCCAAATGCTGAGGGAATGAGTCCCATGGAAAAGAATCTCTTTGTAATGATCTAAGTCTAAAGACAAACGACAAAGGCAGCCTAAATCTGGAGGCAAATGACCATGGCCAAACACCACAAATCACAACTGGCTAGAGCTTTTTCCATAAGGTTGTGTTAGGTGGAGGGTACTAAGGCCTGCAAGAACTTGTCTAGTCTGGAAATGAAGAGAAAAAAGACTACAGACCATGTTGGCTTAGAAGCAGTCTTCTAAACTGTCTACTCTCTTCAGACCTAAAACCAAAAGCAGCATCAAGTATCATGTTTTACCTTCTCTCCCATTCTTCTATTCCATGCTAAAGATCTTAGCACACGGTCTAGCTGTAATATTGAAGATAACTCCAATATGGAAGAGCCCCCACAAGCTTCCTAGAAGGATAAAAGGAAATTTATCTTTGGCATCTATGCCTGCGGTAGGGCTTGGTCAGGTGTAGGGGAGAGGCAGTGGCCCCTCTGCCCCTAAGGTCAGGGTACCCCAACCCTGCAGGCAGCACAGAGTTAACTATCCACCCGCTTTGAGAAGCACAAAGGTACATCACTGCAACATGCCTAACATTTACATTGCCTCTCTCTGCTCATTAAACAGGTTTTGGTTAAATAATGAACAAACTGTATTACAGACTCCGATGAGAATTCCAAAATTATAAATCAACTGGGAAAGCCCAAAGGGGCAGACAGACGGGGAGGGGGGAGAAGGATAATATTGACTAATATAAAGGGCGCAGCTTGACAGTGGATATTCCTGCCACACCTGATCAAACACACTCCGTGGGGGGAGGGGAAAGAGAGCAAGAGAAGGGAGATGGGACAAGACAGCCTGAAATTTGCATCCGGAAAAGATTAAAATGGATTCTTTGGGGATAGAGAAAATACATAATATATATTACTATAAATGCAAAACTGTACTAAAAGCTAACTCAAATGTCAAAGATTACAGCTTGAATAAATTTAAATATAAAAGCCATGTGTTTCCATGAGTTAATGAGAGAGACATAAAAGGACAAACTGGGCCAGGAGGCTGAACAGAGCCTCATGCTGCCTTTGCTGGGCAATGGGTCCAAAGCACAGTAGAGACCACAGTCAGAGGCTTCCCTCTATAGCTCCAAGCCCTGAGAGAGAACTGGGGAATCCCATGACTATTCCAGTCTAAAGAAAAAAAAAAAAGCTGTAATTCACATATCATAAAATTCACACTGTTAAAATGTACAATGCATTGGTTTTTAGTACATTCACAAAGTTGGGCAACCATCACCATTAACTAATTCCAGAACATTTTCATCACCCCAAAAAGAAACCCATACCCATCTGCAGTCACTCTCTACCCCTCCAGTACCTAGCAACTACATATCTGCTTTAACTACTTCAGAATACTTCCCAAGAGGACTTAAAGACCAAATGTGAAGGGCAGCAGGAAAGTCTCTCTCACCGATGTAAGCTAAGGCTTTATCCAAAACAGCAATATGCAAACCGTGTTCTTGGGGAGCCTGTATCTTCCAAGTGCAACCCCCTCTTTAGATTTGGTATTAGAATATTCTATTACTCTAAATGCTACGAGCATTCAGTCATCGTGCAAATACTGAATGCCAAGTGTGGTCCAGAGACATACAACTATGAGAATACTGATATAGATTTAGCCAATCTACAAACAGACTTATTTCCTTCACAACGATTAATAATACCCCTAGAGAAGTAAGCAGTACTTATGTACTTAAAAGATCCTGTTTACAAGAAAATCATTTTCCTTTACTGATGATGTCCAATGAACCACCCATTTCTAATAGTGATATGTTTACCAACCAAGATGGCTTAGAAAAATGCAAACAGAAAATCTTTGTAAAAAGGGACAAGGCCCAAGTCAGTTTCATGAGTTAAACTCGGTAGAAGTCCTAGAATTCCTGCCATCCCCTCTCCAATCTAAATGGTACACCATTCCCATCACACAGCCTGGTACACAGTCCCTTCAGTTTTTCTCTACAAGCTCAAAACCTTTTCCCAGCCTCCTACCATCAACAGGCTTCCAGGAAAGCAGTCCTCCTGACACTGCCAATCAGAAAAATCTGTTTGTTTCAGTGAAAGAAACAAGAAATTGGTCATGGATTGCAGAGTCCAGGACCACAGGGGCAGCTGACCCATAAACCTGCTCCTGGGAGCCAGCACTGTGTGGGGGGTCAGAACCAATCTGGCACGAAATGCTCTATTTTGGGTCCACTCTGTCATTTTCTCAGGCAGGTATGCTAAAAACCAAGATCAATGGGGCAACCTTGGCAGACACCATTTCAACATCTGCCACAGCTGTTGGCCCCTGGAAAACACTACCATCTCTCTCCTCACTTCAGGGGAAAGCTTGGCTATACCAGGCTATGTTCCTAGTACCACTAACAAGAACTGGCTCCTCAGCATACTATGGTTTTATTAGTTCTAAGCAGCAGGTAATTTGGATTCCTAACAGAAGGATGTAAGAAAATTAGACAGCAGACTCAACTTTGGTAGCTCTAGATGGGAACACATGAAGGCTAAGAGATCTGTATTAGAGAGAACTAAGGCCCTAACAGCAACAAATGACTTTCCATAAGAGAAGGGTTTTGTTGAAAGTAATATAAACTTGTATTACCAACTTCCATCTCATGGCATACATGAGGTAGGAAAAGGTTTTTAAAATAAAAAAAATAAATAACCAAAAAGAACTTACCAATCAATGAGGGAAACTTATGACTGTATAAACGATGAATCCAGACTAAACTGTGTTCCTCTATTAGGAACTCAGGGAAAAGAATCAGCACTGCATAAACCAGAGGTTATAAACTGCATCCATGGGCTAAATCTGGCTTGCAGCCTGTTTCTATAAAGAAAATTTTATTGGAACATAGCCCTTCCCATTTATTTACATATTATTTATGCTTTTGAGCTACGATGGCAGAGTTGAGTAGTTGCACAAAGACTATATGACCCTCAAAGTGTAAAATATTTATTACCTGGCCCTTTATAAAAAAAGTTTGTAGACGCCTGCAATAAACCAAGCATTTATATTTTTTGTCAGGATAAGTAATCCTACCTAGATGTGGGGACTTACCTGTTATATTGTTTAAAACTTCCTTTAAATGACTGAAACTGTGCAGCAGAGGATCCCGTTCTTCGTCCTGCAGAAAACATAGGTTAAAAAAGAAAAGTCGTTATTGCATCAAAAGAGGAAAAAATAAAGGATAGATCAAGGGCTCTTTCCCTGAATCAAACCAAAAAATCCAGTAAGTTTGCCTTCTAAGGAAAAGAAAGTTAGCCATGGTTTATATTTTTCTGTTCCTCATGTTCTTATTTGATAGAGATACTCTGGGTTTACCTAAAATAGTGAAGCCTAAAGTACTAACTTATACAATGACCATAGCATTCAAGCTACCATAGATCATCAGGTCCTTTATACGTGTATTATTCTAGCTCTTCTCTTTTTTCACATTCATTATGTAATCACACATGTTCATTTCTAAGACATTCCTGACTCCACTCTCACTTTTATGACAATCCATTTTTGTAAATAAACGTGATCATTTTCCAAACACACAAATACGTACTTTCACCAAGTTGGAAATTTCAAAACTTGTTTTTATAATTGTGCCAAAAATTGTTTTGTGTAATTGTACATAAATAAATCCTTGATCACACAAGAAACAAAGTTGGCAACAAAGAAAGCCAACTTTATAACAGGTAAGTTTTTACTTACCTAATTGGCAAGATATGGTCTGCTCGATATATGGAAATATATACCATTACCAAGCCATGCGCTATGCATCAATAATTAAACTAATTTAAATAAATTTGATAGGCTAATTATAGCCCTAGGGAATGAGAGGATAAGGAATTTTTCTGACATTTTTAGGCATTAACCAAACCAAATCCAGTGCTGTCGAGTTAATTCTGACTCATGGCGACCCTATACGACAGAGTAGAACTGCCCTATAGAGTTTCCAAGGAGTGCCTGGTGGATTCGAACTGCCGACCCTTTGGTTAGCAGCCATAGCACCTAACCACTACGCCACCAGGGTTTCCTTAGGCATTAAAGAGGTCCCAAATACTAGCTTAATTTGTTTACAAAAATAGAATGGCATCATCTTTTGGGTCCCAGAGGAAAAAAAGGCAATCTGTAAATCTGATGCTAGTTGGAATAAAACAGAAGGGTCCTTGATACAAAAAACAACTCTGAATTCTTACTATTCTCCTTATTACTGGGAGTTTGGTTACTGTTTGAATTATGTCTCCGATCCCCTATAACAACTCAGTTACCAGGTTATTGGCCCATTCCCCACTTACCAGTGGGGTGTGGGTACTCCATCGGGCATTTCGTTTGATGGCCCCAACCACAATGTTGATCTCCCCTTGAATAATGTAAATATTCTTATCCACCATCCTGCCAAACCTATCAAAACAGTTAAGAGAAAAATCTGGTTAATATTTGGTTACCCAGAGCATTGTTATTGCTGTTAGCTGCCATCAAGTTGGCCCCTGACTCATGGTGACCCTGTTACAACAGAACAAAACACTGCTGGGTCCTGTATCACCCCAATAATTGGTTGTGGATCGGACCACTGTGATGCATAGGGTTTTCCTCAGCTGATTTTCTGAAGTAGGTCACCAGGCCTTTTTTCCTAGTCTGTCTTAGTGTGGAAGCTCTGCTGAAACCCGTTCAGCACCACAGTAACACCCAGAATATACCGATACTCAAATCTGTACCTGATAAGGTAGAATTATGATTTAACTTTTCAGTACTAAGATTTTCCACCTGTAATACTGAAATGGGATAAAGTCCTTATTACGTTCAGAATCCAACTACCTGGGTCTCCTGGAAGGGTAGTTCAAGAAACAATTCAAAAAGCAGCAATCCAGAAAATTTCTCAAAGGTACCCCAACAATTTCTAGCAAGAATGTCAAATTCTTCCAAGTCAGGTGTCCCTAAAATCTCTCCTGTGAGGCTTTTAGGTATGCAGATACCTCTGTGATCCTAGTTTGATAAGGACAGTATTACAGATTTTCCTTCTGTGTTTATTTTTTATCTACTCAATGAAGTAATAAAGAAGACTTGAGTTAAAAGAAAAGAATGAATCCTTTTAGAATTGCTTTGGCTTGGAAGCACAGTTACAACGTCAATTTATAGACTGCACCTATTCTGCCACGTCAGCTCCAGAAAACTGGACAGTGACAGTGATACAACTTTGGAAAAGTTCTCAACTCTCATGTTCACTTGCTTATAGCAGAGAATCCCTAGTAAGCAGACTAAAAGGTAGGCTCTTTTCAAAGCTTCTATACAAACCTCTGAAGTGCAGTTGAAATACTCTTTTAGTATTTTAAGTGCTCCCAGTTGAACCACCACAGGACCCTCTTTGCTGCCTAGAAGGGTACTTCGAAAAAATACTTAATTCTCTCCCCATGTGAAAAAAAAAAAGGCAATTTCTTCTCAGTATAGAGAAAACCCTGGGAGCATGTAAAACCGACTTTATTACTTTCCATTATCTAGAAATAATCCCCAAGAAAGAGAAAATTAAAGAGAGTAGAAAGGCGAAAAAAGAGGGGACATAGACAAACGCTTGACTTTGAAGAATTAGACATTCTTGCTAGAGATTGTTGGGGTACCTTTGAGAAATTTTCTGGATTGACACTTTTTGAATTGTTTCTGGAGCTACCCTGAACTTCTAGAGACTTCTAGGAGAGCCAGGACTTTATCCCATCAAGAAAATTTAAACCATAAAGCTATCAGGTTAAGAGAGGAAGGAATTCTAGAAAAATTTACTTACTAAGCACCTACTATGCATGAAAGGGTAGGGATGCATGAAAGGAGTCCTGGGTGGTGACTGGTTAAGTGTTCAACTACTAACCAAAAGCCTGGCAATTCAAACCCACCCAGAGATGCCTCGGAAGAAAGACCTCACCAATCTGCTTCCAGAAGGTGACAGCCTTGAGAAACCTATGGAGCGTGGTTCTACCCTACAACACATGGGGTTGCCATGAGTTGGAATCGACTCCACGGCAACTGGTAACTGATATGCATAAGGCATTTTGCAGAGTGCTGAGGATACAAAGCAAATAAAATGTGGAAAGAGTTCTCAGATATATTGTGGGGTGGAAACAAAATTGTAGAATAATATGTACTGTATGTTACAATTATGTAAAACCAATCAACCCATCCTACACAAAATACTAGATTTTTATTTTTATAATATGTAATATTTAACACACAGTAAGATATAAAAGATAATTTAACAGTCAGTACCCAGATTAAGAACAGAACAACTGAAGCTTCTGTGTGTCCTCCCTAATCATATCCTCCTCTCTTTCACCCATAGGTCCCACAATTCTAAATCCGATGATTATTAAACCCTTATGTTGCTTTATACTTTTACATCATTGATATGTATCTTTAAACAATATATAGTATTATTTTGTTTGCTTTTATACTTTATACAATTGGTATCATATTGTATATATTCTTCTGCAATTTGCCCTTTTCTCCTGCAACATTATGTTTATGAGTCATCTATGTGGATAAGTGTAGTTAATATATTTTATACAGGTACATATGTTCATACAGAGTAAAAGGTCTGGAGAGATGTACCCAAAACTCATAACCACAGTTCTCTCTAGAAAAGGTACTGTGAAATCAGGGTGTAGTCAGAGGATACTTTAGCCTTATCTGTAACATTTTAATTTTTTTACAAGGAGAATGAATTGCTGTACTACCAATATAATTAATAACGATTTAAAAAGAAAAGATATAGCTTCTGCCCTTGAGGCATTTACACAGTTTAGTAGGGTCTAAAAGAAAACAGAGACATAGCCAGAAACACAGAGAAAAACATACCCTGCAAGTAGCTCCATTTGTATAGTCTGTACAAGACAGAGCCCCCAGAAAGTGAGAAGTATGAAAACCACTAAGACAAAAAGAAAAAAGCACTGATACAAATTTTGTCCAGGCCCAAAACTCCCCCAATGCACAAGAGAATTCAATATAAGACAACACATATTTTAATGACAATTTGAAGAAATGACTAGGCTAGTCTCAAAGACAATCTGCTTTCCAAATGCTCTAGAAGCACAACATATCTACAATGATGTTCTCTTTTGAGGAGAAGCAAGCAATAAAAGAAATGTAAACTCAAAAATGATTTTAAAATCTCAGAAAAGATCAAATCTCTCCTAATATTTCTTTTTCCTTAAACTATTTAGGCAAGATGACTATGCACTAGATCTCTGGAAAGATTTCTTTCCAAAGCAAATCAGAAACTACTAACAGAGGTTGCTTCTGGGAAAAGGAACTGGGTGATGTGGAACAGGGCTGAGTGGAGGACTTTTCTCTGTATATACTTTGTACCTTTTGAATTTTGTGTCACACGCATCTGTTACCTATTTTTAAATTTCAGTTAATTGATTTTTTTAAAAATGAATAAGCTCTTTAGAAAAGTCACTACACCCAAATGAACCACAGCCTCCTCTAGCTTGAAACCAGAAGAACTAGATGGTGCCCAGCTACCAATACTGACTGCTCTGACCAGCAATCCAAGAGAATGTCCTAGTTAGAATGGGAGAAGAATGTAGAACAAAACTCATATTTGTAAATTTTGGGCTGGTTAGAGGCTGGAGGAACCCCCGAGACTATCACCCTAAGATACTCTTTTAACCTGGAACCAAAGCCACTCCCAGAGGTCACCTTTCAGTCAAATAATAGATTGGCCTATAAAATAAACAATAACACCCGCAAGGAATGTGCTCCTTAGAACAATCAACTACTATATGAAACCATATGGGTAACGTTTGCCCAAATGCAAAGATAAGAAGGCAAGGCGGGGCAGGGAAACTGGAGGGATGGAAACAGGGAAGGCAAGGTGGAAACCGCGAGAATGCTGACACACTGCAGGGGTAGCAACCAATGTCATGGAACAATTTGTGTATGAATTGTTGAATGGGAAACTAATTTGCTGTGTAAATTTTCACCTAAAACACAATAAAATGTTAAAAACAAAAATAGTAGTTGCATTACTATGTTTGTAGTCCATGTATAAATGATTAAGAGCAGTAATCAAAGCTAACATTTACTTTACTCAGTCAATCAGAAATTGCTTAGCACATACTAAGCAAAATGCATATCACCCTTCTGTCAGTTTGTTGTCGTGTGGTGACATGCATGTTGCTGTTATGCTGGAAGCTATGCCACGGGTATTTCAAACACAGTAGGGCCACCCATGGTGGACAGGTTTCAGGGGAGCTTCCAGACTAAGATATACTAGAAAGGCCTGGCTTCCAAAAATTAGCCAATGAAAACCTTACGGATCACAACAGAATAATGTCAGATACTGTGAGCAATCATCTAAGATACTCCACTGGTCTCACCCCATCTACAGCAAGGGAAAATGAAGAAAACCAAAGACACAAGGGAAAGATAAGTACAAAGGACTAATGGACCACAACTACCACAGCCTCCACCAGACTGAGTCTAGCACAACTACCACCACCAGCTACCACCACTGACTACTCTGACAGGGATCACAATTGAGGGTCCTGGACAGAGCTGAAGAAAAATATAGAACAAAATTCTAACTCACAAAAAAAGGCCAGACTTACAGGTCTGACAGAGACTGGAGAAACCCTGAGAGTATGGTCCTTGGATGCCTTTTAACTCCTGAGGTTCAATCCTGAGGTTCACCCTTCAGCCAAAGATTAGACAGCCCATAAAACAAAACAAAACTAAATGGGCACACCAGCCCAGGGGCAAGGACAAGAAAGCAGGAAGGGACAGGAAAGCTGGAAATGGGTAACCCAGGGTCAAGAAGGGGAGAGCGTTGACATGTTGTGGGGTTGGCAACCAATGTCACAAAACAATATGTTTATTAACTGTGTAATGAGAAACTAATTTGCTCTGTAAATCCTCATCTAAAGTACAAAACAAAACAAAAAAGAAGTAGAATGTTTGATATAGTGCTGGAAGATGAGCCCCCTATGTTGGAAGGCACTGAACAATAGCTACAACAATGGACTCAAACATACCAACGATCATGAAGATGGCACAGGATCAGGCAACGTTTCATTCTGTTATACATAAGGCTGCCATGAGTCGGAGCCTACTCAACAGCAACTAACAACAAGAAGCAAAATGCAGGGCAGAGTCATACAGAATTGTACCTATTCACCCACAGGAATTTTTTAATCAATTAGATGAGATAAAACACATACGTATGCACATAAACTCATAAATATCTCCAATACATGAGTGGTACACAGACTTACAGGAGTGAAGCAGAGAAAATTACTTTTGGCAGAGGGCCCCCAAAACAACTGAAAGACAGGATTCAAAAGTCAAAACTACAAGAAGAGAATGTCAAATTGTCAACAACACATAGAGTACAAGCTTGGAGGTGGGAAAATTCAGTACGTATTTAGGGGATCATGATTATTCCAGACTGGTTGGAGCAAATTAAGTTCACCTAGGGAAATAAGGAGAGGTAAAGCTAAAAAAGCAAATTGAGACATACTATGGTGGGTCTTCAATATATAGTTAAGGAATTAATGACTACTCATCATTCTAAAAAAAATATCTTGGGGGCCTGTAAGGGAAAACTCTAAAGTAAGAATATTTAATTTTTTTTTTCAAAGAACTCAGAGAATGAGAAAAAAACACACCCATACAGAAAGCAACTTAGCAATAAGTTAAAACAAAAACTACACTACAAATTGCAAACAAAAGTGCCAGTGGGACCGAGATCTAATAGGATCTGAGTACCATTTGGAAGGCATCCTGGAGGAGATAAATTTTGAACTGGAATTCTAACTGAAGTAATCAATCCAACATATCATCAAAATTCATTAGGCATCAAAAGCTAACAACTTTCTAAAACAGCAAAGATCTAAGCAATAAATCACTGTCTTAAGGTTATTTTCTTAATAAAAAAGAAAACATTCAAGGAATGAAGAGGAATTATTTTCAAGGACTATGCAGAGTTGCCTCATCTCCCTCCAGGTTTCTGAGCATAAGTCTCTTCGCCCAGGGAATCTCCCAACAGAATCTGCCATTGAGCTTCGAATGGGAAGCTCTGATGAACCACTTGTTGCTTGGCAGCCAACAGCCTACAACCCCTTGTCACAGATCAAAAAGGCCTGCAGAGGCCTCAGATAAATATGGTAAAAGAAAACTTAAGGTCTATCTTCTATCAGAAGTAACATGAAAAGAAACAATCAAATACATACCAACTAACATCCCTAGCCAGACAAGCTGGCCCAAAGACTTCGATCAATGTCCATTCTTTGTAAGCACTGTCTGTTTGATGGTGAGTCTACAGCATTCCCTTGGTGCTCTGTGGGGCCCCAACAGGATCCAAAGAGAGTGAATCACTATATAAACTGGCAACTTCTTCTAGATCCAAACAAAAGCAGGAGAAAGAAAAACAAAAATTGGATCCTTACTCCATGGAATACCAAAAAATCTATTTCGAATAAATTAAATGCAAAAATCAAAACTGGAAAACTTTTAGGATATTTGAGAATATTTTTTATAACCTCAGAATAGGGAAGAAGTACTTAAACAGGAAACAAAAAGTAAAAACCATAAAAGAAAAAGATTGGTAAATTCAACCACATTAAAATTAAAGATATTTGTTCAAAGGACATCATAGAAAAGAGAGAAAAATAAGTCACAAACTCAAAGAAAATATTTCTAACACATATAACTAATAAAGGAGCAATATCCAGAATATAAAGTAACTGCTAAAAATCTATAAGAAGTAGACATAGAATAACAACAACAACAAACTGGCAAGAGACATAACTAGGCATTTCACAGAAGAGAAAAAAAAAATACATGAAAATATGGTTAGCTTTTTTTTTTCATTAATAATAAGGAAAATTACAAAATAAGCTTATAATGAGATACTATTTTACACTCCCCCCAAAAAATTTAAAAATCTGACAATACTAAGAGTTAGTAAAAATGGAGACGAAGTAGCTGATGAGTATCTAAAAAGATAGTTTGGTTAACAATTTGGCATTATCTTGCAAAGTTGAACTGTATATCTTACAACCCAGCAACTCCACTTCTAGGACTACACCCAAGAAACTCATTAAAAAATTGAGAATGTGATTATGGGGTAGGGGGAAGGGAAGGGAGCACTAACAGAAAAAGAAAGTACACTTGTGGCTTCAGTTTTGGTGATATTCTGTTTTTCAAGCTAGGTGTGGGACACAGGTGCCCAATATATGCAATATATATTTTCTGAATGTATAAAATAGAGTGTCAAAAGTTTCTTCCTTTTAACAATCTTTGATGGTTATGAGGGAGGGGAGTGGTGTGGATGGAAAAACGCTAAATAGACAATAGATAAGTGGCAACTTTGGTGAAGTTTAAGAGTACACAATACTAGGGAACCCAGCACAACTCATACAAGCCAAGATCATGGAAGATCCATAGACACATTCAAACTCCCTGAGGGACTGAATTGCTGGGCTGAGGGCTGTGGGGACCAAGGTCTCAGGGAACATCTAGCTCAACTGGCATAACACAGTTTATAATGAAAATGTTCTACATTCCACTTCGGTGAGTAGCGCCTGAGGTCTTAAAAGCCTGTGATTGGCCATCTAAGATACTCCACTTCGGGAGCAAGGGAGAATGAAGAAAACTAAAGATAAAAGGGAAAGATTACTCCAAGGGACTAATGGACCACAACTACCATGGCCTCCACCAGTCTGAGTCTAGAACAACTAGATAGTGTCCAGCTACCACACCACTGACTGCTCTGACAGGGATCACAGCTGAGGGTCCCAGACAGAGCTGGAGAAAAAATGTAGAACAAAATTCTTACTCACAAAAAAAGGCCAGACTTACTGGCCTGACAGAGACCGGAGAAACCCCAAGAGTATGGCCCCGACACCCTCTCAGCTCAGTAATGAAGTCACTCCTGAGGTTCACCCTTCATCCAAAGATCAGACAGGCCTATAAAACAAAACGAGACTAAAGGGACCAGCCCAGGGGCAAGGACTAGAAGGCAGGAGGGGACAAGAAAGCTAGTAATAGGGAGCCCAAGGTCAAGAAGGTAGAGTGTTGACATGTCATGGGGTTGCTAACCAATATCATAAAGCAGTATGTATGTGTACTAACTGTTTAATTAAAAGTTAGTTTGTTCAATAAATCTTCATCTAAAGTACAATTTTAAAAAAAGTTCTTCTTTTTAAAGTTATCACCTTTGCTGCCTCTTTGCCTTTGCACATGCTATTCCCTTTCCTTACCCATCCCTTATGCATCTGGTGAACTCTTACTCATTCTACATAAAAGTCAATAAGGGAGTAAGAATAGGACAGTGGTTATAGGAACATGCTTCAGAGTCAGGATAGACCTAGGCTCCAGTCCTGACTGTTACTACCTATGTGATCTTACCCAAGTTTCTAAGCCTCTCTGAGCCTCGGTTTATAGTTCTGCATTGTAAAATGGAGATAATAACATCTCCTCTTAGGTTTGTTGTGAAGCCTAAATAAAAAACCTGTAAAGCATGTAGCATAGTGCCTAGCATATTAAAACCTAAAAAAATGTTAGCTCTTACTATAATGCCTGCTCTGTGAACTCTTCCCTAGCTAACCCAGTCCCCCAACCCCCAGAGGGTATTAGTAACCCTTTTTTGTTACCCCTTAACACTTTGTACATAAAAAACCAAAACCAAACCCAGTGCCATCGAGTCGATTTTGACTCATAGTGACCCTGTAGGACAGAGTAGAACTGCCCCATAGAGTTTCCAAGGAGCGCCTGGCAGATTCAAACTGCCAACCCTTTGGTTACCAGCCGTAGCACTTAACCGCTATGCCATCAGGGTTTCCACTTTGTACACAGATGTATTTAAACACATATTATACTGATTTATACTTAGTCTATCTCTCTCACGAGTTTATGATCATCTCAGAAAGATTTATTCACCTTTTTTATTCTCAATGCCCTACATTTGTAAGGCAAGAAAAAAAAAATCAATAAACTCTTAATGAATGAGTGAATAAAACTTAACATCAGGACTGCCTCTTCACATCCACTTCTTGTGAGAATAATGACTTCAAAGAAGACAATGACTCTGAGCCAGGCAGGCAAACCTTCTTTCTGTATCCCATATTTTTTTCTACCATAGTTACAGATGTTCCATGCAGGCCAACCAATAGACAAAAAGAGCCCACATTTACCCACCAGTCAAATCATAACGCTTCCATTTTCAATCTATCTTCCTAAAGTCTTCTCACATGGTATTTGTTCATATTTCTTCTGCGAAATATAAAATTCTTTATGTAAATGTCAATTCTTCAAATATGTATACATGTCTTATTTTCTTTGGTTCTAAATACTAAATAGTACACCATTTTTTAAGCTTTGGCAGCTTTTTTCTTAATTACCTTTTTTTTCTTAATCACTTTTAATAGTTGTCCTTATCTAATTAGAAATTAGGTTGTCCAAAGACAAGGACTCAATGTTTTCTTTCTTTTTCATAGTGTACAGCTGTAAAAACCAAGAAAACTCTGCTGGGCTTTCTGAGAAAGGGTGGCAGTACGAGGGTGCTGAATGCCCTTTAACTGGCCATTCTGAGGTTTATATTCACTTCATTCCTTGAGTGGCCCAGGGAAGTACTAAAGATGCAGAGCTTTTCAGGTTTCCAGAGCTAGCCAAGGAACACGTCATAGTTTTGTGCTTTATTGAGAGGGACCTAGAATTACGGAATTAGTAAACAAGTTACTGAGCTCAAGAGATTTACTCCAAGAGTAGAGGCAAGAGAAAGTCAAACTAGGAAGAAAGCTAGTGCCCTGACAAGGTAGAGCTGGAAAATCCTCCCAAACCTGATAATCAGGTGACCAGTGTACCTCCAGCTCTGTAAGGTCACCTCCTCTCTCTCTGAGGTTCTGAAACTATCCCAAGAGCCACATACCAAGTGAGCCACTGAAATATGTCCAAAACTCTCTCTCCTGCCAGCTTGGAGATGAAAAAGTGAACACGGCTTCTCTCACTCATCTTTTAATCATTACCCAGGGCACCCAACATATAATGGCAACAGTTGGCAGAATAAGGCAAAGAAAAAAAAGTTCATTTGTGTAACTGTACATAGAGAACTACAGCGATTATGTTTTGTAAGGCCTGCCCATCTGTGTATATCAGATGTCACCATCCAATGGCCATTGAGCAGAATCCAGTCCACAGACATATTTTGTTTGGCATGTGAAAGGCTTAAAGATTTTTTTTAAACTAGTTGTCAACAGTTTAAAACACAATGATCTGCATTTCCAGGTTTTCCTGAAAAATAGGAAGACTGGGCCCACACTCCCAAATAATTACAACAGGCTAACTGAATACCAGCTGCTCCCTTTAAATAAGGGGATAGGTTTTGCAGTTCACCACAGTACCCACTACACCCTAATACATTTCCACCTTACCCACTTCACACATTTACATCACCTGCCTGATACTCAGAGATATTTGAGCTTATACCCCTGGTTTATATGATGGTAACAAAATCATTACTTCTACTACTATTGGGACTCCAAATCAGCACACTGCTATATTATATTTTCATTTAATTAAACAAGGCAGTTGAACATACTCAAATATATGAAAAGAGGAAAAATGGATGCTCAACAGCAGCCAATTAAATTTACACAACAATTCCCCAATAGCAGAGTTTTTCTAATCAGCCACACTGAAACGAAGGGATAGAGTGTGATCAATCAATTAGAAGTGGCATACAAAAGCTAGGATGATCCTTCCAGTGAGTACTCTATAAATATAGTAAGTCTTTTCAAGAACAGAAGCTGTATCTTCTTTCTTTCTAGCTGTCCTCAGTAGTCAGAGTACCTTATCAATGAAGTTATTACCTAAAAGTGGCAGTCATCCTGTCTTCTGGAACATGGAGAAGTAAAATGGTAGCGGAATTCTGAAAACTGAGCTCATATTGGGATTGGTGCCCAGCTACTCATGAGGAGATATGTCTACAACCTGAGTTTCCACTGTGCCAATAATCATCACTGTCAAAATTGGAACCTATTGTCTGTCTACAGCCACCATTAAAAAGCAGCTCAAATACAAGTCTTGAAAAGACAAATTTTGTAATTTGGGGATGGAGTTGGGGTGAAGAACTACTTCTATCTGAAAAATGACTTTATAATAAAGAACAACTGGTTCCTCTATTGTCACCCGAAGGCCCAACTGAAAAGATGCTGGATTGGTCATACTATCCACCCAAACACTAGATTGTCCATTATGCAAAACAAATGAACTCAACAGGGCAATGGCCTGGTGGGCAAGGCAGGCTGATCAAACGCAGTACTTCCTGGGCTGGCTATGTCATTTCATTTGCCACTTCCAACTACTTTTTTGGAAATTCTGCAAGTTGGATCAGTAAGTTAAAACACAAATAGTTTCCTGTAACATTTCCAACCCATTTATTTTAAATCAATAAATGTAAACAATAAGTGCTATCCCTCCCACACAACACAAACACGCACACAATTTCAGAAGGCCAGAAGGTAGCAAGAAACTGAGTTCAGTCATTCTAAGATCCTAGATAGTTTTCTCTTCCAACACTAAAAGGTTTTGATGCTCCTTATTAACTACCTCACCAAGCAAAAGTGCAGTGTTTCTGACTGCTAGGATCAGAACTAGGCCACAAATCCTGGTCACATACTAAAACTAATGCCGAGTACAAATAACATTTATTGAGTGCCCACTACATGCCAAGAGGTGTTAAGTTGTGCCTGCTTTTAACTGTACGACATGCTGTAACTAGGTCACTGCACATACATGCTACCACTTTTGAGAAGTGCATAAAATGAACAGAGTAATCCCCGAACAGATGTTTCCATTTGTATCATCCACAGAGCCTAGAGTAGGGTCTTGTATACCTGAATTTATTAAAAGCATACACGTTTCTAAGTTGTGCATTAAAAAACACTATACTATTTCTCATTTCTAAGACCACGCTTTACCCTTAGGGAATTTTTACAACTTTACAACACAGCAGTTTATCAAAGGTCATCACAGTGCCATAAACTGCACTCTTTGGGGTGATGTTTGGGATTATGTTCCATCATTCACCCTACTACTTTTAAATTGATCCAACGTCTCTCATGATGCTTTTCACCCACTAAAAATAATAGACCAACAATACCAAACTTCGCCAGATTCAAATCCCTCTCTGCTCTCCAGCCAAATATGTTATAACAGAATGGCTTCCTTGTGATTAAACCTCATCTCCCTAGGCCAAGGGAAGAGAAGACCTGGCAGGAAGGGAGGTGAGTATGCCAACTAAAAAAAATACACCAGAAGAGATATTTGTAAGAGACTGTATAAAAGAAGGAACAGGCTCAGAAGAAGTCCAGTGTTTACATACAGATCCAGACTGGCAGTTGAGTTGTCCTATAAGAGGAAAGCCTTCTCATAGCCCAGCCCCTCATGCTGCTGGCCTCAACCCTTCCACACCTCTTCTCACTTAGTGTAGGCTGCACTCGTTCACCATCCAGTATTAATGAGGCAGTTCAGTTGTATTGAGACAATCAGACCTAACTGGACGCTATATACGATCTAGAGGCTCTCATATCTAAGCTTTAAAAACCAACCCTTAAGAGTAGATACAATGCTGCTTGGGTTTGTTTTCAGCTTTTGAGGACTGGGCTCTTCGCGACATAGAAAGCTTCGGAAGAGAGGAGTTGAAGGCTAGGTTACACCTGGGAACACAGGAAGGATTCGGGCACCCGCAAGGTATCTCAAGTCAGAGCTGAATCGCCTCTCCTGTAGCAGGAACCTGACCTTTGCCCCCTCTACACCTCCAAGTTCCCTACCACAACAATACATCCCTCGTCTTACTCCTGCCCTCTGAGCCCTTAAGCCACCCCAGACCGTCCAACTTAAGGGCCTTCTCCTTGTATTCCCTATCGCGATGTCAGGCCGACCTTCACGACACTGGAACTCTACAGGGAGACTTCGCTGACCTGTCAGCGGATCCAAAATGGCGGGGCCTAGTCCCAGGACCGGCAGCTGCTGCTCATGTCCAGCCCGGGCCCCGGAGGTGTCTCCAAGTGGCTCTTCCGGCTCTGATGGTAGGTGGAAGAAGGGAAGGAGCCCGCTTCCTAGAAGTTGAGTCCGAAGCCACAGTGGGACCACGAAGTCGGCCGGGATAAGTCGGCCGGGCCGGGCGGTGGAGCCGGCTACCTTCCCAGTCAGCTCACTGACGTGGTAACTAGCCTCAGTCTAGCCCGCTGCCTGGTAACTGCGCGAGCCCTACCGCACACAGCCAATCATAACTTTGTACTATGAAAAGTGGCATTCCAGTTATCCAATCGAAGAAAGGAAATAGGCTTCAGGAGGCGGGGAGTGCCTAACTAGGCGAGATTACACGGGACAGAAAAGGGTAGATAGGGGACAACCAACGGATACTAGGACTCCCTGACTGACAATTACAAAAGCCAATGAACAATGAGGAATTGTGCGGAGCTGTTGGAGAGGTGGAGTTCGGTCGAGTTCGGTTGCAGTGTGCGGCTTGACAGTGGCTGCTGGGCATTATGGGGAGAAAGACAACGATTTGCTGGAAAGGGGGCGGGGTCCTTTTTGAGCCTGAGCTGGCGCCCCGACTTCCCCGGGACACACCCATTCATAGTCACCTGAACCGAGACCAAGCCCCTTAAGGGATCATTCTTTTTCAGGTGGTGCTGGGCTACCTCCATCGTAGGATCAGTTCGGCGTTCTATCTCCACCCTCCCCACCCCCGCCCCCTTACCCCACCTGCCCGCCTCCCCCGTCTGCCTGTCTGCTATTTGGCTTTTCATGGGTGTCTCGGTTAGCATCCCATCCCAGTTTCTGCGTCATCTGTCCCATTCCTATCATCCAGAAATACAGAAAATGGAAAATGACAGAAACCTTGGATATCTAATTCAAGGGTCCTCATTTTACTGAGCAGGAAACTGAGGCTGGAAAGGTGGCCCCACGTTCACACAGGTAGTTAACAGCAGAGCAGAGGGATAAACACAAGTATCCTCACCCTCAGCCCAGCTAGCTTCTTCACTGTCGCTCTCTACCTCCTATACCTTAATCCTATCAGGCTGTGACTCTAACTCTGCCCCCTAATATCAAGCCTCAACGCTCACTGTTATTAGCTGCCTTAGACTCTGCCCCACTCATGGCAACCTCATACACAATGGAAGGAAATGCTGCCCAGTCCTGCACCAACCCCATGATAGGTTGGGGATCTGACCACTGTGATCCATAGGGTTTTCGTTGGCTGATTTTCAGAAGTAGATCACCAAGCCTTTCTTCCTAGTCCATCTTAACCTGGAAGTGTTGCTGAAACCTGTTCAACATCACAGCAACACCAAGCCTCCACTGACAGACAGGTGGTGGCTGTGCACCAGATGCACTGGCTAGGAATCAAAACGAGGTCTCTCATATAAACCAAAAAACCAAACCCACTGCCATCGAGTCGGTTCTGACTCATAGTGACCCTATGGGTCAGAGTAGAACTGCCCCGTAGAGTTTCCAAGGAGTGCCTGGTGGATTCAAACTGCCGACCTTTTGGTTAGCAGCCATAGCACTTAACCACTATGCCACCAGGGTTTCCAAAGTCTCTCATATAGAAGGTGTGAATTCTACCATTGAATCACCAATACCCCCTTCAACACACCTTACCTACAAGGAAAAAAAGCTAATCATACAGGTTAGATCATGTCACCAGTGACAGGAAACTGAAGTCTTTCCTGATTGCTATAGAAATACTAAGAAACCTGAGGGCTGGATGCCCACTACAGTCTTCACTTTACTGCTCCCAGCTGCCTCTTTTTCTTGCAAGAGATGACAGAGGTTACTAGAATATTCAGAACTGCCTAGAAGTGAGTGTAGGAAGAAGATAGGAGGATGAGTTTTCTCCTTGCATGTTGAATGGTGCAATTCCCAGCCTATCTGCTGAAGTGGAGCCCACGTGCTCCTGCAGACCTGAAGAAGCTGCTGAGGGGCAGTGAAGAAAGATACCAATCCTCTCCCCGTTTCCTCCCATCTATGGATGACACAAACCCAAGGAACCTCCATACCTAACCTCATAGGAATGCAGTCTCAAGACCAGGCAACCAGGGACCATCCATGTGCTAGGTCCTCTAATTTGAAGAACCCATCAGACATGATATCAGACCTGAAGAACTCCTCAACAGCTCTCTGCACATGGATGTTGGCCTCCTGGTCTCTGGGCCCAGCAGAGAATCTTTCCTCTTTCACCCAAAGGGAGTCAGGGAAAGAAGATACAACCACCATAGCACCCTTTCCACAGCATCTCTAAGCCGTTTTCCTCTTCATTTCAAAACTGAGAGTTGATCTGGACCTGTCTCAGATTGTGAGGTAATGGATAGCCAACTGGAAAATCCTCTAAGTTAGCCAAAACTCCCTACTCTCCCATCTCTACTCCCACATACTTCCAGAAATTCACCAACCTTGCCTAAAAACGTGAAGTGTGATTGTAGGTTAGAAATAAGGAGGAGAGTGATGACAGTGCTGTAGCCCCTCCTACCCACCAACCATCATCTCACCAGGCAGAACATCTCCCTCTTAGATTTCAGTATGACATGTTTATTGAGTTTCTACATTACGCCTAGGGATATAAATATGAGGACATGGTCCTTGCCCTCCTAAATCTCAGTCTAATGGAGGACAATATATAAGCTGATCCCTTCAATATGGTGGATGGGGTAATAGAGGTTACTTGCAAGGAGGATCACAGGAACAATAATAGGCTAGACATCTGATTCAACCCAGCCTGACTCCACACACTCCTTGGGGTTCTGTCTTGTCCCTTGCAACTCCCTAACCAGCAAGCAGGAAGGTCACACCTTGCTCACAGGACTGAACTGGGTACCACTAGGGGGAAGCCAGGCCTGTGAGGCTGGGAGAGCAGAGCCTGGGCAAGCCGTGGAAGCAAACCGACAGGCAATCCGATCACACCTCTGAGAAGAGCCCTGAGGCCCAGCGGAAGCCTCCTTTAATTATCTGGGTTGGGAGGAATGATAGTTACTTGTCCAAGGTCACTCCATGATGGTGTGGTTGGTAGCAGGGTTGGAATACCCGCCTTGGTCTGTCTCATTTCAAAGCTCTGCTTTCTTGATGAAGCCACCTTCCTTGGAAGAGAGGAAAAAAGAGGAAAGAGAGAGTAGAAAAGAGGAAGAGAGAAAGATGGGAGGAAAAAGAGGTGCAGCAAGTCAAAGAAGTTAGTCTCAACGTGGCAGATGAGGAAGGAAAAGGACAAAAAGGAGCTAAACGGCGGAAGAGAAAGAAGAGGAAATAAAGGCGAGAGTGGGAGGATTGGAGCAGAGACAAAAGGGCGGAGAGACGGACAGCGACAAGTGGAGAAAATCGGGGAAACTTGAGCGGAGGCGAAGTCTGAGCGCAGCGATCCGGAGGCCCCTCCAGGCCGGTGCGCCCTCCCATCCGGCGCCCCAGCGGCCCACCCCGGCAGCCCTCTCCCCTGGCACCTCTTCATTCTCTCTAGGTGGCAGCCCTGCCCTACCTAGACGCCCTCCAGCCCTGACTCCCCGGGGCTACCCAGCCCGCTCTACTCTCGCGGGCTTGCCTCTGCCACTGTCCTTACCCGAGCCG
Organism: Loxodonta africana; assembly: GCF_030014295.1. Classification (NCBI taxonomy): domain Eukaryota; kingdom Metazoa; phylum Chordata; class Mammalia; order Proboscidea; family Elephantidae; genus Loxodonta; species Loxodonta africana. Next base: position 31,897,960 of record NC_087357.1, read on the forward strand.
AGTCCCGGCCACGTGGGGAGGGGAGTGGCCCAGTTGCTGAGGCTTGCCTCCGATTGGCCAGGGGGCGGGATTCTTGGCGGGCCGTCGGCCGGACCCCTCCCCCGAAGGCGGGGTCTGAAGACTCACAGCTGGAAAGGGCGGAGTCCGGGGAGCGCAGCTGGAAGGGGGTGGGGCCCGACCCGCGAGGCGCTCGGCGGCGGGCTGGGGGCGCCCTGGCCTGCCATAAAGTGAATGGGCGCCGGCGGGGGGTAGCAGTCCGCGGTAAGGCTCACGCTCTCCCTCCGCGAGTCCGGGAGCGCCAGGCCAGTCGGCGGCCCGGGCGCAGGGGGGCGGCCCCCACCCCGGCCGGGTGCCCGGCCCCTGGCCCCTGCCTGCCCTCCAGACCGCCGCTGCCGAGAATCTGCCTGCTGCGGGACGCACTGTGAGTGCTCGACCATGCGCCACGCAGGGGCTCCCTGGACCAGAGGGCCAGAGATGAACCTAGGAATCCCTGAAACAGGACCTGGGGCGGCTGGACTCCGGTGCCCGGGGAACAAGGCCAGGCTGGGAGGGCGGACTGCAAACCTGGGGCGAGGACTTGGAAAGAGGGAAACTCGGGGTCAGGACCTGAGGGACCAGAAAAGGGAGACTCGGGGGACCCTGAGGGAAGCCGGAGCCCTGAAGCCAGGACAGGGGCTCCACGAGGCAAGGAGTAGAGAGTCGGAAACCATTACCAGAAAGCGCCCTGGAATCCCGGGGCGCGGGGCAGGCGGCCGTGGCAGCCGAAGGGGTTGCTGAGGTCCTGGCCAGCATGGCGAGTTCTTCGCTGCCGCCCAGCATGGGGGCAGTTGGCGGCGCCTGACGCCCTTCCGCCCGGGCTCAGACCCCTGGTCGCACACGCTTCCCTTCTTAGCTGCTCCGCAGTTGGAATGGGAGCTGTGTTGGGAGAGTCTGGCCGCGACCGGGTCAGATGGCCGCTGTGCGGGCACAGTACCGAGGCTAGGCGGCCCGAGTGACTGGGCGGCGGGTCTGGCGCGTCCGGCTTAGGGTGTCAGGGCCTGGATGGGTCCCGGCCTGTGGCCGCTTCGGAATCGGACGGAATGCCTGCGGAGCGGGGCTCCAAGTGGACAGAATGTCCGGAGAGACGAGGTGGGTCTCGCCCAAGCAGGCTCTGTGGCGGGCAGCCAGACAGAATGTCCCTGGCCAGTGGCATGACCGTTTACCCAGCAGCGCCTGCCCAGCTGCTGCTTGTGCGGTGGGGTGGGCTGCAGTGGGTCGCCTAGAACCCCAGTTTACACTTTGCAAACTTGTTTCTGCTCTCCAGGGTCTTGGGGGGAGGGGGGGCGGGTGGAGCAGGGATTGAGAGTAAAGGTTGCAACTTGGCCTTGAGGTGGGGTCAGGGACGGATTATCCACTAAGTAAAATAGGTACAGGTTTAATTGTGCTTATTTACTAATCTGTAGTGCACAATTTCACGTAGGTTTCACCACATCTGTGAAATTGTGCGCTACAGATAAGTAAACACAATTAAACCCATTTATACCCTGCTTATTTACTGTAAACTGGTGCATACCATGCTTACTGGTTAATCCGCCCCTGTCAGGGTGGCAATGGGAGACATTCTCTCTCCAACCCACAGTAGACCAGAGCATCAACCTGACTTCCTGAATTGAAATCTAAGGAGAGAATGCCATGATGGAACTGCTAGTAGGAATCAAGACCAGGAAAGGAAGGAAGGAATGGCAATGGGAGGTCAGAGAGAAGCCAAGCACAAGTCCCTGACAGCTTTGGCTTCCTCACAAACTCAGAGTCAGCCCCCAATTCTAGTGCAGCTGATCAGGCACCCCCAGACATCTTTGGCTGGATCCCAGCTCAGCTTGCTAAAGGCTCCTTCCCCACAGGGGGCAAGAGCCCAGGCAGAAAGTAGGAACTGCAGCCTCTAGTCCCTTAGCAACAAATCCTATGGTCCTGTTTCCCTTTTTGCTTTCTTGACTCCACCATCCTCAACACCACTCTGGTGGCTTAGAAAAAGTAGGAAGGAGACAAATGGAATTCAGGCCCATATGACCCTCCAAGCCTGATTGGAAAGGATATCTCAGTCGTACCCAACTACCCCCTTCGCTTTCCCTGTGGCTGCGGGAGGGCCCTGACTTCCCTGACCCCAGCTGAAAAGGACAGAGTAGAAAGAACTCTCCAGAGTCCATGTGAGTGAGTAAAACAACCCAACCAGGGAATGAGTTTTTATGGGGGCAAATGCAAGGCAATGTGTTTAGCAATGAGTAAACAAGTGGGTCTCAACCTTTCTCACTCTCTACCCATGAGTGACAGACAATACATACAACTCACACATATCCCTCCATCCCTCAATGTTTAAGTTTGCTTTTAGGGTCGCTATGAGTCAGAATTGACTCGACGGCACTGGGTTTATCTCCATCTAGGGCATAATTTCTTAATCTTTTCTTTTTTTTTAACCACTTGTCCTTTTTTGGTAAACATAGAATCACACCCCAATTACCCCCACCAGATTCTGATACTCTTTTCAGGGGCTTGTGCTGTCATTACCTTTGAAAATCACTGAAATTATGGGTGAAATGAAAACTTCTGAGTCAGGAAGGGAATAAGGGAGGCATTACCTTCACCCAAAGTTCTACTTTTGACAAAAAGATGAAAAAGCAATGGCATTATAATAAAGATGATTAGAAACAAAAGAGAGGCTCCTTCCCCACTCTTGCATAAAACCACATAGCTGAGTACATGTCTGGTCACTGGTCCTTAAAGAGACCTAGAGAAGGGTCAGAGAATGGTAAGCAGAATGGGGAGCCAGAGGCTGCTGAAGAGAGCAAATTTCAAAGCTTAGACCTCTGGAAGGTGAGAGAGAATGGAAATCCACAAAATAAGGAAAGGTCTAGATGAGCTAAAGACTTGTTTGGTCCCCAAATCCTGAAATCGGAGGGAAGGAGTCCTCTTTAAACAAGAGTGATGCAAGTTTAGAATGAATAGGAAAATGTTCTTTGGCACACAGTGGGCAGCAAACTTTCAGAGCTCATTTCCAGAGAGGTGGTAGGAGCAGGAAGTAGAAATGGAATCTTTTAGGGCTTGGGAGGATCAGTGCGTATCAGAGCCACAAATGGCTGCTAGGGTAGAGGGGGCGAGAAGTGGAAAGAGTCTGTCTGGTCACTGATCTTAGGAGAACTGGGTTCAAATCTCCTCTAACTATCTATTCAAACTTGCACAAATTCTTGCCTTCTTAGAGATGAAATGGGGATGACCATTTCTGCCATGTAGGATGGTTGTAAGAGCGAAATGAAATCATGTACAGTGAAGCCTATGGGAGCCAGAACTCGACAGGACTGCCTTTTTTCCAGGTTTCTCAAGTTTTCCACCTTTGACAGGGTGCGGTCTTAGCACGTTTCTATTTTTCCTTTTAGTGGAAAGTATTTTAGTTTTCCTTCTCTGACAGGTTTCCACCTTACGCAGGTTCTGGTTTTCACAGGTTTTAGTGTATACGAAAGCCATTTGCAAATGGAAAAGCACCATAGAAATAAGGGGCATTATTGCTATTATTATGCCCAAACTGTAAGTCCCCTGTAATGACAGAATCCTTGACTTGGAAGGGTGGGGTCTCAAGCCTTAGAGTAGCTTGGTCACATCCCTGATCCAGCCACAGAAAAGTTCTAAAAGATAGATGGGACACCCTCTCCTAAGCTTCACATGCCAGCCATCACCCCCTGTCCTCCGGAAAGAGCTCTGGGAAGCTCCCCAAATACTCCACCCCTCTACCAGGCAAAACATCCTGATCTGATTCCTGTCTACCCCGTGCTCAAGGATATGAATATGAGCCCAGGATCCAGCCCAGCAAAGGGAGGGCAGGAGCAGCAGGCCAGAGCTGAGTAGAAGGGTGGGCACAAGAGAAGATAGGGGCCACTTAAATCTTTGTTTCTTACTTTAAATGATGCCTCCCAGAGTGGGGTGAGGAGGCAGTAACTAAGCTGAAGAATTCAGTAGGTCCTGAGCTTTGGCAGTGTCTGGAGTGTTCAGCCCGTGGTCACCTGCAGGGACTAATGATAAGAGTGATGGGGAAGGAAAGGAAAAGAAGATGTGGGAGTGGGGTGAGAGGGAGCACTATGGAAGAAAAAAAAAAGATAGGGAGAAATCACTTTGGAAGCTCTCCCCACCTCGCCTTTTCCATTGTTATCCTACCCTGGGCCTTCTTTACTTTACATCTTTTAGTTAATAGTTTTCCCTGTCCAATCCATTCTGCTCACTATTGCCAAATAAAGATCCCAAAGATGCCAGTTTTATGTCACTCCCATACCCAAAGGCCTCCAGTGACTCCTACTGCTTGGAGTAATGCTTCTCAGTAGGTGATGTAGTAGGATGAGGGCAGTGCAGGAGTGGGAGGGGCATGACACTGCTGGCTAAAACATGGCCTGCTTTCCTGGTACATTGATGTCACTTGAAGATGAGAGGCTTTATTTTTATATTAAAATATCCATGACTAAAGTATGAAATAGAACATAAAGCTGGAGATCTCATAGAAATTTCATACTGGTGGCAGCTGTTTCAGGTTGTACTCCTAATCTCCCAGGGTGAATGTGTTCTCTTACTGGTCTTAGAGGCTTTTTTTATGGAAAAACTGAAGACATGTTAGCCTAGACTATCAAATCAGAGGCCCTCTCAGCCTGACCCATTTTTCTCTTCTAATCTCCCATTGCCACACTGAAACTCTGGCCAAGCTAGCCTCCCCATTGCCTTCTAAACCTGTCAGCCCATTCCTAATACTGCTCTATTATTTAGAAGGTCCTGTCCCTTCTCTGCCTTTCCAACTCTCAGCTCAGCCGTATGCCTATATTCTCTGAGCCCCTAAAACCTGATACCATCTTACATGGGCTTCCATCTCTCCGATCTTCCACAATCTGAGTCTCAGGCCATGCAGCCCATCGTTTCATCCTGTGCTCTGTTTGCTTCCCAAACCGTAGGCTCCTAGAAATTAGAGTCTGTGCCTTACCACTCTTGGGGATCCCTCTTAGCACTAATAATTGCTGCCAAAAAGAAGAAAGGAAGGGAAGGGTGTGGTGACCCGTTTCTCCGATCCCTGATTCACCCCTTACTACCTAAAGTGCATTGAATCATTGCTGCCTCCACTTAAGTCTTGGAGTTTCATTTTGGGGCTGTGAGCCCGGTCCATAGCTGTCTTCATTTGTTCCCATTTGTGCACTGCTGTTCAGCCAACCAAACAGTCTGGGTGTTCAGCCTCCCTAAGGAACATGCAGCCATGCACACTTAAGGACCACACTTCAGTTTCAGGTTTATAGGGTGGTTCTGTACCAGTTTGGTGCTCTGATTTACACCTGTTCTCCAACTTGCTGCTTGCTGAGCTAAGTCTCAGCATCGCAACTCTAGCCCCTCTTATTTTTCTCTTCATTCAGTCCCTGTAAGAGAAAGGTTTTCTACCATTTGATTTCCAGGTTGTGGCCCCTGTTTTGGGCATTATTTTTGCAACCACTTGGGGGCTGTCTGGCTGTGCCCCTGGTTTACCCCTCTGGCTTCAAGGTGAAAGCAGGCCCACACAGCAGTTGTCTTCTTGCCATGAGCTCATGTCCCTTTGTAAAACATAGCCTCCCCATTGTGGCCTTTCTGACTTATGATAAGCTCTGCTCTCCACCTTAATATATCCTGGATATTTTGTTCTGGCTGCAGCCCGTGACAGGCTGTACTTTAGAATCAGACCTATAGACTCTCTGTTCTCCCTAAGGCTGGGATTGCTACCCTGACACCAGTGGGCCTGGGCCATACATCCCCAGCAGGGTGTGTTAGAAAGGCCAGGAGCAGGGCAGGCAGCCCTTTGCCAGAGCTAGACTCATCATCATTTTTATCTCTTGACTCCCTTTGGCCCTGCTTTGTATTTCCTACCAGCATCAACCAATCCTGCAGTGTCCAGACCTATTGCTGTCCCTATCCACCAAGAGAGGCGAAGTCCCTGGCCTAAGTCCCAACTACCAGCTTCCTGACCTCTAGCAGTTTGGGGGAGCTTAATCCTCAGCCAGCCTGTCTCCAGCTCAGACAACAGCTTTGCACCCCCCAGCCTTTGCCTGACCCGCCCACCCGGACATGAGTCTGACAAAGACCTATGCCTCTACCCCTTATATCTCTCTATTGCTTGCCTAACTTTAGCCTTCTTTCCTTCTTTTTTCAGTTTCATAACTAGGGCTCTTCACAGCCTTGTCCCCTCTCTCTGCTATTACTAACTCATTCAAGAACCTGAAGGCTTCATTCTTTCCTTTACCAGTCCCTGGTCCCAAAGTGGTTCCCATCCTGGGTTACTCTGCCCATTTTACTGTTACCCCATTGACTGGATCCTCCTTTGTGTTTGGAACAGAGTTCACAACACACTTTTACATCCCTCTCTAAAATGCATTATTGTTAATTGCCACTGAGTCAATCATGACTCATGCAGAACCCATATGTGCAGAGTAAAACTGCTCCATAGGGTTTTCAAGGCTGTGACCTTTCAGAAGTAGATCACCAGGCCTATCTTCTGAGGCACCTCTGGGTTGATATGAACTGCCAACCTTCTGGTTAGCAGTCGAGCACTTAACCAGTTGTACCACCTGGGAACTCCTTCTGTTCACCAGAGAAATTCTTCACTGGGAGATATAGTGCCTAGGAGAAGGATGGGGAGGTGAACCACCCAAGCAAGGGCAAAGATGAGGATTTGATATTATTCACTGCTCAATCCCCAACAGCAGATATACCAAAACCAAACCCACTGTGGATGAGTCAATTCCAACTCGTAGTGACCTGATAGAACAGAGTAGAACTGCCCCATAGGGTTTCCAAAGCTGTATATCTTTACAGAAGCAGGTCGCCACGTCTTTCTCTTTCAGAGTGTCTGGTGGGTTAGCAGCAGGGTACTTTAACCACTGAGCTACCAGGAATCCTTGCCCGCAGATAGAAGGTGGTAAATAAACGTTTGTTTAATAAAAAAAAAAAAAATTCTCTGATAGAGTTTTACTCTATCTGTTATTACATGTTATGCTTTGTTTAAACCTTATAACAATACTGAAGGTAGGTAGAGAAGGAATCATAATCTTTTTAGAGATGAAGAATATGCCCAGAGACGTGAAGTAACTTGTCAAGGTCACATAACTAGTAAATTGGGGAACCAGGACTTGAACCCAGATCCTTTTGACTCCAAGCCTTATTTCTTCGGGCTATACCAGATTAAATCTCCTCAGTGGGGCTAAGCAGTGTCTATCCTCTCTTCTATCCTCTCTCCTCACCCCATCTTCTTGCTCCAGCATTCTCATGCCTTCTCCCCACTCAGCAAAGCAGGCTCTCTCTGGCAGCCACTTAGTGTAGACCACTCTCGTGGCCCCCCTTGGCCTCCTCCTCTCCCACACAGAGTCCTCAGTTCCTGGGGCTGAGAGCTAAGGTTCAGAGGGGCCAGAAAAGGGAGGGGGAAGGGAATAGCTAGCTCTAAAACAGCCCAGGCAGCTGTCCCTGTCACAGAGAGAGGAGACTGTGTGACGGTGTGTGTCTGTCTGCCTGAATGTGGCAGCACATGTGTGGGAGAGTGTGTGTTTGTGTGCCTCTAGCTCCAAGTGCAAGTGCTTATTATGTCTGAGTAGGGGCCCGTGTATGTCTGCATGTGTATCTGTCTGTCTCTAGGAACACACAGCTTGAACTGTGCTTTCTGAGCCTCATCTTTTACTCTGGCCCTTATCCCTCCTCACCCTGCCTCCTTCTGCTGAAATAGAGGGTGAAACCAAGACCTAGGTATGGAATGCTGGGGAAAGGCAAGTTTGGAAAACTGGAAGCAGAAGGGAAGGATGAGTGGCGATGGTGGGATTTAAACCACCCCACCCCCCCAGGCAAAACCAACTGTCCCTCTTCCCGGCTCTGAGTTGCTGGGTGCTCCAGTGGCCTCTGGAGAAGTCCAGGGCATGGTTTGCATTTTGAGGGCATCTTGGATATGAAGTAAGGGGAGACTTCAGAGCACCACTTTTTCTGGCTCTCAGTTCTAAGCCTTTCTCCCTCATCTTCCCAGCTGATTTGGGAAGAGTTGTAGTTGAGGCTGCAACAGGTCCCTCCCAAGGGCATCTCCCTTCCATCAGAGCATCGGAGCATTGTTGGGCCAACGTTTTCCAGCCCCAATCCCCTGGCTCCTGACCTCAGACCTGGAAAGGGAGGTAAGCTGAGCACACCCCCACCCCTAGCCTGACTTCTTCCCTTCCTTCCCTGTTTCCCTCCAGCCCTGCCTCTTCAATCCCAAGAAAAGGTCCAAAGTCTAGTCTCCTCTGCCTGTGGAAAAAGCAAAGACTGTTTCTCAACCTCCTGTTTTGACCTCTGTCCCATTCCCAACCTGGCCTGAGAGGTGAGGGGCGGGGGTGGGGGGGGGGAGCAGCTGTGATCTCTGAGCTGGTGGAAGGGGGCATTACCAAGTGCAAATACAGGCTGCTGCCCATCTGCGCCTCCCGTAAAAAGGCTCCTAATAAATTCAGAACAGCCAAATGACACACATCTCAATCTAGACTAATCCAACACATTAATGCCATCCTGCACAGCCTGAATTAAGCCCCCGCTAAGGCACTGGGTGGGTTAAAGGGGAGGGGGTAGTGGAGGCAGGTGGACCCCTCCCACCCAGCTCTCTAATCCTGTCCCCCTGGTCCTAGCCTCCTTCAGTTCTTTGACCAAGAGGCATCCGGAGTGCTGAGCCCTATAAGTGCTCTTTCCACTTCCACCAAAGGAGTCCCAGGAAAGCCAGCAGGAAAGAAGTCCTTGCAGGGGAGAGTTGGAGAGGGCCCCGAGAAGGTTCCTAGGCAATGTCAGGCCAGGTTTTGGATAGGGAGAATAGGCAGGATGGTGGTTTAAAGAAGCCCACACCTACCACCTGGGCTGAGCCTAGTAGAGGCCATGCGTGAGGGTGGAGCCACGACTGGTGAGAAGACATGTGTGTCTGGTCAGGCACAGGAACAGACAGTGCCCAAGAGCCCAGCACTTTGCAAACTTGTTTTGATCCTGGAACCCCTTCTGGAGAGAAAGCAAATAAAATCTCTCCAGAAAGCATAAACAAAATAGACAAGAGCTAAGGTGCCCTATGTGAAGCAGGCCTAAGCAAGGCCAGGCTACAGTCCTAGCCCAGTCCCTGAGAGGGTTTCTGGGTAGTACCTCAAACACAATTTGAAAAGGCAAACCAAGAAAAAGTATTAGCTTAGGAGTCTCACAGACTTCGTTCAGATCCCAGTCCCACTACTTACAAGCTCTGTGACCTTAATCACATTACTTCAAGTCTCAGGTTCCTCACCTGAAAAAGGGTGCTAATACTTAATCTTGATTGATTCTTGTGAAAAAAAAAAAAAAGATTCTTGTGAGGGTGAAAAATAATGAGGTAAAGGCACGTAATACCCATTGTCGTTGAGTCAATTCCGGCTTATAGGGACCCTGTAGTGCAGAGTAGAACTGCCCCCATAGGGTTTCCGAGAAGCGCCTGATGGATTCAAACTGCTGACCTTTTGGTTAGCAGCCGAGCTCTTAACTACTTTGCCACCAAGGCTCCAAAGGCACATAATAAGTATTCATAGATGACAGCCGTGATTATTATCACGGGAGAAATATCAGACTTGTTTGACAATAAAATCTGTCCCAAGGGAAAAGAATAACATGTTTGGGTTGAGTCTCCAATGTGATTGGCTAAGGGGCGTGTTGAGTATATGGGGATATTATGAAGTTTTTTAAAGATGTGAGGGTGTTGTATATGGTGTGCAATAGTGTCCATTTTTGTGAATTCAATATTTATTGAACACCAACTGTGTACCAGGCACAGTTCTAGCTGCCCAGCAGTGAACAAAGTCTAGTTTATACATCTGTGCATAAAATCTCTGAATATAAGCCCTTTTCCCTTTAGGCTGCTATTTGCCCATTCTACCCTAGGGCAACCCACACAGCTGGATGGCTGAGAAAGGGGGCAGGGAATTTAGGGGGAAACACTACCAGAAATCTGATACCCCTGAGATTTTACCCCCATTAATGTGGTCTGTGTCTTCTCTTCCCTACAGATCCCTCCCTCCATGGAGTTCGGCTTGCTCAGCGAGGCAGAGGCCCGGAGCCCTGCCCTGTCGCTGTCAGACGCGGGCACTCCGCATCCCTCTCTCCCAGAGCACGGCTGCAAGGGCCAGGAGCACAGCGGTGAGCGCGCCCCCTTCTGGGAGTGGAGGAGATACAGCTCAATGCCTAATGGGGGTGGGATCTCCGGGTGGAAGCCAGGGGTCGGGGTGAAGAGGACCCTGAGTTGGGGGAACCTGAGCAGCCCTGGCGCCCTGTAACTGACCCCCAGCCCCGCCCCCAGATTCAGAGAAGGCCTCGGCTTCGCTGCCCGGCGGCTCCCCAGAGGACGGCTCTCTGAAGAAGAAGCAGCGGCGGCAGCGCACGCACTTCACTAGCCAGCAGCTGCAGGAGCTGGAGGCGACCTTCCAGAGAAACCGGTACCCAGACATGAGCACGCGCGAGGAGATCGCCGTGTGGACCAACCTCACCGAGGCCCGCGTGCGGGTACGGCTGATCCCGACCCCACTCCGACCTCCCTCTCGCTGCCGCTCACCGGGCAGCTTCGAAACCCGCAGCCTGTGATTCTGCCCGTCCTGCGCCATGCTCACATCCAGCACCCACTGCCCACACACCCCTACCGCTGCCACACGTCTTCTTCCCACCGACCGTCCGGCTCTGCTCTTACCCCACCCTCCCACCAGACCGCGTCTTTCTTCGCCCCTGACGCCGTCTCTTGTTCCCCAGTTCACCTCTCCTTGACCCCATCCTACTTCTTGCCCTGCCCGTGCTGCAGTCCTGACTCCCTCCCATCCCACCCGGTCTGGCTGCTCCGCGACCCCCGGCCGGGTCTCCAGACACCTCACCTTGTCTATCCTCTGCCCGGCTCCCTGCCCGCCCCCAAACCCCGCCTGGACGTCCACCCCCAGCCGCCCCGACTTGTGGGTCAGCCAACGCCGCTCCGCCTGGCCCTGACGGCCTTTCTCCCGCGCCCGCAGGTGTGGTTCAAGAACCGGCGCGCCAAGTGGCGCAAGCGCGAGCGCAGTCAGCAGGCGGAGCTGTGCAAGGGCGGCTTCGCTGCGCCGCTCGGGGGTCTAGTGCCGCCCTACGAGGAGGTGTACCCCGGCTACTCGTACGGCAACTGGCCGCCCAAGGCGCTCGCCCCGCCGCTGGCGGCCAAGACCTTCCCGTTCGCCTTCAACTCGGTCAACGTGGGGCCTCTGGCCTCGCAGCCCGTCTTCTCGCCACCCAGTTCTATTGCCGCCTCCATGGTGCCTTCGGCCGCGGCCGCCCCGGGCACCGTGCCAGGGCCTGGGGCCCTGCAGGGCCTGGGGGGGGGCCCCCCCGGGTTAGCTCCGGCCGCCGTGTCCTCGGGGGCAGTATCCTGCCCTTACGCCTCGGCCGCAGCGGCCGCAGCTGCAGCTGCCTCCTCCCCCTACGTATATCGGGACCCGTGTAACTCGAGCCTGGCCAGCCTGAGGCTCAAGGCTAAACAGCACGCCTCTTTCAGCTATCCCGCTGTGCCCGGGCCTCCCCCGGCCGCCAACCTCAGTCCGTGCCAGTACGCCGTGGAACGGCCTGTGTGAATGGCCCGGCCTGTGGATCACCCCCGGGGGTGGGGGCGATCGTTTACAACCTCCTGGGCATGGGGTCGTCTTGACTGGCTTGCCCCTACCCCAGAGTCTGAGAGGAGTGCTTGGGCAGCTGGTGGGCGGCCAGCTCAGGACAGGGACTTCACCTTCCTAGCCCTGAAGTGGGACTGAGCCCTACACACAGACCATGCCCTTGGGACTAAGGCCAGGAACAGGGACCCCAGAGGCCAACTCACCCTTGGTCTATCCCGCCTTCTCCAGACTCCATTTCCTCCATTTTCAAAGATAAATAAACGTGCGCGGACTCTCAAAAGTTTGATGACTGAGAGTTAGGCTGAGTCCTCTCCCAAACGCGAGCTTCATCTTCCTCCATTTTCTAAGGGAAGTCTGGGCTGAACAGGAGCGAGGCGAGAGTTCAGGCTCCTAGGGCTTTAGCTCCTTCAACCTCTCCGAAGACAGGAAAGCCTGGCAATTTCTGGGGAAAAGTGTTTATGTGTGTTTCCAAGGAGCCCTGGTGGCACAGTGATTAAGCACTGGGCTGCTAACCGAAAGGTGGGCAGTTGGAACCACCTCAAAATTAGAGCCTTGGAAACACTATGGGGCAGTTCTACTCTGTCCTATACGGTTGCTATGAATCCGAATCGCCTCGACGGCAACGGGTTTCGTTGTGTGTGTTTCCTGGAGAAAAGGTGAGCGTGTGTGTGTGTGTGTGTGTGTGTGTTTCCTGGAGAGAAGGAGGTTGTGTGTGTGTGTGTGTGTGTGTGTGTGTGTGTGTGTGTTTCCTGGAGAGAAGGAGGTTTAGTGTGTGGTTTGAGAGCCCGGGACCCACTTCGCGCTAGCATGGGCCAAAACTGGTGCTATGGCGCCACTTGGTGGTCTCAGGGAAGATAGCTGGTAGATCGGGACTCCACTGCTTATTTGCAGGTGTGAATAACATATGAGGGGGCAGACCTCCCTAACGTGGAATAGTGAAAATGATCCAAAATTCTGCAACCTAGGATGCTTGTATGATCACCCCACTGTCAGCAGCACCCTTCTTTTCCCAAATCCCAAAAGGACCACTCATCTTGTTGAAATCTTTAATTTAAAAAGTTGAGCAAGAAGTAGAAAGATTTCTGGACAGAAATACAAATAACCCAGCTCTGACGATCCTCCACAGTCCCACCCCATTCCAGGGCCTGTTTGGCCTTCACGTTAAAAACAGAAGCATCAAAGTAGCACACCACATCCCCACCCCAGGGATACTTCCTGTCTGCTATAACTTCTTGCCACCTTGGGGCATACATCCCACGGGGGAAACTATCCAGGTAAGACGCCCTAATCATTCTCCCAAACCTAAGCTCACTCACTCTGTGCCCTGGGGAGGAGAAAGCCTGGGGCTCTCTCTTTTTCTCCAACTCTTCACTGGCTCTTGGTCTTGTTTTTGACCTTGGGTGTGATGTAGGTTTGGTGGAAGAAGTGGGCAAAGAGGATGAAGTAGCTTGAATACATGACAAAGGACCAGAAGAACTGTTCCATTGTGGTGGTATCGCATCCCTGTTCATGCCTCCAGATGTACGTCAGGATGCCAGTGACGGCTCCTGCAAACATCTGCAGGATCTGCAAACTGGTGATAAGCATGGAAAGCATCCTGGGGAAATTCACTTTGGCAGCCTTCAGAGTGTAGTAGGTGTACATGATGGCATGCACGCCAAAGTTCATGGTCATGAACCAGCCACCAGCAGCCATCCTACTCTTGTATCCAAAGAATGTGAATATTAGCACCGTGCTGTGGTGGTACCAATGCACAAAGATGAGCGGCCGCTTACGCAGGATGATGAAGGCTGTGTCTCCTAGGAGATGGGAAGTCAAAGTTGTCACATCTCTCAGTGCTGGAGCCACACATACCCCTGCACCAGGTGTGGGGACACAGGGTAAACTCTCAGGGAGAGAAGGGAGGATTTGTAGCAGAGAGTCTGAAGAAGGGCTTGGGTGAGAGTTGTTAGGACCCAGGGGTTGGGAAGGGATTCTCCATGTGATGGGTGAGGGGAGGGCTCTGAGGAGGGACACAGGTCCCTGGGCACCAGAGAAACAAGGCCTTGACACTCACCAAGCTCAATGATCTTGCTGAAAACAAAGAGGCTGGACCAGAATCTGACTGTGGAATGTCTGAAGAAGGAGGTGTAGCACACAGATTGCTTTAGGCCCACCCTGAGTAGCACAGTCCCCATAAAGCTCCATGTCCTCACTGCCCCCAGGACACTAAAATTGGACAGAGAGAGAGAGGGTGTAAAAGTCATCTCCAGGCACCAATCCACCCTCTCTCAGTCCGGCTAGGTCACTAAGTTCCAAGCTCCGCCACTCGCCCATTCTTCAAGGAGGGATGGTCACAGCTTTCGAGATCCTGGGACCTATCTGGTAGATCCAAAGAATAGTATAGAGGAGTTGACAGCTGGGGAAGGACCAGGGAATGTGACTAAAGATTAGGCTAGAGAATGGGGTTCTTGGGATGGGGTAGGAACCTGAAAGGTGGTGGGTGGCAGGGTGGGGAATATTGAAGGTATTTGGGAGAGGTAACATGGGGAGGGGTAGGGGAAGTTACTAGAAGGTCTTGGGAGAGGGCATTAGGAGCTGGGACTATTACAGGCTAAGAGATTTGGTGGGAGTACACAGACCCCATGAAGCCAAAAAGGATGGAGCAGAGATGGCCAGTTTGGGGCCTGGGGAAAAAGGAAAACAGGATGATATGGGAGGGAGGTGGCAGCTGGGAGGGTAGCCCGGAGCTGAGAGAACATTACGGGAAGCATGTGATGCAGCTTGGGAGGTAGATGGGGGTTGATGCAGTTGAGGTTTCTCAAATGGGGATCTAGGGTCTAGAGGCATGCAGGGGGCTGGAAGGGGTGTCTTACCTGAAGATGGCAAGGCAGAAGGACCAGAGGATAAGAGGCATCTGTAGGTTGAAGCCCTTCCGTGCCTTCATGTAGTTTTGCCCCACCAAGATGAGCACGAGGTAGATCAGAGCTATGGGGAATGAGGTTGTCCTGGAAGGAGAAGGCAGAGAGGATGGGCTCATGGATGGGTACTGGCTAGAGGAATGCCCACGCATCTCTCCAGGTGGGACTCGCTCTGGGTTGGAGTCCCCGTTCTGCTACTTTTACTAGCTGTGTAAAAGGGGAATAATACTCCTTTCCTAGTAGAGTTAATGTATATAAATTACTTGGCACAGGGCAGGGGCAATGTCCAAAGTTTCTGTGATTTTTCCTCTGTTACTGGGCTTGGCCGTGCGTGACAGTTGTCTAGCCCATGCCTAGAACCAACCTGCCTAAGAATGTGGCAACTGCTTCTGCCTGGCTGGGCCATGGCAAATTGTCTGGAGCACAAAGTCAGCCCACACACACCTCTGAGGAACCATAGGGCAAAGCCAGAGATCCTAGGGAAAACTTGGAAGACCTCCCTGGCTTTTGCCTCCTTCTCCACAACAGGGACAGTGGGGCGTGTGGGGAACAATGAGATAATTGTGAAGGGCAGGTAGTCCCTGGGCACCACCACGACACATGCACGAGCGCACACACACAGCCACAAAGGATGGAGAACAGTCATCTCTATAAGGTCGGTGGCTGGTTTTTTTTTTTTTTTTAAGGAATTAGATCAACCTTATTTCTCAGCGACCAGATCTCACTGAGACTCTTTCTCCCTGGCTTTTGTTTTCTCCTGTATTCCTCTCCCCATCCTCTTATTTCTGCCTCCTGATCTTTCTTTCTTTCAGCCCTAATCTCTTTAAGGTGCGACGCCTTGAACAGCGGGAGTATGGAGCCAGTGCGGGGGAGCCCCATACATTTGCTTTTTAGGAAAATCATTGTCCCTCCCTGCCCCGCAATAGCACTCACCTGAGTCGGGCCCCCTGGCACGGCGCTTTCCCCCCTCCCTAAGTCTCACCAGTACTCATCCATAGGGAGCTGGAACTGCTCGAATTTGTAGGACTGGAACTGTTGGTCTATTTCCTGGGAGACATTCATGGCTGTGGCTATTTCGTTCTGCAGACGTCGAGGGTCGGAGTTTGTGGAGCTGGACCGAGTATGAAGCGAACTTCGGGGCCGGATGGAACGGACCCAGGACCTAAGGAACCTGGGGCCAGCTGAGTATAGCGTCCGAGGTATGCACGTGAGTTGCAACGTAGCGGGTGTTCACCACCGCAGCCGCCACCGCACTGTATAATGCGGAATTGCAAAGAGGCGACCCAGCAGGTGCACCGCCCCTCTCCGCCCGTTACCCAATCTGGGCCAAGATACGCCCCTGCCCCGCCCCTGGGCCGCATCCCGCTCTCTGATCGGTCAATTTCAAGGGCACTTCTCCCAGGCGCCCCGCACGCCCTTCCTCAAATCCCCACCGTGGACCCTCTCCCCGCCCACTTATCTATCCCTTTCTTTCCCAAACCGTCTACACCCACGTTTTTGGCTCTTCCCCTGACCGCTCTGTGGGTATCCGGACAGGCTGGTCCTCCCCTGGCGCTGCCAACCGTAGCCTTTGTCTGAGTTTGCTTCAATCCCTACCTGCCTGTCAGTGTGGAGGAAGTAAAGTGTACTCAGCCTCTGGCGTCTCCACCCAGTGACGGGGGCGTCAGTTTCCTGGCGCCCTAGATCCTGGGAAATCGAGCCCTGGGATGAAAATGAACAAGACTAGGGAAAGGTCAGCAAGAGCCTCTCCTGTAGTGCTGGCTGTCTCTTAGCTTTGAATCTGTGGTTGTGGGTGGGAAAGGGATGAATATTAATGAGTTTTATTATTGAGTTTGTTGATGTTGATGTTTGGGGAGGTGGTTATTGAGGCTGTTGTGGTTTCTTTACAATTTCCTGAATTCCAGAACTGCACCAGCCTGACACCCAACAATAACCTTGTGGAGGACATAGAGTCACCCTCCACGCTTCTGGGATTATTATCTTCAGGTTTCCTGGAGTCCTCCTAGGGTCTAGGGATGAGGAGGCTGAGTGCATCTCCCCAGGGTCCTGCTGTTCTATCTGTGCATGTCTGATCAAACCTGCTTCTTCCTGGGCCTGTGTACTCAGCCCCAAAGAAAGAAATGTTTAAGAAGGTTTAGGGTCTTTGCTGTTCCTTGTTTCTCCCCTAGGCTTTTAGAGAGAGGGAGAGAAATACAACATTTGCCAATGGTTCCACAAGTTTTGCAATAAAATGGGGATTTGCAAAATGAAGTGCTAAGAGAAATAAAAAATGTTTAAAATTAAGATGTGGATAAGAATTGCTAAGTGCAATAAAGCCCACAGGTTCTGGGCCAGAAGACCCAGATAGGAATCCCAGTTCCACTTCCTGAGTCTCAGCTAATGTCCATGGAAGGGTGGGTGAGAAGTCCTGTCCATGCCCCCTAAGTGACTCACAAGCACATCCTTTTGTCTCTGCATTCCATCACCTCTCACCTGCTTACTGTAGTCACCACTGCAGCCATGTTCACTGGCCACACTACCTTTCTCTTTAATCCAGTGCTTCTTCCTCTTTAGTATATTAGACTCAGAAAGGAGTCCCCAGATCTGACTTTCAGATTCCTGAGTCCCAGCCCCCGAGATTCTGAATCTGTAGGTGGTCCCATACCACGCTTTGAAAACCACTACTTTCTGTCCTCTGTCCCAGAAAAGAATTCTATCACTTAAATTGGATCATGCTGCTTTCCTGCTTAACCCCTTCAGTGGCTCATAACTGCTTCATATGTAGTCTAACACTCACAAGGTGATCAATATATGTTTGATGGACAAATGAATAAAGGAAATGATAATATTACAATAAAAGCATGTAGGTGTTGCAAGACCTGGGTTGAAGTCCCAGCTCCACCATTAACCACCCATGTGATTTTAGGCCAGTTATTTAA
Organism: Loxodonta africana; assembly: GCF_030014295.1. Taxonomy (NCBI): domain Eukaryota; kingdom Metazoa; phylum Chordata; class Mammalia; order Proboscidea; family Elephantidae; genus Loxodonta; species Loxodonta africana. Next base: position 31,915,426 of record NC_087357.1, read on the forward strand.
CTTCTCTGAGACCCACATTCTTCATCAGAAAAATGCAGATAGTCATGCTTGCCTGCCTGTCTACCTCACAAAGCCTTGTGACAAGCACACAGTTTAGATAATACCCTTGAGTTTCATGAATGCAAAGAATATGTCTATTTGGCTCAACATCCTTCCCTAACACTGGGCACATAGTAGGTACTCAAATAATATTTGTTGCACGAGTAACTGAATGGATGAAATCCTCAGCCTATAAATCTGGGTGACACTCTGTTTCTCCAGGATGAACACTCCAAGCTTGTTACACCTTTTATGCTATTATCTTTTCTTTTCTTTCTTCCTTCCTTCTCTCTTTCTGATTCTCAGCCCTTTTGAAAGCCTCAGCATAGTGAAAGAAGAGGTAATCAGTGTGGTGTGGTGTGAGCAGGTGGATAATTCAGGGCATGGCTCTGACAGTTTTCAGATTAGTCATTTGCATTATCCAAGTAGCTGCCTGCCACTTTTGTGAGTTCTCTCCAACTTCTCTCCCTATTTCGAATGGTTGTTAGAGAACTCCACCAGTATGTTCTGCTAGAACTCTCAGAGAAACACATCCTAAACAGAATTTATCATCTTCCACTAAAACAGGCTGCTCTTCCTAGCCACCATTTATCTAATTTCACAGGCTAGAAATTGTGAGGTCATGTTTTACTGCTCCATATGGCAACAAGTCTGTAATTTCTTCTAGAGGTGACCTGGTCATCAGAACCAAAACCAAAAACCAAACCCATTGCCGTCGAGTTGATTCTGACTCATAGCGACCCTGTAGGACAGAGTAAAACTACCCCGTAGGGCTTTCAAGGAGCACTTGGTAGATTCCAACTGCTGACCTTTTGGTTAGCCGTAGCATTTAACCTCTATACATACCACCAGGTTTCCACATCTCCATTTAAATTCTGTCTCTGCCACTTGCTAACTAGGTGACCTTGGATAAGACATTATCAAACATTTCTTGGCCTCAGCTTCCTCATATGTAAAATGGGGATAATATTCACCTCATAAGGATGTTTATGAGGATCAGATGAAATTGTATATGTTAAAGGGCACTATACAGTGTAAAGCTCTGAGCAAGCATCAGAAATAATTACCCCCCAAAAAGACTTCATACAAATTTCAAGTTCTTTTTAATAAAACTAAACTAAATTAAGTTAAAAGAAAAGCAATGAAATGGGAATATAGTTTTAAGTAGAACAGATAAAAAGGTTACCTATAGCCCTATTTCTGATCCTTGGTAAATGGCTAAGGACACAGACTCTTCTTATTGGTTTCAGTGGCTCCAAATCTACCAAATCTGCTTTTTTTTTTTTTGCAAGAAAGTTCTTTCTAAAACACACATCAGCTCATGTCATTACTCCTTAAGAACAAAAAAGTCTTTTGGATAAAGATTAGATTCCTGAGTTTAGTCCTGACCCTTGCTTTCCAGCCAATGTCCCATAATCCCTCAGCCCCAGCATTCCGCATTTTAGCGGAACAGTCACAACTTCGTGAGCACAAGTACTATATTTTTAGTTTTTTCAACCCCTTTTCTTCTTCTACATATTTTCCCCTCTGCCCAAGAGGCCCTTTTCTCATGTGGACAAATCTTACTCCTTGTTCAGCCCTACCTCTATAGGCACTTGCCCTGCAAAAGCCTAACCTGTTTCCAACAGGGCCAACCCCTTTCCTCTTTGTCTTCCAGCCACAGAGCTTTGCCCATACTGCCTGCCAATACTACGCTTTTATCGATGGAGTAGTTAGTTATATATGGTCTATACTGTCCTGGCTTCCCCACCCTATCCCAAATGGCCATTTTCATTAGGTCATTCATCCTTGAGGGTAGCACGCAGCACCTGGCACATGGTGGGCACTCAAAATATGAACTGAATAGGTTCCTAAGAGGAAATATAAACAACAAACATATTAAAAAAAGACTCAACTTACTTAGTAATTAGGAAAATGCAAATTAAAGACTGCCTATCTAGCATGGTCCCAATTAACAGCTATTAAACCAGGTAAAAATTAAAAACTCAGGGGTGGTCAAAGCTTTGGGAAACAAGTACATTCAAACCTGGCTAGTGGCCAGGTAAATAGACCTGTGGAAGCACACTTAGATAACACTTAGCAAGAGCCTTTGTGCTGGTATGCTTTGTCCCAGCCTTTGACCTAGGAATTTAACCCAGTGAAATAAACCAAAAGAATAAAACATGTGTATGTATTAAAATACTTATGTCAATAGGACTTAAAATAATAGAGAACTGGAAACAACCCACTAATGGATGATTAAACTATTGAATATTAACAATAGTTCACAGCTACTAGAAGAACATGGAGAAACATGAAACCATATTTATAAAATATGTGAAAGGAAAACATTAATATTCATACATACACCCTATTACCCCAACTATCTAAAAGCAATGATGTCTCTCAAGATTAAAGTAGAAAGGAAACACTAAAATGTGAAATCATTTGGTGACATGGGGAGACTATATGAAAACCTTATATGTCTTTGAAATTGTCTTTCATGATGTTTTAAAATTGATACCATAACATTTCGGAATTCCACACATCCAGGAAAAAACGCTTTTAATTACGTAGGAAATTGTCAGGGTGTGTTAAATAAAAAAATACAGAATGCAAGATTGCATGTATAGAATGATTCCAACCATGTAGATTAAAAAATATGGAAGAAATGTGAATGAAAAAAATTTGTAAATTGTTTGTAGAGAAAAAAATATGGAAGAAAACTATGTAGAGGGAAAAGACTGGAAGGAAATGCTGCAACATGGCGAAGAGTTTGTCTCTGTGGTGGAATAATGGATGATTTAAAAATTATTTTTATAATCAGAAAATAAAAACACTAATTGTTCAAAACTAGAAGAAATATATTAAAATTTCTTGGATTTAAGTCTTTTACTTATGTTCTGTCACTAATTGGCTTCTCTTGCTTCTAGCTTTCCTTGTCTAGGAACCTGTATGTCCCTATCAGACTCACATCCTTTTCACCAGTATTTTTACTGTCTTGAATTTTCTTCTATATTTCTGCCTGTGCCTTCACTGGTTCTTCTTCCCACTCTTTCCACCTTTTTAATATTGCTGATTCCTAAAGTCCTGTCCCGGGTCTTTACTCTTTCTCACTGTACTCTCTTCCCTGCCTACCTAATTCATTTTCGTGATCTAACCTATAACTTCCATTTGGATGATTCCAAATTACTTCCACCTTAATTTCTCTTTTGTAATTCTTACTCCAATTTCCAACTGCCTATTGGGCTTTTCTACCTGGTTGACCTGAGTTACACAAATGTAACATTCAGTGTGTAGAAACCTAGCTCATCTTCTTCCCAGGCCTGTTCTTTTGCTGACTTCCCTGTTTCCATTAAAGTCACCACGAGGCTCCTGGGCTCCCAGATACGACTGACTACATAATTTGTGGGACCTAGTGCAAAATAAAAATGCAGGACCTTTTGTTCAAAAATTATTAAGAATTTCAAGATGGTGACAGCAAGGCATCAAACTAAGTATGGGGATCTTCTAAGTGTGGGGCTCTGTGTGGCTACTGCTAGCCTGAAACCTGTGGGTCACCTTTGGCTCCTTTTGCTCTCCTTAAATCTGATTGTTTGACAGGGTAGATAATGAGTCCACTCACAAAAATGGGAAATAATGAAAAAATAATACATTCGAGTGGTGGGCTGAGAAGGGCGATGATGAGTCGGTTTTGGCCTTATGAATGTAAGGTGCCAATAGGACATTCAGGTAAGAGTATCCTACGTATGATTGTCTGGAACTTAAGCTGTCAGTCTGGGCTTTAATAATCAGTGTAGAGAGGCTAGTTGACCTCCTAGGTGTGGATGAAATTGGCCAGGGAGATAAGGTCATGCAGGGCTTTTCAAAGTGGGATCCAAGGAGAATTTACAGTGGAATCTCCAGTGTGTTAAAAATGAAGTCTCTAGGCCCCACCCTAGCCCTCTGAATCTGAATGTATCTGAAGGTAGGTTGTTCATGTTAGTTGCATAGAGTCAGCTCCAGTTCATGGCAACCTTATACATAGTAGAATGAAACATTGCCCACTCCTGTGCCATCTTCATGATTTTTGGTATGTTTGAGTTCATTATTGTGACCTACCTGGAGGTAGGTGGAACTTGGCAATTATATTTTTAACAAGATTCCCAGGTGATTCTTATGCTCATTAAAGTTTGAGAAATACTGATGTGAGAAGATTGCAGAGACTACAAACCCAGGGAAAATATCCATATGTAAGGTAATGACTTTCAGACTTTTTGACTGGGAAACACAAGGAGAAATACATTTTATGTTGTAACTCTGTACATACTTATATTTGTAACAAAATTTTACAAAGCAATGCTTATCCTTACCATGTATGCTACACTCTGATATTTTCATTCTATTCTATTTCATTTTTTTGAAGTGCGCATCATGATCCACTAATAGGCTGCATCCTATGCTTTGAAAAACACTGGCTTAAGGAGTTGTCAAAGTGAGAAGATGTTGCCAGGGGACAGGAAGAAATAAACCTAAATTCTCTATATGGTTCTAACAGAATCTAACCACAACCACTACTAGTCACCATCAAGGTAGTTTTGACTCATGGTGACCCCAGGTGTATCAGAGTAGAACAGTGTGTGCTCCATAGGCTTTTTTTTTTTTTTTTAATTTTGCCATTGTTGTTGAGAATATACACAGCAAAACATATACCAATTCAACAGTTTCTACATGTACAATTCAGTGACATCGATTACATTCTTCAAGTTAAGCAACTATTCTCACACTCCTTTTCTGAGTTGTTCCTCCCTCATTAACAAACTCACTGTCCCCTAAAGGACCTATCTAATCTTTCGAGTTGCTGTTGTCAGTTTGATGCCATATAGGTAGTTCTTAAAAGAGCATAATGCTTATCATTGTTTGAATTTTGTCCCCCCAAAGTATCTGTCAACTTGGCTAGGTCATGATTCCCTTGTATGATTGTCTACCATTTTATCATCTGATGTGATTTCCCAATGTGTTGTAAATGTATTGTAAATTCTATCACTATGATGTAATAAGATGGATTATCAGCAGTTATATTGATGAGATCTACAAGATTAAATGGTGTCTTAAGCCAATCTGTTTTGAGATATAAAAGAGAGGAGTGAGCAGAGAAACACGGGGACGTTATACCACCAAGAAAGCAGTGCCAGAAGCAGAGCGTGTCCTTTGGACCTCAAGTTCCTGTGCTGAGATGCTCCCAGACAAAGGGAAGATTGATGACAAGGACCTTCCTCCAGAGCCAACAGAGAGAGAAAGCCTTCCCCTGGAGCTGGCGCCCTAAATTCGGACTTCTAGACTACTGGACTGTGAGAGAATAAACTTCTGTTTGTTAAAGCCATCCACTTGTGGTGTTGCTGTCATAGCAGCACTAAATAACTAACACAATGCTTAAGGCCGACATTCTTTACCAGTTAAGCTAAACTATTTGGTTTTAAGATGACTTTTAGGTGATATTTTTGGTTTCAGATTTAAAGATTATCTCAGAGCAATAGTTTCAGGGATTCATCCACCCTCCATGGCTCCAGAAAATCTGGAGTCCAAGAGAGTTTGAAATTCTGTTCTGCATTTTTCCCCTTTGGGTCAGGATTCTTCTATGGAATCTTTGATCAAAAAGTTCAGTAATGGTAGCTGGGCACCATCCAGTTCTTCTGGTCTCATGGCAAAGGAGGCAGTTGTTCATGGAGGCAATTAGCCACACGTTCCATATTCTCTTCCTATTCTTGACTTTCCTTTTTCTTCTGTTGCTCCAGGTGAATAGAGACCAACTCTTGTGCCTTGATGGCTGCTTATAAACTTTTAAGAACCCAGGCACTATGCAACAAAATAGGAGGTAGAACAGAAGCACTAAACACATTATTAGGCCGGTTAGCTGGGATATCCCATGAAACCATGACCCTAAATCCCAACTGCAATTGTTTTAAACTCTTAATAAACCTCTGTTTTAACTTGAAACAGCACTCAAGTTTTTCTTTACAACATTTTGGTGTCAGTGACATGGAACCCAAAGGCAATTTGCCTGCTAGACAACCTCAGAAGGGGACTGTGGAACATCGGTGCTTATACGAGCCCTTTGCATGTTCAATTCACTTTCCTAGGTCTTGGGAGTCGTCTCTAAGTAAAACCTCTTAGATCAAGAACCTCTGCTCTCTTTGCGGTTTGTTAGTGGTCTTTTATCTCTTTACTTTCAGCTGGTTCAAGAGCATTTTGACGAGTTTGTTATCTGGCTAATTGCAGCTTGGTCTGTGCTGTATGAACTCGCTGTGTTTTCCTCCAAATGCCCATTAAGCTTTCTTCAGGTGAGTTTTTGGTGAAGACTCTGAAGTGGTTTTCACACGTGTGATTGGAGTCTTAGTGAGGATAGAGAGTACCATTAACCACGGTGTGAACTCATTAAGGGGGATTCAGAGTTTTCTGCACAGTGAATTAAGATCTAAGGGTCTCTAAATTAAAATCAGTTTGACTGGTTTCTCACTGTAATTTAATTTTTAGATCAGTACTACTATCCACTGGCATAAAATTGTTGGAGAGAAACCTAAGTTTTCTTTTAAACTGTGGTGCAGGATTTTTGCTTCCTCAAATGTTTTGGGCATTTTTAAGTACTTTCCCATTAAAGAAACTAATGTACTTAAAATAAGAGACTAGGCCTCTAGCCAGCAAAATAAATTAAGTTCAAAAACAATGTCCCATATTTTGTCTTGTACGTTATTTGAGGTAGCCTTATAGGATAGTAAATTATATAATTTTTTGTCTCATTTCATGTTTATGTTTTTGTGTGTCTTGTCTCAAAAACCATGACTAGCAGTTATTAGTCTTCTTTCTTATAAGGAAGTCTTTTAAATCTTGGAGAAACTACTTACTGTGCCTAGGCTCTTAACTACTCTGAAGATTTTAATATAAATTCATTCTCATAAAGTTTTTATTATTTTATAATATGTCAACTTAAATTAGCCTCCAGAACCCTTTTAAGTAACTTAAGCTGAATCAAATATATAGGAGTAGAATTGAGAGTTTAGAAATAAATCCATACATTTATGGGCAATTGATTTGAGACAAGGGTGCCAAGACTATTCACTGGGGAAAAGACAGTCTTTTCAACAAATAGTTCTAAGACAACTGAATTTCCACATGAAGAAGAATGAAGTTGGACCCCTTCCTTACATCATACCCAAAGAAATTTAACTCAAAATGGATCATAGGCTTAAATACAAGAGCTAAAACTATAAAACTTTTAGGAAAAAAAAAAAAATGAGTTAATCTTCATGGCCTTGGTTAGGTAAAGCCTTCTTTGATATGGCACCAAAAGCACAAGCAACCAAAGAAGATAGACAAACTGGATTTCATCAGAATTATAAACTTTTGCATTTCAAAGGACACCATCAAGAAAGTGAAAAGACAATCCACAGAATGGGAGAAAATATTTGCAAATCATATGTGGTATAAAGAACTTATATCTAGAATATATAAGGAACTCTTAACAAGAAAAAGACAAATAACCTAATTAAAAAATGGACAAAGAATATACACAAATGGCCAAAGAAGATACACAAATGGCCAATAAGAACAAAAAGAGACATTCAACACCATTATCCATTAGGGAAATTGTGATGTAATAAATCACTTTTATATGGCCTTTCTTGCCATGGTCTTCTGACTCCTTATAAAATGATTGGGTGGGACTATGCAAATAAGGTGCTTGTGGCCCACCAAGAGAATTGGACAGCTTGCTAATAATGCAAATCAGGTGCATGGAACCCCTGTGGGGGTAGGGCCGTACAAATAAGGTGTATGGAACCCTAATGAGGGGAATGGTCAGTTTTGCTACTCTGCTAGGCTTAAAAGAGAGCCAATCCCAGAGCAGAGAAGGGACCTCACTATCACTAAGAAAGAAGAGCCAGGAGTGCAGTACATCCTTTGGACCTGTGCTGAGAACCTCTTAAGCCCAGGAGAGAGCTGAAACACGAGACAGCAATAAGTGACAGCAGAGAAATGGCAGCAGCAGAACCAGGAGACCAGCCCATGGAGAGAGGTGGCCACAGTGGGTGTGCTGACTCACAGAGCCAGAGAGCTGAGCCACCTTCAGGCAGGAGGCTTACTGGAGGAATGGAGTGCCTCTAGGCACTTATTGGTGGAGCTAAAGAGCTTTGTAACACTTGCCCAAGCAGGGTAGAAGCCGGGCCAAGGGGCTGAGGGACTGAGGGGCCAAGGCGCTGAGGGACCGAGGGGCCAAGGGGCCGAGGGGCAGAGGGGCCAAGAGAGAGAAACTTGTCTACGGGCACAGCTGAGAAGCTATCCTGGCAGAAGATGACCGACAGTTACGGGATTTATTAGGGAAGTAACAGGTTGCAATTCAGGATCAGGAACAACTTTATCCTGAGTTGTTCCTGATCCTGAATTGTAACCTGTTACTTCCCTAATAAATCCCATAACTGTCAGTATGGTCTGTGAGTTTTGCAATTGCAATGAATTATTGAACCCAGCAGAGAATTAGAGAGTGCAGCGGGAGGGACGGTTGGTGACATAACTGGTAAAAGGTTGGAGAGTGGAGTTATGTCTGACCTCCACCTAAAAGAAACAGCCTTGGGCTGATGTTAATGGTGATTCTCTCTCCTCATCAGAAGTTAGAGGACCTCTGATGCCACCATACCATTTTTACAGAAATACGAATCAAAACCACAGAGAAATGCCACTTCACACCTCTGAAAATTACAATAATCAAAAAGATAATAACAATTGTTGGTAAGGATATGGATAAAGTACAATCCTTAAACATTGTGGGAATGCAAAATGGGGTAGCCACTTTGGAAAATAGTCAGGCAGTTCTTCAGAAGTTGAACATATTCTGGTATCATATGAACCAGCAATTCTACTCCTGGGTATATAGTTAAGAGAATTGAAAATATGCGTCCCCAAAAAACTTGTGCATGAATGTTTATAACACTGTTATTTATAATAGCCATAGAAACAACCCAAATGTCCATCAACTGATAAATAGATGAATAAAATGTAATGTATCCATACACTGGAATATTATTTGGCAATAAAAAATGAATAAAGTACTGATATATGCTACAATATGGATGGACCTTGAAAACATTATAAGTGAAAGAGGCCAGACACAAAAAGTCACATATTTTATGATTCAAATTATATAAAATTTCCATTATAGGCAAATCCCACAGACACAGAAAATAGAGTCGTGGTTGTCAGGGAGTAGGGGAGAAGGAACAATGAAGAGTGACTGCCAATAGGTAAAGGGTTTCTTTTTGGTGTAATAAAAATGTTCAAATATCAGAAAGTGGCGATGGGTGCACAACTTTGTGAATATACTAAAAAATAGAACAAAAACCCGACACTGGGGAAACAAAACAAAACCTCTAATGATTCTCCATTTTGTTAAAAATAAACTGTCCTAAAAATCTGGCTTTTGCTTACCTCATCTCCCATCACTACCCTGCTTGCATTATGCCCTAGCTACATTGACTTTCCCGATATTCCTCAAATATACCAATGTTTCTGCCTCAGAGTCTTTACACTTGCTGTTCCCTCCGCCTGGAAAGCTAGTCTTCTAAAATTTGGTGTCACTCACTCTTTATTATTGTTTAAGTCAACCAAGTCTCTGCCTGACTAAGACTTTTAATGGCTCCCACTGCCTACACAGCTAAGTAGCAGTAATTCTGATAATATAACAAGAGGTAGTCATGGTGTCAGGCTATCCTTCAACTCCTCTCTCACAACTTCTATTCACAAGCCTTCCAATCCAAAACCTAGATGACTTGCTATATCCTGAACATAGCCTGTGCTTTCCTGCCCCTGTATCTTTTTTTTTTTTTTTGGCTATTCTTTTGTCAGGGATCCCCTCCACATGTCTCCATGTGTCAAGAGCACACACATCTTTCTTGCCCTCTGTTAAACTTTCTTCATCTTCTCTTGAGCAATCCAAAGTAACTGGATTTCTCTCACCTTAGAAATCCTTTAATTTTTGTTTGTTTTTCTCTTGATTTAACTTATAATAAGTTATGAGAGCAACTTTCTCCCTCTGTTAAATTATAAGTTCTTTGAGTACTGGAACTAGGTGTTATGTAAGATTGATTTAGATATACCCCAACTTTTAACATATTTAAAGTTAATATTCCCATACGATAATTTATCTCACCTAAACAATGTGTACATTTTGCAACTAATTTGTATTGAACAGGTCATCACAAATCTGTTACTCAAGCTAGATGTATGCAGAAATGTGTCCCTTCTTGTTCCCTGATAGTGGGAGTAGAAATGCATACAACATATATATTTTTTATTGTACTTTAGATGAAGGCTTACAGAAAAAACTAGTTTCTCATGAAACAGTTAGTACACATATTATTTTATGACATTGGTTAACAACCCCACGACATGTCAGCACTCTCCCTTCTTGACTTTGGGTTCCCTGTTACCAGCTTTCCTGACCCACCTGCCTTCTCGTCCTTGCCCCTGGAGTGGTGTGACTCTAGTCTCGTTTTGATTTATGGGAGTGTCTAATCTTTGGCTGAAGGGTGAACCTCAGGAGTAACTTCATTACTGAGCTGAAAGGGTGTCCGGGGACCATACTCTCAGGGTTTCTCCAGTCTCTGTCAGGCCAGCAAGTCTGGTCTTTCTTTTTGAGTTAGAATTTTGTTCTACATTTTTTTCTAGCTCTGTGTGGGACCCTCTATTGTGATCCCTGTCAGAGCAGTCAGTGGTGGTAGCCAGGCACCATATCGTTGTACTGGACTTGGTCTGGTGGAGGCTGTGATAAACGTGGTCCCTTAGTCCTTTGGACTAATCTTTCCCTTGTATCTTTAGTTTTCTTCATTCTTCCTTGCTCCCAAAGGGGTGGGAACAGTGGAGTATCCTAGATGGCTGCTCACAGGCTTTTAAGACCCCAGACGCTACTCACCAAAGTAGAACATATTCTTTATAAACTATGTTATGCCAATCGAGCTAGATATTCCCCGAGATCATAGTCCCCACAGCTCTCAGCCCAGCAATTCAATCCCTCAGGTAACTTGGATGTATCTATGGAGCTACCATGACCTTGCCTTGTACAGGTTGTGCTGGCTTCCCCAGTATTTTGTATTGTCTTATCCTTCACCAAAGTTTCCACTCATCTATTGTCTATTAAGTGTTCTTCCATCCTCACTCCTCCCTTCCCTTGTAACCATCAAAGATTGTTTCTTTTTGTGTGTAAACCGTTTCATGAATTTTTATAGTAGTGGTCTTATACAATATCTGTCCTTCTGTGATTGACTTATTGCACTCAGCATAATGCCCTCCAGATTCATCCATGTTGTGCACACAATATTTATGAGCACAATGTAGCACTAATGTGAGCAGCTACTTTTTTTAACTCAGTAGAGCCCAAGGTTTCTGGAATGGTGAGTGATGCCTTTCATACTTATGGTTATCATATCTCTGCCTCCAGGCAACATGCCAAAACACCTAAATCATCAACTGAAGCGGCATTGTTTACAGGCTCACTCCAATCCATGAGGAGGTGCTTCACCTATTCCTCCAGGTAAAACATCTGAAATACAGAACAACAGTGATGAACTTAGAGAAAGCTCACAGCAGGAGGGGACTCTGAGACAGAAATGCTAAAATGGTAGTTGGAAGTTCCTCTTCTGGCCAAAATGGAGTAGCAGGGACGGGATTTATCCTCCTGTTTTAAATTAAACAACCAGAAAATCAAACGTAATATATACAACAATGGTTTTCAGACAGTAGACAACAAGCAGCACAGAACTGCAATCCCTGAGAAAAAAGAAACAATGTGAGCCCTAAGACTGTACTAATTTCTGCCTGTAGGCAGTGTCCAGGCTGCAGTGCAAGGGAGTAGAACTCAAACACAGCCCAGCTGTCTTTGCGCAATGAGGAGACAGAGATAGGAGTTCAGGCAGGCTTAGATAGTTAGACTTCTTAGGGCTGTGTATCAGAGAGGAGGAATATGCACAGAGAAAGAGCTTTGGAAATTTGCAGGGAGGTCCCCTCAAGTCTTTGAGTATTGATGTGTGTATGTGTGTGAGGAAACTTCCCAAGGCTGAGGAAAGAACCATGGGAAGGAATAGGTAGAACAATTTCTAGACCTCTTACAGACCTAGGAGTAAGCTGTATTCCCACCAGCCAGGGTGGAAACACCTTACACAGGGCATTGGATAGAATCCTCAGAATGATGTTGTCTTGGTCATTGGGGCTAAATTAGCCCTAGATTTTTAGGGATCTACCCTAACAAGGTTTAAATACAAGCCTCAGAAGAATTCATCTGATTCCAAATAACTGCATACCAGAAAAAAATCCAACATTATTTAAAAGGATATAACATAATACTGTTGTTACTGTTGTTAGGTGCCGTCGATCGGTTCCGATTCATGTTGTTGGGTGCTGTCGAATTGGTTCTGACTCATAGCAACCCCATGTACAACAGAACAAAACACTGCCTGGTCCTGCACCATCCTCACAATCCTTGCTATGCTTCAGCCCATTGTTACAGCCACTGTGTCAATGTTACCCATAATTTGTTATGATCCACATAGTCGAATGCCTTTGCATAGTCAATAAAACACAGGTAAACATCTTTCTGGTATTCTCTGCTTTCAGCCAAGATCCATCTGACATCAGCAATGATATCCCTTGTTCCACATTCTCTTCTGAATTTGGCTTGAGTTTCTGATTCATAATGACCATATGTACAACAGAACAAAAACACTGCCCGGTCCTCCCCCATCCTCACAATCGCTGCTATATTTGAGCCCATTGATGCAGCCACTGTGTCATTCCATCTTGTTGCGGGTCCTCCTCTTTTTCGATGACCCTCCACTTTACCAAGCTCAATGTCCTTCTCTGGGGACTGGTCCCTCCTGATAATATGTCCAAAGTATGTAAAAGAAAGTCTTGCCATCCTCCTTTCTAAGGAGCATTCTGGCAGAACTTCTAAGACAGACTTGCTCGTGCTTCTAGCAGTCCACAGTATATTCAATATTTGCCAACACCATAATTCGAAGACACCAATTCTTCTTTGATCTTCCTTATTCATTGTCCAGCTTTCGCAAGCAAATGAAGTGGTTGAAAATAATGTGGCTTATGTTAGGTGCACATTAGTCCTCGAGCTGATATCTTTGCTTTTTAACACTTTAAAGAGGCCTTTTGCAGCAGATTTGCCCAATGCAATTTGCCTTTTGATTTCTTGACTGCTGTTTCCATGGACATTGATTGTGGATCAAAATAAAATGAAATCCTTGACAAGCTCAATATTTTCTTCATTTATCATGATGTTGCTTATTGATCCAGTTGTGAGGATTTTTGCTTTCTTTATGGTGAGGTATAATCCATATTGAAGGCTGTAGTCTTTGATCTTCATCAGTAAGTACTTCAAGTCCCCTTCGATTTCAACAAGCAAGGTTTGTCATCTGCATACTGCAGGTTTTTAATGAGTCTTCCTCCATTCCTGATGCCACATTCTTCTTCATTTAGTGCAGCTTCTTAGGTTATTTGTTCAACATACAGATTGAATAAGTATAGTGAAAGGGTACAACCCTGATGATGATATCCTTCATTCCACGATCTTTTCTGAATTCAGCTTAAATTTCTGGCAGTTCCCTGTTGATGTATTGCTGCAACCATTTTTAATTATCTACAGCAAAATTTTATATGTATGCTATTAATGATAATTTCCTTGTTCTGTTAGATAACCTTTCTTTGGAATGGGCACAAATATGAATCTCTTTCAGTCAGTTGGCAGGTAGCTGTCTTCCAAATTTCTTGGCATAGACGCGTGAGTGCTTCTAGTGCTGCATCTGTTTGTTGAAACCCCTCAGTTGGTGTTCAGTCAATTCCTGGAGTTTTGTTTTTCACCAAAGCCTTCAGTACAGCTTGGACTTCTTCCTTCAATGCCATCAGTTCTTGATCATATGCTACCTCTTGAAATGGTAAAATCTGGTTTAACATTAGTAAATCAATCAATATAATGATTACTTAAAACTCCAAAGGAACGAAATCAATTCATCATCTCAATAGACACAGAAAAAGCATTTGATAAGATTCAACATTCATATGCGGAAAGAAAGAAAATAACTGTTAGCACACTAGGAATGAAATGAAACTTCAGTCTTCTGATAAAAGTTTTATAACCTGTATCAAAGCACCTACACCAAGCATTAATGATGAAACATAGAACGTTTACCCTTTGAGACTGGTTGCTTGCCACGACCACTTTCAGTCAGTTTTGTACTGAAGATCCTAAGTCCACACAGTAAAGCTAGTAAAACAAATAAAAAGTGTAAGAATAGGAAAGGAACAACAAAACAGATTATATGATCGTGCACCTAAAATCCAAAAGAACCCTTAGGTAAAATATTGGAATTAATGAGAGAGTTTAACAAAGTAAGTGTATGCAAGTTGAATGTACAAAAATCTTTTGTATTTGTATATGCCATAGACAATCAGAAAATAAAGTAAAAAAAAAAAGATACCATTTACAACAGCATAAAAAATATCAAATTCTTTAAGACTAAATCTAACACAGATGTGAACACTCTATAGGAAAAACTATCAAACTTTTTTCAGAGACATTGAAGATTTAAATAAATGGAGAAATAAAACACGCTTGTGAACTGAAAGACTCAATTTATCCCCAAACTACTCATCTGTAGATTCAATGCAGTCACAACAAAAATCCCAGCAAGTTGTTTTTTAATTTTGTTTTTACTTGACAAGTTGATTCCAAAATAAACGTAGAAAGGTAAAAGGTCAAGAATATGAAAGATGTTTTTGAGGAAGAAAAATAAGATTAAAGAACTTACTCAGCCAGACATTAAGACATGGAGAGCTATACTAATAAAGACAGTGTAATAGTGGCGCAAGGATGGACAAATAGTACGATGTAAAAGAATAGACAATGTAGAAACAGACTTCTATACTTAACAAAGGCTCAATACATGACAGACAGGAGCCCTGGTGGCGAAGTGGTTCAGTGCTCAGCTGCTAACCGAAAGGTCAGTGGTTGGAACCCACCAGCTGCTCCACAGGAGAAAGATGTGGCATTCACCTTCTCTAAGATTTACAGCCTTGGGAACAGTGTGGAGGAATTCTACTCTGTCCTTACAGGGTTGCTATGAGTCGGAATTGATTCAATGGCAATAGGTTTGGTTTTTCTTTGGTTTTGATACATAATGTTGTACAGCAGAGCAGTGGGGAAAGAATAGTCTTTTAAACAAATAGGGCTGATTGAAAATTGACAATGGCGATTGTAGCACAACATGGTGCATGTAATTAACATCACTGAATTATACACTTAAAAAGGGGTAAAGTGGTAAACTTTTTGTTAGCTCTCTTTTACCCCATTAAAACAAAAATTAAAGTAAATACATAGGGTTGAGTCAGTTGAATAACTGTTTTGGCCTTATGGACACCATGACTTAATCATCCCTCTCTCAGCTGTTGCTTACTACCAAGACTTGAGTCCTTCTACCCACCTCAGGAAGGGTCAGGACTTCATGGCCTGCATTTTGTATTCTAAGCTCACTCCTGGTGCCACATTAGTCTCAACTTCTCTTTGCCTCATTTTTTTATTCTTTTTTTTTTTTTAATTTTTATTGAGCTTTAAGTGAAAGTTTAAAAATCAAGCGAGTCTCTCACACAAAAACTTATATGCACCTTGCTACACACTCCCAGTTGGCCTCCCCCTAATGAGACAGCCTGCTCTCTCCCTCCACTCTCTCTTTTCCTGTCCATTTCACCAGCTTCTAACCCCCTCTACCCTTTCATCTCCCCTCCAGGCAGGAGATGTCAACATAGTCTTAAGTGTCCACCTAATCCAAGAAGCTCACTCCTCACCAGCATCCCTCTCCAACCCATTGTCCAGTCCAATCCCTGTCTGAAGATTTGGCTTTGGGAATGGTTCCTGTCCTGGGCCAACAGAAGGTCTGGAGACCATGATCACTGGGGTCCTTCTAGTCTCAGCAGACCATTAAGTCTGGTCTTTTTACTTGAATTTGACGTCTGCATCCCACTGCTCTCCTGCTCCATCAGGGGTTCTCTCTTGTGTTCCCTGTCAGGGCAGTCATCGGTTGTAGTCAGGCACCATCTAGTTCTTCTGGTCTCAGGCTGATGTAGTCTCTGGTTTATGTGGCCCTTTCTGTCTCTTGGGCTCGTAATTACCTCGTGTCCTTGGTGTTCTTCATCCTCCTTTGATCCAGGTGGATTGAGACCAATTGATGCATCTCAGGTGGCCGCTTGCTAGCGTTCAAGACCCCAGAAGCCACTCTCCAAAGTGGGATGCAGAATGTTTTCTTAATAGATTTTATTATGCCAATTGACTTAGATATCCCCTGAAACCATGGTCTCCAAACCCCCACCCCTGCTATGCTGGCCTTTGAACCATTCAGTTTATTCAGGAAACTTCTTTGCTCTTGGTTTAGTCCAGTTGTGCCGACCTCACCTGTATTGTGTGTTGTCTTTCCCATCACCTAAAATAGTTTTTATCTACTATCTAATTAGTGAATACCCATCTCCCACCTCCCTCCCTCCCCCCTCTCATAACCATCAAAGAATATTTTCTTCTCTGTTTAAACTATTTCTCGAGTTCTTATAATAGTGGTCTTATACAATATTTGTCCTTTTGCAACTGACTAATTTCACTCAGCATAACACCTTCCAGATTCCTCCATGTTGTGAAATGTTTCACAGATTCATCACTGTTCTTTATCGATGCGTAGTATTCCATTGTGTGAGTATACCATAATTTATTTATCCATTCATCCCTTGATGGGCACCTTGCTTGCTTCCATCTTTTTGCTGTTGCAAACAGTGCTGCAATGAACATGGGTGTGCATGTATCAGTCCGTGTAAAGGCTCTTATTTCTCTAGGATATATTCTAAGGAATGGGATTGCTGGATCATATGGTAGTTCTATTTCTAGCTTTTTGAGGAAGCACCAAATTGATTTCCAAAGTGCTTGTACCATTTTACATTCCCACCAGCAGTGTATAAGTGTTCCAATCTCCCCACAACCTCTCCAACGTGTATTATTTTGTATTTTTTGGATTAATGCCAGCCTTATTGTTGTGAGATGGAATCTCATTGTAGTTTTGATTTGCGTTTCTCTAATGGCTAATAATCGTGCACATTTTCTCATGTATCTGTTAGCTACCTGAATGTCTTCTTTAGTGAAGTAAAGGCAGTCTTTTTAACAAATGGTGCTGGCATAACTGGATATCCATCTGCAAAAAAATGAAACAAGACCCATACCTCACTCCATGCACAAAAACGAGCTCAAGATGGATCAAAGACCTAAATATAAAATCTAAGATGATAAAGACCATGGAAGAAAAAATAGGGACAATGTTAGGAGCCCTAACACATGGCATAAACAGTATATAAAACAGTACTAACAATGCAGAAGAAAAACTAGATAACTAGGAGCTTCTAAAAATCGAACACCTATGTTCATCCAAAGACTTCACCAAAAGAGTAAAAAGATTACCTACAGACTGGGAAAAAGTTTGTAGCTATGACATTTCCCATCAGCGCTAGATCTCTAAAATCTACACGATACTGCAAAAACTCAACTACAAAAAGACAAATAACCCAATTAAAAAATGGGCAAAAGATATGAACAGACACTTCACTAAAGAAGACATTGAGGTAGGTAACAGATGCATGAGGGAATGCTCACGATTATTAGCCATTAGAGAAACGCAAATCAAAACTACAATGAGATTCCATCTCACAACAATAAGGCTGGCATTAATCCAAAAAATACAAAATAATACACGTTGGAGAGGTTGTGGGGAGATTGGAACACTTATACACTGCTGGTGGGAATGTAAAATGGTACAAGCACTTTGGAAATCAATTTGGTGCTTCCTCAAAAAGCTAGAAATAGAACTACCATATGATCCAGCAATCCCATTCCTTAGAATATATCCTAGAGAAATAAGAGCCTTTACACGGACTGATACATGCACACCCATGTTCATTGCAGCACTGTTTGCAACAGCAAAAAGATGGAAGCAAGCAAGGTGCCCATCAAGGGATGAATGGATAAATAAATTATGGTATACTCACACAATGGAATACTACGCATCGATAAAGAACAGTGATGAATCTGTGAAACATTTCACAACATGGAGGAATCTGGAAGGTGTTATGCTGAGTGAAATTAGTCAGTTGCAAAAGGACAAATATTGTATAAGACCACTATTATAAGAACTCGAGAAATAGTTTAAACAGAGAAGAAAATATTCTTTGATGGTTATGAGAGGGGGGAGGGAGGGAGGTGGGAGATGGGTATTCACTAATTAGATAGTAGATAAAAACTATTTTAGGTGATGGGAAAGACAACACACAATACAGGTGAGGTCGGCACAACTGGACTAAACCAAGAGCAAAGAAGTTTCCTGAATAAACTGAATGGTTCAAAGGCCAGCATAGCAGGGGTGGGGGTTTGGGGACCATGGTTTCAGGGGATATCTAAGTCAATTGGCATAATAAAATCTATTAAGAAAACATTCTGCATCCCACTTTGGAGAGTGGCTTCTGGGGTCTTGAACGCTAGCAAGCGGCCACCTGAGATGCATCAATTGGTCTCAATCCACCTGGATCAAAGGAGGATGAAGAACACCAAGGACACGAGGTAATTACGAGCCCAAGAGACAGAAAGGGCCACATAAACCAGAGACTACATCAGCCTGAGACCAGAAGAACTAGATGGTGCCTGGCTACAACCGATGACTGCCCTGACAGGGAACACAAGAGAGAACCCCTGATGGAGCAGGAGAGCAGTGGGATGCAGACGTCAAATTCAAGTAAAAAGACCAGACTTAATGGTCTGCTGAGACTAGAAGGACCCCAGTGATCATGGTCCCCAGACCTTCTGTTGGCCCAGGACAGGAACCATTCCCAAAGCCAAATCTTCAGACAGGGATTGGACTGGACAATGGGTTGGAGAGGGATGCTGGTGAGGAGTGAGCTTCTTGGATTAGGTGGACACTTAAGACTATGTTGACATCTCCTGCCTGGAGGGGAGATGAAAGGGTAGAGGGGGTTAGAAGCTGATGAAATGAACAGGAAAAGAGAGAATGGAAGGAGGGAGCAGGCTGTCTCATTAGGGGGAGAGCAACTGGTAGTATGTAGCAAGGTGTATATAAGTTTTTGTGTGAGAGACTAACTTGATTTTTAAACTTTCACTTAAAGCACAATAAAAATTAAAAAAAAAAAAAAAGACCGTCTTTTCCCCATTTAACTGTTTTGGGGCCTTTGTCAAATATCAGGTATTCATGTGTGGGTGGATTTATGTCTGGATTCTCAGTTCAGTTCCATTGGTCTATATGTCTGTTGTTGTACCAGTAGCAGGCTGTTTTGACTACTGTGGAGGTATAATAGCTTCTAAAATCAGGTAGAGCAAGGCCTCCCACTTCTGTTCTTCTTTTTCAGTAATCTTTTACTTATCTGGGGAGCTTGCAAGGAGCACCTGGTGGATTCAAACTGCTGACTTTTTGTTTAGCAGCTGGAACACGTAACCACTATGCCACAAGGGTTTCCATTCATTTTTTTATTCTTTATAAAAATGTGTTTTATATTGTTATATCACATGCGTCTTTACAAGCAGACTTATCAGTTAGGGATATAAAGATAATTTCAAGCATATTTTAATACAAAGCTTTGTACATAATAGATGTTCAGTAGATACTCATTAAGTTGAATTGAATGTTGTTTGAAGAAGAAAAGATTGGCTCCAAAATGTCAAAGTTTACCAAGAGTTTAGACTGAGAGTATGAGGGCTACAGAGTAAGAAACAAGCTTTGCCATCTCCTCCTCTGAGAAAGTCAGTCAATGTCAGCCTTTGCTCATCCAGAGTCATGGATTGAATTGTGTCCCCCCAAAATGTGTGTCAAATCAGCTAGCCCGTGATTCCCAGTATTGTGTGATTGTCCACCATTTTGTTATCTGATGTGATTTTCCTCTGTGTTGTAAATCCTACCTCTATGATGTTAATGAGGCAGGATTACAGGCAGTTATGTTAATGAGGCAGGACTAAATCTACAAGATTAGGTTGTGTCCTAAATCAATCTGTTTTGAGATAAAAGATAAGTGAGCAGAGAGACATGGGAGAATCTCATACCACTGAGAAATAACAGCCAGGAAAATATCACATCCTTTGGACCAGGTCCCTTTGCTGAGAAATTCCTTAACTGGGGAAGATGGATGACAAGAACTTTCCCCCAGAGCCAACGGAGAGAGAAAGCCTTCCTCTAGAGCTGGCAACCTGAATTCAGACTTCTAGCCCCCAACGCGTCTGTCAGTTTGTCATATTGAGGAGGCTTGTGTGTTGCTGTGATGCTGGGAGCTATGCCACCGGCATTCAAATGCTATCAGGGTCACCCGTGGTGGACAGGTTTCACCTGAGCTTCTAGGCTAAGACAGACTAGGAAGGACTCTACAGTCTACTTCTGGAAAGAATTAGCCAGTAAAAACTTTATGAACAGCAGCGGAACATTGTCTGATGTAGTGCTGGAAGATGAGCCCCTCAAGTTGGAAGGCACTCAAAATATGACTGGGGAAGAGCTGCCTTCTCAAAGTAGAGTCGACCTTAAAGATGTGGATGGAATCAAGCTTTCAGGACCTTCATTTGCTGATGCGGCATGACTCAAAATGAGAAGAAACAGCTGCAAACATCCATTAGTAATCAGAACGTGGAATGTACTAAGTATGAATCTAGGAAAACCAGAAATCATGAAAAATGAAATGGAACGCATAAAGATAGATATCCTGGGCATTAGTGAGCTGAAATGGGCTGGTGTTGATCATTTTGAATTGGACAATCATATGGTCTACTATGCCGGGAATGACAACTTGAAGAGGAATGGCATTGCATTCATCGTCAAAAGGAACATTTCAAGATCTATTCTGAAGTACTGTCAGTGAAAGGATAATATCCACACGCCTACAAGGAAGACCCGTTAACGTGACTACTATTCATATTCACGCACCAACCACTAAAATCAAAGATGAAGAAATTGAAGAGTTTTACCAACTTCTGCAGTCTAAAATTAATTGAACATGCAATCAGGATGATTACTGGTGATTGGAATGCGAAAGTTGGAAACAAAGGACATGTAGTTGGAAAATATGGCCTTGGTGATAAAGACGACGCTGGAGATCACAGGATTGAACTTTGCAAGACCACCGACTTCCCCATTGCAAATACCTTTTTTCACCAACATAAACAGCAACTATACACATGGATCTCACCAGACGGAATACACAGGAATCAAGTCGACTACATCTGTGGAAAGAGATGGCGGAATAGCTCAATATCATCAGTCGGAACAAGCCCAGGGGCAGACTGCGGATTAGACCATCAATTACTCATATGCAAGTTCAAATTGAAACTTGAGAAAATTAGAACAAGTCCACGAGAGCCAAAGTACAACCTTGAGTATATCCCACCTGAATTTAGAGACCATCCCAAGAATAGATTCAATGTGTTGAACACTAATGACCAAAGACCAGATGAGATGCAGAATGACATCAAGGGCATCATACATGAAGAAAGCAAGAGGTCATTAAAAAGACAGGAGAGAAAGAAAAGACCAAAATGGATGTCAGAAGAGACTCTGAAACTTGTTCTTGAATGTCGAGTAGCTAAAGTGAAAGGAAGAAATAATGAAGTAAAAGAGCTTAACAGAAGATTTCAAAGGGCTGCTCAAGAAGACAAAGTAAAGTATTATGAGGACATGTGCAGAGACCTGTAGACAGAAAACCAAAAGGGAAGAACATGCTCAGCATTTCTCAAGCTGAAAGAACCGAAGGAAAAATTGAAGCCTCAAATTGCAATATTGAAGGATTCTACAGGGAAAATATTAAACAATGCAGGAAGCATCAAAAGAAGATGGAAAGAATACACAGTCACTGTATCAAAAAGAATTGGTCGACGTTCAACCATTTCAGGAGGTAACATACGATCAGGAACCGATGGTACTGAAGGAAGAAGTCCAAGCAGCACTGAGGGCATTGGTGAAAAACAAGGCTCCAGGAATTAACGGAATAACAATTGAGATGTTTCAACAAATGGAAGTGCTCACTCGTCTATGCCAAGAAGTTTGGAAGACAGCTACCTGGCCAACTGACTGGAAGAGATCCATATTTATGCCTATTCCCAAGAAAAGTGATCCATCTGAATGAGGAACTTAAAGAACAATATTATTAATATCACAAGCAAGCAGAATTTTGCTGAAGATCATTCAAAAGTGGCTACAGCAGTATATCGACAGGGAACTGCCAGAAATTCAAGCTGGATTTAGGAGAGGTCGTGGAATCAGGGATAATATTGCTGATGTCAAATGGATCTTGGCTGAAAGCAGAGAATACCAGAAAGATGTTTACCTGCATTTTATTGACTGTGCTAGTGCATTCCACTGTGTGGATCATAACAAATTATGAATAACATTGTGGAGAAGGGGAATTCTAAAACACTTAATTGTGCTCATGAGGAATCTGTACAAAGATTAAGAGGCAGTTGTTCAAACAGAACAAGGGAATAATTCATGGTTTAAAGTTAGGAAAGGTGTCCATCAGGGCTGTATCCTTTCACCACACCTATTCAATCTGTATGCTGAGCAAATAATCTGAGAAACTGGACTATATGAAGAAGAATGGGGCATCAGGATCGGAGGAGGACTCATTAACAACCTGCGTTATGCAGATGACACAACCTTGCTTGCTGAAAGTGAAGAGGACTTGAAGCACTTACTGATGAAGATCAAAGACCACAGCCTTCAGTATGGATTACGCCTCAGCATAAAAAAAAAACAAAAATCCTCACAACTGGACCAATAAGCAACATCATGTTAAACAGAGAAAAGATGGAGGTTGTAGAAGATATCATTTTACTTGGATCCACAATGAACCCCAGTGGAAGCAGCAGTCAAGAAATCAAAAGATGCATTGCGTTGGGCAAATCGGCTGCAAGAGATCTCTTTAAAGTGTTAAAAAGCAAAGATGTCACACTGAGGACTAAGGTGTGCCTGACCCAAGCCATGGTGTTTTCAATTGCATCATATGCATGTGAAAGCTGGACAGTGAATAAGGAAGACCAAACAATTGATGCCTTTGAACTGTGGTGTTGGTGAAGAATACTGAATATACCATGGCCTGCCAAAAGAACGAACAAATCTGTCTTGGAAGAAGTACAACTAGAATGCGCCTTGGAAGCAAGGATGGCAAGACTACGTCTCACATACTTTGGACATGCTATTAGGTGGCATCAGTCCCTGGAGAAGACATCATGCTTGGTAGAGGGTCAGCGAAAAAGAGGAAGACCCTCAACGAGATGAATGGACACAGTGGCTGCAACAATGGGTTCAGCATAGCAACAATTGTGAGGATGGCCCAGGACAGGGCAGTATTTTTGATCTGTTGTGCATAGGGTCGCTACGAGTCAGAACCAACTCAACGGCACCTAACAACAACAACCACAAGCCTCCTAGACGGTGAAAGAATAAATTTCTCTTTGTTAAAGCCATCCACTTGTGGTATTTCTGTTATAGCAGCACTAGATAACTAAGACAGCCTGCTTATCAATTGCCACACACAAAAAACTTGATGAGGTCTTGAATGATATTACATCAAATTTATAGGTTAATTTTAGAAAAATGAACGTCTTAGCATTGTTGCGTCTACCAACTCATTATCATGTTATATCTCTTCATTCATTCATTCATTTCTTTCCTCAATAGTTGTTTTTAGTTTTCAGAATAGAGGTCTCATACATCTTTCATTAGATTTATTCCTTGATATTTGTAAATGATACCGTTTTTAAATTTAGTTTTTTCTTTCTTTTTTTTGTTGATATATAGAAATACCATTGATTTTTGTATATTGACTTTGTATCCAGCAATCTTGCTAAAATTCACCTTTTAATTCTAATAGTATGAAGCTTTTAAAAATTTTCTAAGTATATTACCATATCATCTGTAAATCGTGTTAGCTTTAGTTCTTCCTTTCCAATCCATATATATTTATTTTTTATTTTCCTTTTCCCGTATTATACTGCCAAGGGCCTTCAATACAATGTTGAATAGACATGGTGATAGCAAATCTCCTTTTCTCGTTCCTGATGTCAAAGGGAGAGATTTTAACAATTCACCATTAAGTATGATGCTTGCTGTAGGTTTTCTTTTTCTTTTTTTATTGCAGTATAATTCACAAACCATAAAATTCATGCTTTTAAAGTGTACAATTCAGTGGCTTTTAGTATATTCACAAAGTTGTGCAGCCATCATCACTATCTAATTCCAGAACTTTTTCATCACTCCCAAAAAGAAACTCAGAAGTGACTCCGCATTTCCCACCTCCCCAGTTCCCTGGCAACCATGTGGTGGACACCATGGTTTTCTGCTCTGTGGGTTTGCCTACTCTGGACATCTCATA
This sequence comes from Loxodonta africana, assembly GCF_030014295.1. Classification (NCBI taxonomy): domain Eukaryota; kingdom Metazoa; phylum Chordata; class Mammalia; order Proboscidea; family Elephantidae; genus Loxodonta; species Loxodonta africana. The sequence continues at coordinate 31,939,912 of NC_087357.1, forward strand.
TAAATGGAATCATACAATACATGGCCTTTTGTACCTGGCTTCTTTCACTTAGTGAAATGTTTCCAAGGTTCAACTGTGTTGTAGTATGCATCAGTACTTCATTCCTTTTTACAGCTGAATAATATTCCATTACATAGAATATATTATATCCATTATGTGGTTATACCACATTTTGTTTACACATTCAGCTGATGAACACTTTGAATTGTAAAAACTTTTTGGCCATTATGAATACTGCCACTATGAACATTCATGTATAAGTTTTTGGTTGGACATATATTTTCAATTCTTTTGGGTGTTGTAGGTTTTGTTTGTAGATAGTTTCACCAGATTAAGGAAGTTTACTTCTATTCCTGATTTTTTAAGAATTTTTTTTTTTAATAAAAAGTGAATGTTAAATTATGTCAAATGCTCTTTTTTGGCATCTATTGAGATGATCATATGATTTTTCTCCTTTATTTTGTTAATTGGTGAATTGTATCAATTGGATTTGAAGTTTAAACCAACTTCTGTCTCTTTTAAGCAGTTTAAAAGTGGGTTTGCTTTTAATAGTCTGAAAATCTTTTTAACGTAGTGTATTTTATTGGAGCTCTTAGACCATTCGCACTCCATTTGATGTAATTACTGATTTAAACAGGTAAACAGTTATCATCTTGCCATTTATTTTCTAGTAAATAATTACAGATCTGTTCTTTGCTCCTTTATTCCTCCTTTCTCATTTCCTTTGGATTAATAAAGTAACTTGTATTCCAATCCTCCCCCGTATTAGCTTTTTTTTTTTTTTAATTGTACTTCAGGTGAAAGCTTACAGCTCAAGTTAATATATGTATACATATATTGTTATGTGACACTAGTTGCAAACTCTGTAATGTGACAGCACACTCCCCCTTTGCACTGCAGGTTTCCCATGTCCCTCCAACCAGCTCCTGTCCCTTCCTGCCTTCTCATCCTGTCTCCAGACAAGAGCAGCCCATTTGGTCTCCTGTATCTGCTTTAAGAAGCACAATCTTTACAAGTATTGTTTCATGTTTTATAGTCCAGCCTAATCTTTGTCTGATCTTTGGCTTCAGGAATGGTTTTAGTTCTGGTTAACAGAGCATTCGGGGGGGCCATGGCTTCATGAGTTCCTCCTGTCTCAGTCAGACCATTAAGTCTGGTCTTTTTACGTGAATTTGAGTTCAGCTCCACATTTTTCTCCTGCTCCATTAGGTACTGTCGTGTTCCCTGTCAGGGTGGTCATTGGTGGTAGCCAGGCACCATCTAGTTCTTCTGGTCTCAGGCTGATGGAGTCTCTGATTTATGTGGCCCTTTTCTCTCTTCTGCTAATATTTTCCTTGTGTCTTTGGTGTTCTTCATTCTTCTTTGCTCCAGGTGGGTTGGGACCAACTGATGCATCTTCGATGGCTGCTCACAAGATTTTAAGACTCCAGATGCCACTCACAAAGTGGGACGCAGAATACTTTCCTAATAAGCTTTGTTATGCCAACTGACCTAGATGTTCCCTGAAACCATGGTCCCCAGACCCCAGCCCCTGCTACTCTGTCCCTCAAAGTGTTTGGTTGTGTTCAGGAAACTTCTTAGCTTTTGGTTTAGTCCAGTTGTGCTGACTTCCCCTGTATTGTGTGTTGTCCTTCCTTTTGCCTAAGATGATTCTTGTCGACTCTCTAGTTAGTGAATTCCCCCCTCCTTCCCTCCCTCACTTTCGAAACCATCAAAGAATGTTTTCTTCTGTGTTTAAAACTCTTTTCTTGAGTTCTTATGATATTGGTCTCGTACAATATTTGTCCTTTTGCAACTAATTTCACTCAGCATAATGCCTTCCAGATTCATCAGTATTGTGAGATGTTTCTCAGATTCATCATTGTTCTTTGTTGTTGCGTAGTATTCCACTGTGTGTATGTACCATAATTTGTTTATCCGTTCGTCTGTTGATGGGCACCTAGGTTATTTCTGCCTTTTTGCTATTGTGAACAGTGTTGCAATGATCATGGGTGTGCATATATCTATTCGGGTGATGGCTCTTATTTCTCTAGGATATATTCCAAGGAGTGGAATTCCTGGATCATATGGTACTTCTATTTCTAACTTTTTCAGGAAGCGCAAAAGTGATTTCCAAAGTGGTTATACCATTTTACATTCCCGCCAGCAGTGCATAAGTGTTGCAGTCTCTCCATAACCTCTCCAACATTTATTATTGTGTCTTTTTTGGATTAATGCTAGCCTTGTTTGGGTGAGATGGTATCTCATCGTAGTTTTGTGTTACATTTCTTTAATGGCTAATGATCATGAGCATTTCCTCATGTATTCTTTAGCAGCCTGAATGTCTTCTTTGGTGAAGTGTATCTTCATATCATTTGCCCATTTTTTAATTGGGTTATTGGTCTTTTTGTTGTTAAAGTGTTGCAGTATCCTGTAGATTTTAGAGATTATACCCTGACCGGATATGTTGTAGCCAAAAATTTTTTCCCAGTCTGTAGATTGTCTTTTTACTCTTTTGAAGTCTTTTGATGAGCCTAAGTGTTTGATTTTTAGGAGCTCCCAGTTATCTAGCTTCTCTTCTGGTGTTTGTGCAGTATTAGTTATGGTTTGTATTCTGTTTATGCCAGGTATTAGGGATCCTAGTGTTTTCCCTATTTCTTCTTCCATGATCTTTATCATTCTAGATTTTATATTTAGGTCTTTGATTCATTTTGAGTTAGTTTTTGTACATGGTGTGAGGTATGGTTCTTGTTTCATTTTTTTGCAGATGGATATCCAGTTATGCCAGCACAATTTGTTAAAGACAGACAGTCTTTTCCCCATTTAATGGACTTTGGGCCTTTGTCAAATATCAGCTGCTCATAGGTGGATGAATTTATGTCTGGATTCTCAACTCTGTTCCCTTGGTCTATGTATCTGTTGCTGTACTAGGTGGTAGAATAGGTTCTAAAATCAGGTAGTGCGAGGCCTCCCACTTTGTTCTTTTTCAGTAATGCTTTACTTATCTGGGGCCTCTTCCCTTTCCATATGAAGTCGGCGATTTGTTTCTCCATCTTGTCAAAATATGTTGGAATTTGTATAGGAATTGCATTGTATCTGTAGATCACTTTGGGTAGAATTGACTTTTCACAATGTTGAGTCTTGCTATCCATGAGTAAGGTATGTTTTTCCACTTATGTAGTTCTCTTTTGGTTTCTTGCAGTTTTCTTTGTATAGGTTTTTTATGTCTCTGTCTTGATTTATTCCTAAGTATTTTATCTTCTTGGAGGCTATTGTAAGTGGTATTGATTTGGTGATTTCCTCTTTGAAGTTATCTTTGTTGGTGTAGAGAAATTCAACTGATTTTTGTATGTTTATCTTGTATGCTGATACTTTGTTGAAATCTACTATTAGTTCCAGTAGTTTTCTTGTGGATTCTTTGGGGTTTTCTGTGCATAAGATCATATCATCTGCAAATAGGGATGCTTCTACTTATTCCTTACCAATTTAGGTGCTCTTTATATCTTTTTCTTGCCTTATTGCTCTGGCTAGGACCTCCAGCACAATGTTGAATAAGAGTGGTAATAAAGGCATCCTTGTCTGGTTTCCGTTTTCAAGAATGCTTTCAGACTCTCCATGTAAGACGATGTTGGGTGTTTGCTTTGTATAAATGCCCTTTATTACATTGAGGAATTTCCCTTCTATTCCTGTTTTTTGAGAGTTTTTATCATGAATTGGTGTTGGACTTTGTCAAATGTCTTTTCTGCATCAATTGATAAGATCGTGGGGTTCTTATCTTTTGTTTATTTATGTGATGGATTACATTGATTGTTTTTCTAATGTTGAACCACCCCTGCATACCTGGTATGAATTCCACTTGATCATGGTGAATTGTTTTTTTGATATGTTGTTGAATTCTATTGGCTAGAATTTTGTTGATGATTTTTGCACCTATGTACATGAGGGATATTGGTCTGTAATTTTCTTTTTTTTGTGGTGTCTTTACTTGGTTTTGGTATCAGGGTTATGCTGGCTTCATAGAATGACTTCAGGAGTATTCCATCCTTTTCTATGCTCTGAAATACCTTTAGTAGTGCTGCTGTTAACTCTTCTCTGGCAGTTTGGTAGAATTCTTCAGTGAAGCCATCAGGGCCAGGGCTTTTTCTGTTGCTGTTGTTGGGAGTTTTTTTTTTAATTACCTCTTCAATTTCTTCTTTTGTTATAGGTTTATTTCATTTTTCTACCTAGGTTTGTGTTAGTTTGGGTAGGCAATGTGTTTCTAGAAATTTATCCATTTCTTCTGGGTTTTCAAATTTGTTGGAGTACAATTTTTCGTAGTATTGTTATGATTCTCTTACTTTCAGTTGGGTTCATTTTGATACTGCCCATCTCATTTCTTATTCAAGTTTTTTGCTTCCTCTCTTATTTTTCTTTCGTCAATTTCACCAGTGGTTTATCGATTTTGTTGATCTTTTCAAAGAACCAGCTTTTGGTCTTGTTGACTCTTTCAATTGTTTTTCTATTCTCTATTTCATTTATTTGTGCTCTAATTTTTTTAATTTTCTTTATGCTGGTGCCTGTGGGTTTTTTGCTGCTCTCTATTTGTTTGAGTTATAGGGCTGATGTTTTGATTTTGGCCCTTTCTGTGTGCATTTATTGCTATAAATTGACCTCTGAGCACTGCTTTTGCTGTGTCCCAAAAGTTTTCATTCTTATTTGATTCTATGAATGTCTTTATTCCGTCCTTGATTTCTTCTATAACCCAGTACTTTTTGAACAAGGTATTGCTCAGTTTCCATGTATTTGATTTTTTTTCCTTGCTTTTTCTGTTATTGATTTCTACTTTTATGACTTTATAGTCAGAAAAGATACTTAGTAATATTTCACTGTTTTGGATTCTATTAATGCTTGCTTTGTGGCCTAATATGTGGTCTATTCTGGAGAATGTTTCATGTGCGTTGGATAAGAAAGTATACTTGGGTGCTGTTAGGTAGAGTGTTCTGTATATGTCTAGGAGATCAAGTTGGTTGACAGTGGCATTTAGATCTTCCATGTCTTTTCTGAGCATCTTTCTAGATGCTCCACTGAAAGTGCTGTGTTGAAGTATCCTACCACTATTGTGGAGCTGTTTCTCTTTTCAACGCTGTTAAAAGTTTGTTTTATGTATTTTAGGGCCCTGTCATTGGGCATGTAAATATTTATTATGGTTATGTCCTCCTGGTGTATTGACCCTTTCTTTAATCATTATATAGTGCCCTTCCTTACCCTTTGTGGTGGATTTAACTTTAAAGTCTATTTTGTCAGAAATTAATATTGCTACTCCTGCTCTTTTTTGATTGCTGTTTGCTTGATTTATTTTTTCCATCCTTTGAGTTTTAGTTCATTTGTATCTTTGGGTCTAAGGTGTGTCTCTTGTAGGCAGCATATAGACCGATCTTTTTTTTTCTAATCCATTCTGTCACTCTTGTCTCTTTATTGGTGCATTTGGTCCATTTACATCCAGTATAATTATTGATAGATATGAGTTTAGTGCGGTCATTTTGATGTATTTTTTTTGTGTTGTTGACAGTTTCTTTGTTCCACTTAATTTTCTGTTCTGTGTTGCTTTTATTTATGTATTTTCTTTTCATTATTTTCATTGTCTTTGATTTTGTATTTGTTGAGTCTTTATGCTTTTCTTATTTTTTATTTTGATATGTATGTTTGTTAGTTTCCTTTGTGGTTACCTTAAAATTAACCTCCATTTTTCTAAGTTTAAACCAATCTTTTATTTCTTGATATCACCTTACCTTCCTCTCCATATCAAAGTTCTATGACTGCACAATTTAGTCCCTCCTTTTTTTTTTTTTTTGATGTTGTCATCTTTTATATAACGACATCTCTATTTCCCCATTTTCAGTGTTTTAGCTTTGACTTATTTTTGTGACTTTCATATCTGGGTTTATATCTTGTTGTTCTGTCCTGTGTTCTAGTCTTGGGTTGTAATCTGATATTATTGATTGTCTAGCTGAAGGACCTCCTTTAGTATTTCTTGCAATTTTGGTTCGGTTTTTACACATTCCCTTAATTTCTGTTTATCTGGGAATGCCCTAATTTCACCTTCATATTTGAGAGAGTTTTGCTGGATATATAATTAAAAATATGGAACTCTTCAACACTTTGCATGTTATCCTTGTGTAGGGGCCAAGCTAATCTTCTCTGTACCATTCCAATTTTTGTATACATGCTACTGAAGCAAACACCCTTATTGTATTCTTTTTAACAGTTGCTTCATATTCCATTATAACGTTATTGAAATACCTTCACAATTCAGAATTTTTTGAAACATGGCTTTTGCCATTTACTAAGATATATGCCTGCAGGAAGTGAGAAGAGCTTCCACCCATCAGCAGCTGGGTGACTACTTCACCTTATTTCTTAACACATCAGTTTTAAGGATTCTCTGATACAGAAGCGAACTCAAGATCTGCTGCCTCCCCTAACCTTTTCAGAAATCATTTTGGGATACACAGGTAAAAGAAGCCCTTGTCTTCCCAAGTGAATAAGTTTCCCAAAGACTGATGATGTAAATTTGAAAATGAATTCAGTATATATTTTGAAAATGGTGGCAAACGTGTAATAGTAATTACGATAAAATATAATTTTTGAAAAATACTCCAAATATACATTTCAAAAACAAGTGGAGTCCCAGTAAACAAGGTAAAGTATACATCTGAAAGGAGATTCAAATATTCACTTGAAAAGAAAGGCAGTCCCAGTATTATATTCAGAGCTTTTAACCTGTTGTGAAAACATTGGTGTTACCAAAAAAGCATTTATGATTTTTTTGTAAAATTATTGCTCAAGACATTGTCCATAATTATTCAAGCCTCTTATAATAAGGACCTTTATGACAATTTTTTTTTTTTTTTTAGAATTAAGTACCACCAGGAATAGTTGTGTCTCTATATGCTTCCTTATCTTTTGGGGATAATTATCAAACCTATTATAGTCCCCTCTTTGCTTTGGCTGCCAGGAGCCTCTGAGTTAAATTTAATGTTCAAAGTCAATAACTGTATCGACCTAAGTTTATGATGGTTACTTCCTCCTATGTTTTATGTTTTAAATCATCTATTTTAATGGTTTTAACGCCTTATTAGTGAGCTTCTTCAAATTTCTCTTTGAAATAGCACTTTAAAAAACAAATACTAGGTGAAAGCCACTTTACATTAATTGTCTATAATCCATAGACAGTCCCGCACTATGAATTTTATTACCTCCATTTTATAGGCAACTGTAGCATAGTGTTAAGGGCATGAATTCTGGAGTCCGACTGGCTGGATTTAAATCTCAGCTCTACCTGTCTGTGTAAACTCAGACAAGTAATTAACCCTTCTTTGCCTCATTTTCTTCTTCTGTAAAATATGAATAATATTTCACAAGGTTGTCATGAGGATTACATGAGGTATGCTTATAAAATTTATAGTGCCTGGCTTGTTGTAAGCACTTAATCATTATTATTATTATTTACACATAAGGAAGCTGAGATGAAACCAACAGAGTACTACAGCCTAGTACCACACAACTAGTAGTGCTGGAATTAAAATACAGGGCCATTTGGTCCTTTCCATTGCACTCTGCTGCCTTCCTCAGGATAGGCTGTAAAAGAGGAAACAAAACCTTTTAGAACCCCCCAGGACCCTGCCTTGTTCTGTAGTTGCTTTGGCACTAATGATGGCTCAGCATCATTGTACCTGGGACTGCTTTCTCGGTCCTGCTCTCTGGTGATCCCTCCAGTAACCTGGAGTTCTTGCTTGGGCTTGCAGATGCAGTTTGGTCTCCTTCTGCTAAGAGTCTCTGGGAACACATCTTAGGGTTCACGGCCCCCATAGCCACCCTTTCCCTTTGGTCTTATTACCCACCTTTGCTCTGTCCCCCACCCTTCTCTTTCCCTAAGGTTTCTCCCCATTTCACCTGTTGCAAGTAAACAGAGTCCTCCTTAAAAATACCCTTTTTATATGGTGAAATACAATAAGCATAAATGTGCAGCTTAATGAATTATTCTAAAGTACCACGCAATTAAAGAAATAGTACATTGTCTGTGCCCTAGATGCCCCCCTTATACCACTTCCCAATCACTCGTTCCCCTAAAGGTAACCAGTATCCTGATTCTCACGGTAATCATTTCCCTAGTCTTTATAACTTCACCATCTAAATATGCATGTCTAAATACTATAGTTTAATTCTGATTTTGAATATTATATATACAAAATCATACTGTGTCTGTATGTTGTTGTTATTGTTGTTGGTAGGTGCCATCGAGTCAGTTCTGACTCATAGTGACCCTAAGTACAACAGATCGAAACACTGCCCAGTCCTGGGCCATCCTCACAATCGTTGTTATGCTTGAGCCCATTGTCACAGCCACTGTGTCAATCCATCTTGCTGAGGGTCTTCCTCTTTCACTGACCTTGTACTTTACCAAGCATGATGTGCTTCTCCAGGGACTGATCCCTTCTGAGAACACGTCCAAAGTATGTGAGATGTGGTCTTGCCATCTTTGCTTCTAAGGAGGATACTGGTTTTAATTATTCCAAGACAGATTTGTTCGTTCTTTTGGCAGCCCGTGGTATACTCAATATTCTGCGCCAACACAGTTCAAAGGTGTCTATTCTTCTTCGGTCTTCCTTATTCATCATCCAGCTTTCGCGTGCATATGAGGCGATTGAAAACACCATGTATTGGGTCAAGCACACCTTAGTCTTCAAAAGTGACATGTTTGGTTTTCAACACTTTTAAAGAGGTCTTTTGCAGCAGATTTGCCCAATGCAATGGGTCATTTTATTTCTTGACTGTTGCTTCCATGGGTGTTGATTATGGAGCCAAGTAAAATGAAACCCTTGACATGTGTATATGTATATATAAATATGTTTCATTTGACTTCTTTTGCTCAATATTGCTTATAAATGTAATGTTGCTGTATTTGTAGTTTGTTCATTCTAATTGCTATACAGTGTTTCACTGTATAAATACAGCACAATTTATTCATTCTATGCTGAAAGACATTTGAGTTGTTTCCATTATAATGAATAATGTTGCTTATAGGTATTCTTGTAGATATCTCTGGTACACATATACACAAATTTCCCTAGGCAGTGTATATCCCTAGTATCAGAGTTTCTAGGTCATTAACTAATCTGTTGCCGTCGAGTCAATTCCAACTCATCTCTACAGGACAGAGTGCAATTGCCCCATAGAGTTTCCGAGGAGCACCTGGTGGATTTGAACTGCCGACCCTTTGGTTAACAGCTGTAGCTCTTAACCATTGCACTACCAGGATTTCCTCCAGGTCATTGGGCATGCGTATGTTGATCTTTAGAGGATATTGCCAAATTTCTTTCCAAACTAGTTTTATCAATTAACACCCCAACCAGCAGTGTAGGAGAGTAACACTGAGCCCTTTCTCTGTGGACACTTGCTAAAAGGTTTGTTCTCCTGCTAAAAACTCCATAAACCAGCCTGGTTTCAAAGAAGTTAACAGGATTCTAGAAGTCCTGGGTGGTGTAAATGGTTAACATGCTCAGCTGCTGTCTTAAGTTATCTAGTGCTGCTATAACAGAAATACCACAAGTGGATGGCTTAACAAACAGAAGTTTATTCTCTCACCATCTAGTAGGCTAGAAGTCCAAACTCAGGGTGCCAGTTCCAGGAGGCGGCTTTCTCTCCCTGTTGGCTCTGGAGGAAGGTCATTTTCGTCAATCTTCTCTTGGTCTAGGAGATTCTCTGTGCAGGAACTCCGGGTCCAAAGCACTGTTTTCTTGGTGGTATGAGATCCCCATGTCTCTCTGCTGGCTTCTCTCTTTTATATCTCAAAAAAGATTAGCTTAAGACACAACCTAATCTTGTAGATTGAGTCCTGCCTCATCAACATAACTGCCACTAATTCCATCTCAGTAACATCGTAGAGATAGGATTTACAACACATAGGAAAATCACATCAGATGACAAAATGATGGACAACACTAGGAATTATGGCCTAGACAAGTTGACAGATATTTTGGGGGGCCACAACTCAATCCATGACAGTTGCCAACCATGTTGGCAGGTTAAAAATTTGCAGGTTGGAGGTTCAAATCCACCCTGAAGCACCTCAGAAGAAAGGCATGGTGATGTCTTTCCCAAAAATCAGCCATTTGAAAGCTCTACGGAGCACCGTTCTGTTCTGACATACATGTGGTACTCTGACACACAAGTTGTAATCGACTCAGCAGCCACAGGTTTATGGGGGCAGTAGAGGTTCAGTGGTAGGATTCTTGCCGTCCATGCAGGAGACCTGAGTTTGCCTGTCAGTGCACCTCATACACAACCATCACCCGTCAGTGGAGGCTTGCATGTTGTTACAATGCTGAACAGGTTTCACTTCCAGAACAAGACTGACTAGGAAGAAAGGCCTGGTGATCTACTTCCAAAAGTCAGCCAATGAAAACCTTACAAATCACACCGGTTACTTCAATAGTGCATGATGTCTGCATGAGCCGGGGCCAACTGCACAGCAGCTAACAAGATTTTGGAAAGTCAGGCAGCAATGTCATTATTTTACAAATAGAGATACTGACAGTCCAGAAAGGGAAGTGAGTTGCCCAAAGTTACCAGTGAGTCCACAGCAGGACAGGGACTAGAATCCAGGACTCCAAACTCCTGCTTCAATGCCCTTCTCACCACTCTGCTGTCTCAAAACTATTCACTGATGATATCCTAATTTGTATCCCCAGTCCTGACCCCTTCCCTGAGTTCTAGATGAAAAAATCTCCACTGACTCCTCAACATTTTCACTTAGGTGACTCCAAAGTACCTCAAACATGTGCCAAACTGCTTTTCCAGCATCTCCCATCTCAGTGAATGCCCCACTTTGTGAAAAACCCAGAGCCCTGTCAAGGCCTGGGGGAGGTTGGGGGCACCATGATGGATATCAAGGTTCCTCTACAAGGAACATTACCTGCCACTGGCTTTCAGGTACCAGGTGGCTTCTCATAGACAGGCGTCCCTGGATGTTTCCTGATGCTTAAGACTCAGGGACCTTGTTAACCAGCTTGGGGAAGGAGATGATGAGGAGTAGGAAGTGGGATCAGAGTCCCTCAGATTTGATGAAAATAAGGCAGTGTGACTCCTTGTACACTTTGTGAAAATAGACTCATACCTGCCAAGTATAAAAGGTCAGGCTTGGCCTCTCAGCTCCAGACTGACCCTTCCACTGACTCATCCTTTTGGTTCTTTCATACATTTTATTGTCTTCCTCCCCCAGACAAGAATGTGAGCTCCATGAGGGTAGTGATTTTTGTCTAGCTTGTTCATGGCTATATCCCCAGCACCTGGACCAATGTCTGGCATATTAGACACCCAATAAGTTTTGATTCAAATATTCAAATAAATGAAGAAACTTCATCCCCCTTTCCTCCAAGGCTTTTCCCTTGGTCCCTACACCAGAACTTCTTTCCCTTTTCCTAGGCCCCGTAAGGAAAGAAGAGGATCATGGGTATCTTCTGCATCATCTTACACACAGACATCATTTTGGGTCTCTAAATTGGGTCTCTTTCCCTCTGCAAACAGGGCAAGGAAAATAGTAAAGGATCCAGACCTAACCCATTCTCCACTTTCCAGAACCAGGAATCCTCAAAGGAGGGCCTGTGTCTTATTCATCCCTGTATCCAAAGGCTCAAGGCAGGTGCTCCGAGTTTGTTGACTGGAATTGCAGGAAGGAGAATGTCAAGGTTCAACAGTTTAGTTCAGCTCTCGACACAACGGGCAAGGGCCCCACCTACTGGTCTCTTTAGTAACTGCAGTTTGAGCCGCCACTGCGGAAAGCAGGGCACCTGAGAACTCCTGGTGGTGAATTACCAAGGAACGCTGCTTTCCCAGAAGCAGTATTAGCACCAGGAACACTGCACTGAACTATCAAGCTCCTAATATACTCAGGTAAACAAAATAAAGTGCTAAGTCCTGATCTGGGTACAAAAGGCCATTGAATCCTGTCAGACTTTGCATTATATTGTCCCCACCTCCCACGCACCCTCTACTTGTGCCACTCAGAAATGCTTGCATTTTTCCACATTTAGTCTCTGCACTAGCAGTTTGCTATTCCTAAAGGTCTCCTTCTCCCACAGGAAAATACTTCCTCTTCCTTGCGTAGTATGTGCTTTCTCACACCTGGCAAATTGCTCTCTCTTCAGAATCCTAGGCCAGGGTAAACCAAGTCTTTTCCTGCTTATTCCCTTGGGGTGTTCCTCTGGTGCCCTCATTTGACAGGGCTCTGTATGGCATAATGCCTGACTTCCCTCACTAGACTTTCGGCTTTCAAGGAGTTCTATCACTGATACACTCAAAAAATATTGAATACATGTAGCTTGATTTTTAGACAGAAGACAGAGACTTGGATTCTTATCTCAATAGGCTAAGTTTCAGTTTTATCAACCCCCAGGCAAATTATTTGATACTCTGGGCTGTTTCATCTAGTTCAGTGGTTCTCAGTGAATGTGCTAGAAAATTTGCTAAACTGCCTCACTTATATAACACATTAGATGCATATAGGTAGCAGGTTCAGCTTTCCCAGACCGAAGGGGGAAAGGAAGTCTGTTAAGTTAAATAAGCAAACTAAGACTGGGAAGGGTTATGTTTACCAAATGCAAAAGAAAAAACAAGCCACAGCTTTACCATCAACAGTAAGCTCACAAATTATTCATCCCTTTTAAGGAGAAAAGTTAATGGAGGTATATCATAGCCCATTTTAAAATGAAAATACCAGAAAAACAAATATTTGCAACCCATGATTGAGGGCTGACCTTCTATTGATATATCAAGAGCACTTACAAACCATTATGAGAAATCATCCAATTGAAATATGGACAGAGTCAATCACACTTCAACAGAAAGGAAAATACAAATGGCTTTACATTTATAAGAGAAATGGAAAGTAAAACAACATTGAGATAGTACTTCCATTAATCCAAGTGCCAAAGATCAATTTGGTAATAGTGCTAGCAAGCGACACTTTTCATAAATTATTGTTGGAACTGCAAATCAGTTATCTGGAGGGCTGTCTTGATCAAAATGCTAAATGCTATATCCTGTTGAGCCAGCAATGACTTCTAGGAGTTTTTCCTATAAAAATATCCACGTATACCGCACCGTCTACCAATAATGCACTATTCATACTATTTCCATACAATGGAGTAATGCGCGGTCATTAAAAACAAGCTGTGTTCTGCTATGAAATCAGCTCAAAAGTTATAAAACAAGGTACATAGCAAACTACCATTTGTGCAAGGGAAAAGTGGGAAGGATACACATACACATAGTATTGCACACACAGACACTCTCTGGAAGCAGACACAAGAAACCGGCTCCAGGAACCAGGGCTAAGATGAGAAGGAAATCTAATTTCCACTTTTGTATGACTAAATGTTAACAAGCACATTTGAAATACGTGCATGGGGGCGGAATATCGTTTGTTTCTTTTCAAATACTCTTAGACTAGCAGTTTTTAACACCAGTTGCACATTAGAATCACCTGTCTGCTTTAAGGAATACTAACACCCAGGTCCCATCAGGGAGTACAAGTCAACTGGCCTGGGAATGGGATCCTGGGTGTCAGTGTTTTTTAAAATTCTAATTTGAAGCCGGTATTACGAAGCACTGATTTAGACCAGGTGATGGCAAACTTTTTCTGTAAAGGGCCAGATAGCAAACATTTTAGGCTTTGTGGGCCACATCAAGTCTCTGTCACCCTATTTTCCCCCCTAATCTCTTTAAATATGTAAAAATCATTCTTAGTTCTTAGGCAATACAAAAATAAGTCTTGGGCCAACTCCCAACTTAGACTATGCACAGGCTGAAATACTGCCTGGAAGACACCATGAGCAAAAGTGTTGCCAGTCAGACTCAGCAAGCTGCTGCCAAGAAGCCTCTGCAGTGAACCCAGATGTGGACCCCAGTCCTCAAACTGGGAGCCAAGTTGTCTTGTTTGGTGGGAGGCAGAAAGGGTGTGGACTCACTTGCAATAATACTCCCAAAGACACATTATAAACCAGCTCATTTATTATTTCATAGTAAGACATGTAACTTTCACCATGCAGACTGAAGTAGCTATGTCAGCATGAACAGTGCATCTTCTTCCTAGAGGCAGTTTCATGGATCAAGTTATCAGGTTAGGGAGCATGGAATCCAAACAAAGGGAGGTTAACCTGAAGTCCTACATCCCATCCTTGAGATCTTCGGACACACTTTCCCACCACAGGGATAGCCCAGCCTCCACAGAGCTCGCTGACTCTTCCCTCCTCACTTGTTGACTGGGCACTGCCTACGGTCACAGCTTTACACTCAGCCAGCTTGCCCTGGGTGTCACCCATCATCTCTGCTTGCTGTCTGTTACTGTTAAGTTCAATGTTACTGACATTTTAGTTTCTTAAGGGGGCACACCAATTACTCCTATGTACCAACTACCAGACACAAAATCCTGTTATGATGCTCTTTGAACCCCACTATACTCATTTTACTAGCTAATATGTTTTATAAAGGCCACTTATAAACTCACCTAATGTAACATTAATTCCTACTGAAGACTGAGATTTTTAAGTAAAGATAGTTGAATTGTCCCCCCCACCACCACCACCACTTTCTTGATCAGTGATCCCCAACTATTTCTGAGTCAATAAGAACAATTTTACGTCATGACTGCTACCAAGACAGAAATACCAAGTGATACGTGTCTTTCAGAATAAATTAATGTTATTTTGTTCTCTAAATGTAAAAAAAAATGAGAAAATGCAGTCCTCAAAGTTTTAAAAGCTTCTCTGGTAATCAGTGACCTAAACTATAACATTTAAGAACTTGGTACTCAATACTAGTAACGGTTGTCAAAAAATACCTTTCAACAAAAGAAAAAGTTTTAAGCTTCCAAAAAAAAACCCAAAAATGTTATTACAGACATTATGTAATAGTGATTAAAATCACAAACAAAATATTCAGACTGAGCCACGGTGTTCATACCATACGAGAATTTTGCCTGTCACAAAACAGTGAATTTTATCCCCCAGAAGTAGGTAGGTCCATGCTGACTGAAAACTTCAGTCCCAGACCTCAGGAATGCGAATGAACTGCACAGTGCATGCGTGACACACATGTATAAATAAGCCATGCTTTCACTGCCCCTCACCAGGGCTGTGAGCGGTGGGAAGGATGAAATGTGAATCACATAGGCAGAAATCTCCTTTACGTAGATTATTAAAACCTACACACAACCTTTATTACTCCTTGGGCAAAACTTAACCTGTGGGAGCCCGCCTCTGAAAATTGTAACAAAAATCAACAGGAAGTGATTTAATATAAAATATATAAATTTCTCAGTATGAGGACTTCCACAGTACAGGCAGAAAGGGATGAGAATTAAAACAAATTTTCTTAAAAATTAACACTCCCCTTAGCATGCCCCTGCTACTCAACACTCAAAAACAATTCTGTACAAAACTAGGAACACAGAAAAGGACCAGAGAGGATGTTACGTTGCAAAGTCTTAGTATTTACTCTAAGCTGCTGTCTTAACCCAGACCTTCCCCCAAGACAGCTGAGGGTTACAGGTCCATGAGGCAATGAGAGTGGTCCTGGAGCAGCACCCCTGCTTCACCAGAGATGATACCAGGTCATTCGCTGTCAAACTTAACGGAATTGACCTGGACGGAGATGGCGCCTCCCCGGTAGCTGCCCCGCTTCTTCTTGGTTTTCTCATGCCGAAAGGATTTGCCTTTGGTGAACTTCAGAACCTGATTGGCTCGTTCCCCCCAGTCTCCGACTGCACCTCGCTGGTAGATAAAAAGAGGTGGTCACCACACAGGAGCCCAACACCAGGTTCCTGTTGCTTTCTTCTCATTCTATGCCCTGCTCAAGGCAACCTGATCCCAGAGAACTGCTCACCAACCTGAACCACAAGCTGTCCTCTTTCCTGCTGCACCGCCCTCAAGAGTCAACAACGCCCTCTCTCCTCTCACCTTGGCATCAAAGGAGTTGTCTGCCACTCGTGCATCTACCTCAATTTCCTCCTCCTTGACCCTTCGGAATGGGGATGATGCCCTTTTCTCACCCTAAAGAATAAAGTAGGAAATTAAAAACCCTCCTGAGCTACACACATGTGCACGTGTGCCAGACCAGGCAGAGAGCTGTCAAAAAGAGCCCCAGATTTTTCTTTCTACTTTTAAGGGGCTGGCTCCTCAGAAGAAACTGAGACGACTTACTTTCTTCCTTTTTGGAAATGTATTGGGGGTCTGGAGCTTAGGCTTTTTGACTCGAGGAGTCCCTGCCTCCTTGGCAGCCTCAGGATTCTGCTTCCGCTTCTTTCCTGAACGAAAAAAACAAAAAGCTAGACTCAGTGGAGACAAGTTTCCTCTCCTCCTCCCAGATTCCCATGCTGAAGGTCTGCAACTAGAAACTTAGTGGTGTCTCTCCTCTTCCTATTCCAGCCCCTAAGACTATACCCCATCCTGATTTGCGGGGGTAAAACCCAGAAGGCAGGTTCTCTGGATACAGACCTGGCTTGGAAACTGCCACCGCATCCTCCTCCTCATTGTTGTCTCCGCCTGCTTTTCCATTCTGGGCAGTTAGTACAGAGGTGCCATTGGCCTTGGGAGCTTGTGGTTTTGGAGTGGCCTTGCCCTTGGGCTTCTCCTCTTCCTCTTCACTGGAGTCATCAGAGGAAGAACTGCTGCTGCTCTCAGCCTCTACTTTTTTTTTGGAAGCTGGCTTGGAAGGGGTCACAGTTCCTGCTGCCTTTTGCAGTGTCCTTTTAACGGGGGGGTTAGATGCCTTCTCTTCCTCCTCTGCCTCACTGCTAGAGCTGTCGGAATCAGAACTGCTATCCCCACCTCCCTGAGGGGTCTGTTTGGCAGGCAGAGATGAAGCTGCTTTGGCTGTCACCTTGGACTTGGGAGTGGCCACAGTTGTCTTTGTTATCTTCTCCTCCTCCTCCTCACTAGAACTGCTCTCCTCTTCACTGGAGCTGCTATCAGCCTTTCTGGGCAGAGATTTCTGGCCACTCCCTGCAGGCTGCTTGGGAGTTGCAGCTGGTTTAGCTGCAGGCTGTTTGGTAATGGCAGGTGGCTTACTTGAGGGACCTTTGGTGGTGTTGACTGGCTTGGCAGGAGCTTCATCCTCAGAGCTGTCAGAGTCTAGACACAGAGGGTCCAGAATGAACAGCTCCCCAAAGCAGATTCAAGGAGGTCCTTGTAGCAGCTGCCCAAGGGAGCGGGTATCCCACTGCTGAGGGCCTCCACCTGTCTTACCTGAGCTGTCTGAAGAACTCTCTGATGCCTTCTTTGCTGGAGCTGGTTTAGGGGTTGCTTTAGAGATAACTGCCTTAGCTGAGGGTTTCTTCTTCTCTTCCTCAGAACTTGAATCTGGGGAGAACCTGTGACATTATACTGGGCCCAGAGCTCCAACCCAACCAGAAGTGCCATCAAAAAGAGAATGTGAAAACAAATCCAGAGCCTTAGCTCTGTCTTGCTTTGGTGAAATGCCAGAGAGGGACCAGAGCATTTCTCCCTTCCTGACTGCTCATATCCTCCCCTCTGACCCATTTTCGGGGGTATGTTACATCCCTCAGACTCACCAGACTCATCACTGCTGTCCTCACTGCTTTCCTCAGGCTGTTTCTTCTCTGCAGCCTTCTTGGGAGGCTGGGTCCCCAGGGTCTTCTTTAGTGGAGGAGTAGAAGGTGGGGGTACTGAACTGTAGGGACCTGTTTAAGAGGAACAGTGTGGTGGTTTAAAAGTATTTCCACAAATTCTTTGCTACTGCTCCCTTCTAGCAATGAAGCTTAATTCCCCTTCCCTTGAGTGTGGGTTAGAATTAGTGACTCGCTTCTAACACACAGGCCGTGGCAGAAGTGGCGACAAATCCGAGACTGGGTCTTAAAAGCTATTGTGGTTTCTTCTTTGCTCTTTCTAAGATCACTTGCTCTGAGAGAAGCCAGCTGTCATGTCATGGGGACACTCCAGCAGCTCTATAGAGAAGTCCACATGGCAATTGCAGAGGTCCTTTAGCAACTGGGCCCTGGCCACAGTCCTGCAGCTTGACTCCCCATGTCCAGTCACCTGTTTTTTTCTTTATGGGTTTCTTCTGCTCCTTTTCCTCCTCACTGGAGGAGTCTTCACTGCTGGAACTGTTCTGGGCAGGGGCGACAGCAGCTTTCACTGGGGCCTTGGCCACCATTTGCTTTTTAGGTACAGTCTGTGTCAGAGAGAAAATCAATTACCCCAGGAATAATGCTGACCCAACCAGTCCTGCCAGAGTACAGAGTCAAGCACCCCCAACCCTGACACCCCTTCTCTGGTAAGTTATGGTATAGACCTTCTTAGAGATGACTGCTGACTTCTCATCCTCTGAGTCATCACTACTACTGCTGCTGCTGCTGCTGCTGCTGCTGTTATTGCCAGCTGCTTTGCCATTGGCTACTTTAGGTGTTGCTTGAGCTGGCGTTCCTAGAGGAAAAGAGAGTGTAAGGGATAACGAGGCAAAGCAGAGGCCGTGAAAGCTCTCCTTCCTATTTGCTCAGAACTTAGAGGGGTCTATTGGTTCTCTTATCTTTGGAACAGCCATGAAGGAAACTGCCATCGTTTACTGTGTCGAAGAATGGCTTCTCATCCAATTTCATGAATAAAACTTTCTAAAAAAGGAAGTTACGGTACAGATAATTTAAATATGTCCTCTTAAGTCCTCCATGACAAATTCCATTCAGAGAAGCTCTGTAAATCACAACCTAACCTCCAACGTGGGAGAAATTACAGAAGGAAAAAAAAAAATCCCATTCATCCTATGAAGGGGCGGGGGGAAAAAATAGCACTGAAGAGCACCGAGAACAGATATATAAGGGGTCCCAGTGGAATGGGATTTATGGGAACATAAAATGTCTATGAAATATAACTAAAAGAATGCCAAACAAGTACCATCTTTACAAAAAAAAAAAAAAAATGACATTAATCAATACCTCCATTTCAACAACTAGTACCACTCCACCCTTGCACCTAATGAGCCTAATTAACACCAGTTGCCAAGGCAACCTGCTCCCCAGCCCAGGCTCTTAGAGAAACTGTACCTGGTTTGGATGGGGCTCTAGCCTGAGCTTTAGCTGTCACAGGTGTTGTCTTTGGCTTCTGGTTCTTCGGTGCCTCATCCTCTGAGCTTGAATCAGAATCAGAATCAGAGTTCTCAGCTTTCTTGAGGGGAGCTTTGGCTGTCTTGGCTTGGGGCTTAACTCCCTTCTGTTAGGAAACACACAAGTAGGACAATCAGCAAGTACTTCTGGGTACTCAAAGGACATCCTAGTGTACAGGGCTTTCTAAGCCCTTTTTATTTTTTAACAGATAATGGAGCAGCAAGAGAAAGGGAAAGCTGAGGAGAAAAGCAGATGAAAAAGGCAACCAACTGTTAATGAGAAACAAAAGTTCAGCCACTTGACGTATCAGTTCTATCCCTGCTGGCCCCTGCCAAGAGTTTCCAGTACCTATCTACAAAATGCTCTCTCTTTTATTGTCAGAGCCCCAGACAGTCAATCAGAGAAGCAAAAATACCTCCAGATTTGAAGCTCAACTTCATCTTCGCACATCCGTTCCGGACCTCATACTTCTATTACCTCCCAGAAAGTCACTAGATTTTCTTCCTCACAGTCACCTGCCTCACACCCAGCACCACCTCTTGGTCACAAGCTAGAAGTCAAGAATTTAGGTTTCTTTCCAATTCCATAAGCAACCCCTTCCTTTCCCAAAACTGCAAACCTGGACAGGCTTCTTCTTTTTGTCCTCTTCCTCCTCCTCGTCACTGGATTCTTCACTGCTGCTGCTCTCTGATGCTTTGGCTGCAGCCTTTCCAGGATGCTGAGGAAGACTGGCCTGCTTGGCAGCTATAGCTGAACAGCACAGGCACCAGTAAGAGTTAGCCATGTGGAACAGAAAGGCTACAAATCCTTTTCCTGGAACCACCACCCCAAGCCCCCTGCCCTGCCTTACCAGCCTTTTTAGCTGGAGGCACTTGGGTTTTTTCCTCCTCGCTGCTATCCTCACTGCTGTCACTGGATGAAGTCTTCTTCTTAGCCTTCTGAATTACTGGCCCGTTTGCCTGTAACTTCCGCTTTGGGGCCTTAGCAGACCTGCTGAAGTCAATGACGCTAACTTCTGGGGCACCAGGACCTTCCCAAACCAAGGAACACAGCCCAAACCGCCCAGTGGGAGAATACAGACAATGTGGAACAGGGAAAGCTTACTTGAGCCAGAAACTATAGATGTCCAAGAGGGAAGAGGCGTTGGCATCCTGACGGGTCTGTAGGGGAAAAGAAAAAGAGCCAAGCAAAAGTTTTATACTGGTTATTTTAGGAGAGATCAAATGTTCCGTTATGCTTTAAATGCTACCTACTAATCCTGTGACTAAATTTAGTACAAACATTAAATTTTCATAAGACTTCTCCTACTTGCACACATTAAGGAAAAAAAAATTCCATTTGTGTATTTCCCAAAACTTGGGGCATTCCTGTGGTTTGTGGTACTATCTATCTTCCTGCCTATTTATCCACTATCAAAACCTTACAAAACATGCATTCTCTTTACCAATGTGTCATCTAGGAATGTATCCTTACTCATAAAACAAGGGCACAAACATTTATACAAGAAAATGTTTACTGTGTTTGGTTTGTACTACCAAATTGCTGAAAACAAGACTCCAAAAGAAAATTAGTAAATAAGCTACCAGTCGAGTCAATTTCGACTCATAGCAACCCTACAGGACAGAACTGAACTTAATCTCTGAGAGTGTTTTCTTCTCTATAAAATGAAGATAATACTACACATCTCATTAAGTTGATCATAGGATAAAAAATAATGCATATAAAAGAATTAGCATCCAATCCTTAGTAAACTCTCCACGATTAATAGTTTCTGTCTCATAAGACCAAAGAATTCTAACTCTGAAAGACCCAACTCTATCCAACCCATTGTGGAAACACTTTCTGCAGTCCCCCTAACAGTCAATACAAAATTGATCCAATAAAAAAAAAAAAGGGCAGTTATATCAACTTACAAGGCAGGTTATCCCAGCTTAAGGAAGTTCTTTCTGAAGCTGATCTAATCACCTCCTTTCAAAGACTGATTCTGCCACAAAGGACAAACCTACCTTCTCAATCATGTTATTACACATGCTTAAGACTACTATTCTACCCTTCTCTGCAGGGGTTTTCCCATGCAGTCATGTCTGCTTTCATTGAGATGTGGATTCCAAATCTATCATATTCCTGGTTATCCTTCTCCTACACATGTTTGGAGCATCTAAGTTACCATAACTATATCAACCGTTTTTACTCATTGATGCTTGCAGCACATCAGGCACTACGATTGCCACTTTGTATACATCATCTGGCTGAAACTCACAAAAATTCTATCAAGTGGATGATGTAGAACTACAAATACTCAGAGAGGTTAGTCAAACTGCCCGGGTTTCTGGGCCTGATCTTAAACCTAACTTTGATTCCATAAGCCGAAACTCTAAGCCCACTGCTATGCCTGCTTGGTAGAGCCATGATATACTCAGCCTTTGTTTCAATATCACTAAGAGCAGAACCCTGCCTCTACTTTCGTTCATTTTCTTCTTTACTCACAAAAACCCTTGCTTTCATTTCTGAAGCAATTTCACTCGTCTTTAAGTCTCGGACAATTGCGAATTACAGGTCAATTCACGCTTTCCCTCGGCTAACGAAAAGCCTAAAAAGCGCCACCAATACCCTTGGACACCAAGCTTCCCCCAAGATCACAGCCAGCCCACGTGACCTGGACCACGCGGGCCCCACACTGCAGCCGTTGCACGGCTCACCAGGAAAATGTAACAAGACTCAGCGCTATCTAGTCAAACCTCGTGAAAA
The DNA here is from genome assembly GCF_030014295.1 of Loxodonta africana. Taxonomy (NCBI): domain Eukaryota; kingdom Metazoa; phylum Chordata; class Mammalia; order Proboscidea; family Elephantidae; genus Loxodonta; species Loxodonta africana. Next base: position 31,961,792 of record NC_087357.1, read on the forward strand.
AGGAAGTGCCGAGGCTTTGGACTTTCCCCGGTCACCGCCGAGAGCTCGGCACAAAGGTCCTGCAGACACTCGACTGGCGGATTCCACATACCTCCCTACCCGGAACCCTAAGCATGTCAAGGCCCAGAGCTTTGTGGTCATCCCTCCCCAACCCGCGCCCCAAGCCCGGGACTCACAGCGCCTGTCGCCTTGGCGAACTTGTTAGCCACTTCTGACAGTTGGTTGTCGCGCAAGAAGCCGAGCACTAGGGGATACAGGTCGCTAGGAACCACGCGGCGCAAACCGGCGTCCGCCATCCTCCAGGATACGCGCGTCACTACGGTTGCCCACGCAGCACGATTTAGAAACTCAGGAACACAAGGGGGAGGGCTCGCGTGACGTCATTGCGCCGCGCGGGCGCATACCGGAAGTGTGGTATTCTACATAGCAGTCCCACCTCCGCCTCCGAGGTAGGGTCAAGGAGGAAATCTACAAATTTCTTCCGGTCCTACGCGTGTCGCCATCATGGTAAAGGCGGAGCCCGCCGGCCGTCACTTTGTAGGAGGGGATCTCTGACGTCAGGAGTCACGCCCTCTGCCGTGGCGGGAAAACTCTGGGCTTCCCGCGCGCTGTTCTTTTGCTGGAGGTGCTTTCAGAGCAGATTCCCGCGCCTCAGCTGGTGAGTGGACTGGCCGGCTCGACCTGTGCTACTGTCTAGACTTGGTCACAAGACTTCCCAACAGCCCCCATTCTCGTTACAGGTGGATTCTCACTCTTCATCTTCACTGTCTCCAACACTCAGGGAGGCCCTTTCTCAGATACCACCCTAGCCTCCAGACTCCCATCTGTCCTTCAGGTTATCCGTGGTGATGAAAGTGTTGATCCCCACAACTTCCCTGTCATGACTTGCCCTACACCTCCCACAGATTTCTAACACATAGGCCTCTCTACCCCAATTACTCAGCCTTAGGTCAGCTCCATGAAAGAAAAAGGATAGTGCACCAAACCTCTGGATCACAGCAATCCCTCCAACCCCTAGTCCAGAAAATAAACCTTGTATCTCTTGGGTCAGAGCTCACACTGTGAACTCTCTGTGGGAGAACTGGGGAACCCCTCCCTTTGTCATGAGTAAACCCAATATCAATGCCCAGGTCTGCCAAGGAAATGCCAATTTCTGCCGTATTTCAAGTCACATTAGCAGACAACAATCCCTTCAATCTGAAGCACTACCCCTTGACTACTTCCTCTTAATGCATCCCCTCAGGAAGGATAAGAATCCACTTCCTCATGGATTTCCTCTTTCTCAAAAGAGGCACTCCCCTCCCCTAGATACAACTCTAGCAGTCCTATTCCCCAGAGAGAAGGTGGCCACATCTGTCCACATACGCGCATTCTTTAAACATCTGGCTGCCTGCAGTGTGTCAAGAATTGTGCTCAAGCTAAAATGGTGAACAAAACAGATGGTGAATGAGAAAACCTTTATTTGCAACAAGTGTGAGCTCTCTCTACATCCTTGGTGAAGCAATATCCCCTTGTTAGAAATGTAGAATCTCAGGCCCAATTCCAAAAGGACAAAATCAGAATCTGCATTCTAAACAATCTCCAGATGACTCAAATGCCCTTTAAAGTGTGAGATGCACTGCCTTAGATAGCTGATTTCATAGACAACACACTTCAGGAGTCAGTCAAGTAGAATTTTGTACCTGACCAGAGAAAGGTCCTAGGAACTTAATGGCATGAGTATATCCCTGATTATGTTCAGAAAGGAAAAGTATGTTTGGCAGTAGCATCAAAGAAAGAAACACAATCACACTTGAGAGTTCTCACTAGTTCATGTTTATTAATTAGTCTGCATAGTGACTTAAGATGTTCCGAACACTGGGGGAACCCCTCAGCCCTAACCATCTTACATAGGAATGCAAGTTATCTTGTTTCAATACCTGTTATAAAAAACAAATACCCTTTAAAAAATCTGATTTTACACATTTTTTATTTCACTTTTTTCCATTTCTTTATAAAACAGTCATCTCTTCACTAGCAGCTCTCTCCCCTAGAGTGGGGGAGGGGGGTGGAGGAGGTTGGGCACCTCCAAAGAAAAGGGGGGGAGGAGAGCCCAGGGTTACCTCCTGAGGTTCTTCTGGGCCTGTTTCAACAATGTGTCAAAGTCAAGAGAATCGAATTTGCTCTTTACAGGGGCAGGGTCAAAGTCTTCCCGGTTGGAGTCTATAAAGAAAGACCAAATGTCAGGGTTCAAAGGTCTCTGACCACTGCTTCCCAACCGCAGGGTCCTCAAATGGCTAGCCACCTCCCATCCCAATAATGAACGGAGTTAAAACTGCCTTGATTTTAAGTCAAAGAGACACAGGAGAACCCCATTTCTCTTCTGATCTCACCCCTCAGGTTCTTCACATGTCAGATGAAGGTTAAGTCTACCTAGCCCACACTCAAAGGCTTGGGAAGCCTTCTAGGGAGGCGATGAAATGTGCCAAAACCTCAGGCCCTCCCTGCACTCACCAAGATCAGAATAGCTCCTCTTGCAGAACTGCCTGCGGCCCCCAAAGCAGAGATCAAAAGGCTGTTCGTCAGCCTGCCGCAGCTTGTGGCCACTCTCAATGGCTGCAAATGCCTCCTCGGCATAGCGATAAGTGACGAAGCCGTAGTTGTCACTGGTGGGAAGGGTGAGGCAAGGGCTGGGATGGCCATTTGGGCACATACCATGGAGCAGTGACAGCACCAGGGTACAAAGAGGGTCTGCGGTGCTTCTTCCCACTCCCCAAATAACCAACCCTCTGATCGTAGAAATGAAGGTGCTCTACATTGCCCAGCACACCAAAGCAAGGGGGGAGGATGAAGAAACATCAAGGTAGCTGAATGGGGCAGAAAGAACATCCTGACCCTAGGGCCCAAGCTTACCCTTGGACACGGAAGTGGATGGTGCACTCCTCAATCTCTCCAAAAACCGAGAACCTCTGTTTCAGCTCTGACCGAGTCATGCGGCCAGGTATCTTCCCAATAAAGACCACCCTTCTCTCTTCCTATGTTGGAGCAAGGAAAAACAGACCTGCCATGAGCCAGGATCACAGCTACACTCAGCTCTTTGAGCTCATGGCTCAGAGGGAAGTTCCTCCTTCTCCCATAACTTGCTCCTCTACTCACTATTGCACGCTCCTTCTGCAGCACTCTCTGCCTTTGGTAATGGTCACTCGAACGGTAGGAGCTGTACCTGACAGAAGAAGGTTTCATCAGCTCCCCAGACACAAGACAACCCAAGACTCAACTCTCAGGTGTCTGCATCCCAGGTACACTGCCTCCCTAAACATGCTCACCGTCGCCTCCTGTCACTTCTCCGGCGGGGGGATGGGGAGCGGGAACGGCTTCGAGAACTGGACGAGGAGGATGAGGACGATGAGGAAGATGAGGAGGAGGAGGAAGAGGAAGAGCATCTTCGGGAACGCCCAGAGGAACTGCAGCTGGACCTGGAGGATAAAGGGGCATGCAGGAATGCTTGGAGTAGTGCAGGTATACTCCACTTACCTCACCCTGGCCCCAGCGCTGCCTCCCTGTCTGGAGGCTCAGGACCAGAGGCAAAGCAGAGTAGATGTCTAGAAGAGCACTTTTCTTCACAGATGAACAAACTGAGGCCCTTCAAGAGAACTTTACATATATCTGGTATGTTTTGACAAAGACCATACTTATCTTCAATTGTGCAATTAAAAACTGAAAAATATTTAACAATCAGAAAGAAAAAAAAATAGATAAAGACCCAGAGAGAATAGGAGTGGGCCCTTGGTCTCACAGCCAGCTATCTGTGGTGCTAAGGCCAGACCTGAGTCTCTGGCCTACTGCTCCCTTCCCATGACTCACAGGACTGCTGTGACCATGGCATTGAGGGGAGAAGACTATGCTAGACCTGTACAGGGGCCATTTCTGAAAGCATCTACCACCATCAAAAACCAAGAATTCATTAAGTGGGAAAATTTGGGTTCATTATTAAGAGTAAAGATACTGCCAAGAAATAGATGAGGCCACAGTGATACCCAAAGAAACTGCCCCAAACTCTTTCCTCAATAGATGATTAAGGGAAGGACTATTTCCTGTTAACAACTCACTATCCCGCCTTCCCACATACCACCAGGAAAATGCCATAAATGAGGGCCAATATGATATGTGAGGGGATCAACATGGTCAAGGTAGAACCGTAAGAGTTTCCCCAAGGCAAGTCTCAAGGAAGCAGGGGACCTCAGGGATACCCTATACTCCAACACAGGATAGAAGCTTTCTTCCCAGTTTGTCTCCTTCAACAATCTAGGAAAGGAGACGACAAACGCCAAAGACAGAAACAGAAACCTTAGTGCCTAAAAGTATCAAAGTTAATGTGCAAAAGGTTTCAAAAGAAAACCACAGAGAGGAGTTCATGAAGCTCCTAAACAGAGTGGACCTAACAGGCCACCAGAGCTCACCTTCGCCACCTCTTGTGTGGGGGGGAGAGGGACCTGGACCGGGAACGGGATGAGGAAGACGACGATGAGGATGAGGAAGAAGATGCTTCGCTGGTCCCGTTGGACCCAGAGCTGATAGAATGGCTGCTGCGGCCGCGGCGGCCCTGCCAGCCCCGGCTTGGGGGGCTGGCTGACCTGCAGGCTTTTCGATAACAGCGTATTGACTGCTGCTTGGCTGAGGATGCAGGGGGAATCCTAGTGTTCATGTCATTCCGGCAGGGAGAGGCCTCAGGGGACAGCAAGGCAGATGGGGCAAGGCAATGGGCTGGGGGATCTGCCTGCTCACTGCTAGTCCTGTGATCAAGCGGCTCCTTGGAGGCAGCTGTGCGTGGGGGCAGAGGGGCAGCTGGGCCCAGGGACAACACAGGCTTGATGGTGATGTCCTGATGGCGTTTGACATTCCATCGGGAGCCCACCTCTGGAATGACTAAGGCAGGCGTCTTTTTGGGGGGGGTCCTGCTCCGGACACAATAGTCATGGTCCCCAGAGCCCACATGGACTGGACTAGGGCCATGGACCCCTTCTTGGAGGCGGGCTGCAGCTGGATGTTTGGCCTCTGTAACTCCTTCAGGCTTCAGGGTTCCCTCCTGGGCGGTGGACTTAGGAGATTTGGCTTTGGCCAGCAGTGAGACAGCAGCCAGGGGCTTCCATAACTGGTGGGGAGGGGTAGCTGGAGGGGTGAGCCCTGTGGGGGGAGGGAGGATGGAGATAGCAGGGTGAGATCCCATTCTCTATTTCCAAATACTGTGCACACAGGCTCCAGAGACCCCCACCTCATCTCAGAAAGTACACCAAGCACGGTCAACAGCCCAATTTCTCCCACTGCTGCAACTGCTCCTTCCTGTGTTCCCCGTATCAGGGACCAGCAATAGACAACCCAGCCAGCTAGGGTCCCCCTGAACCCTTCATCCTCTCACTACCCAAACCTAGCTGGTGACCAGGTCCTGTCCAGTCTACCTTTCCATTCTTAGGCCCACCCCCCCCACCCAGTGCTGCCCAACTTCTGGACTGTCTCTTTCCCGAACTCATGCAATAATCGTCCAATGGTCTCCCTACCACCTCTGGTTTCATATCCATCCACCTATCGTCTATACTTCTGCCAGAGGGAGCTCCCAAAAACCAATCCAGTAAAGCTTTTTCAATTGCTTCTTACCACGCACACGATAAGATCTAAACAGATTAACAAGGCATTCAGAGTATCCATATCTGACCTATTTGCCACTCCATCTTTAACTCTTGCTTTAGCTCTGCCCACCACCTGATCAGCCACTATACCTCTCCAGCCATACCGAACCATTCAAAAATCCCCAGAACATACCAGGCTGTTTTCATTTTGCCAGCTCACTCAAGCTGCTGCCTCAATCTAGAATGCCCTGTCCCCTAATTCAACCTAATGTCTGTGATTTTCTTGTAAGCCTCAGTTTGGGTGATTACCATCTATATAATCCTTCCCAACTGCTCCCTTCTGCCCCCACTATGAACCAGTCTTCTTTAATACACCACCTCTGACACTCAACATACTCATTTGTTTACACATCTGGTCCCTAGACTGTGAACACCTCAAGGACGGGTATCTCTGTATCCCCAACACCTACACACTTGGTGCTCAGCAGGCTCTGAAAACGTCTGCTGCATGAACTAGTCAAAGGCAGAGTTCCCCACCCTGAACCCACCTGCCACGTTGGCCAGTTCTGGGGCTTGTAACCGGTCTAGGGGCCTCTTCTCCTGGGGGGTGTCAACGCTGCTGGCGGGGGAAAAGGGAGAGCCTGGTTCATTGCCTCCTCAACATCTTGAACATCTGCTCTCCTCACATAGCAATGGGAGAGGGGCGAGTGCAGAGAGGCATGGGACATACCAACTGCTCCCATCATTCTCCTTCCAGCACAAAAGGGGTCGTAGTGACTAAATTTTAGGTTGGGTCTCAACTCAGCTTGGCCTGATTCTAGGAGGTAGGCTGGCTATGACCTTGAATGCCCCACAACTCCTTCAAGCCAGGAGCCTTGCCTGCCCAGCTCAAACCAACTTGAGAACGATGTGGAAGGGAACAAGCTTGGGAGAACAGGATGGGGTGCCATGAACATGAAGAAAAAAGGCCTTTCAGTGATTTGGGGAGCAAGGAGGTCCAGGATACCTTTGTCCTCCAAGGAGCCACAGGAGACCTAGTCCTGAACATCTCCACCCCCTCACTTCCTCTTACACCTTCACCAGCGCTGAACAAGCGTCAAGTTTATTAAACGAAGGAAAGGTTACCAAAGGCATGGCTTGCCAGATGATAAGTGGCACCTCAAGGGCATTTGGATCCCCAGACTGGAATAAGCTGGAGGATGATACACACCCTCCCACCTTACCACCCAAGACAATGCCCAGCACTGCTGGGCAGAGTTGAAGGATGAGTAAAAAATGAGGAAAGCCTCTAAAGCAGACTGAACGTCCTTGCAACAGAGGCCTCCAGTCAACGGTCCTGGAGCACCAGCTGGCTGCTGACCAACAGCTGTAGGGTAACTCACTCACTTCATCTCCATACTTACCCTGAGTTTCCTACAGCCAAGTTGTCAGCAGGAGCCAGGGGAGGGCACTCCTTTTTGGCTGCAAAGAAACCACACTAGTTAAAAGCCCAACCATATGTTCCAGACTGAGGGGCAGAAAGGCTGGCTTAGAGACCCAGCGGAGGAACATCCAGTTTGCCCACATATCCTCTGTTGCGCTCTCCCCAGGAAGATCCACTCTCTTTCAGTGGGTGCCCAGGTACTATTTTTAATGTCTTTCCTCTGCTCAGAAACACCCACACTCCTCGCTGAATCTGAGACAAACTCTTGAGCTTGACATTCAAAGTTCTACATGACCTGCCTAACTTCCTAGCCTCATAGCCTACTTTTGTCCTACATTTGTATTTTGCTTTGTACTCTAGATACCTGTTACCGAGTCGTCAATTCTGCACATTTTTCTCCCCAATTAGACTGTAAGCTCCTTGAGAACATGACACAGTATCTTTCCTCTACAACATCTAAAACCATGCCTTGTACCTAGAAAGCTTAGCTACTCAGTGTCTTCCAAATAGAACACACATGATTCCTCTATGCACTCTCTGCCTTTATTCACCAAACATATGTTCTCTTTGAAATTCTACTTGTCTTCTGAGGCCCAGCATGAGAGCTACCTCCCTCTAGAAAGATGTCCCCAAACAACCCCAACCCACTTGAGCTGAGATTATGTCACAGGTGAATTTTATCTCCCCATTCCAATTAGGGGCTACTCCAGTGGCTGAGAACGTTCCTCTCCCCACCCCAGTTTAAGCAACTACAGGGCTGGGCCCAAAAGTAGTAGAAGCAAAAAGGGGTTGGAGTGAAGCTACCCAGGTTCCCTCACCTTCTGATTTCTCAAACTGCTCCAGCAGACTGGACAGATCCGACGCCTCAATTCCTGTGGAGGCACACAACACAGGATTGGAAACCAATCCCTAAGTACACAGATCTCAAGAAGCCCTAATCACCTCATCTCTCCCTTATGTTCCCCCTGCCCAATGTACTAAGTGAAAACAAGACAGCAACACAAAGCAGGAAAGATGCAAACAAACCCAGAGCTCTGCCTCCTGGGACTCTTTTAAGAAGTCCACCTAAGACCCACTGAGGTGGTTTACCCTGTTCTGTGGAAATCACTCCCCCCCCAAACCCTGAGCCCTTCTTTAAACCAACTGAACTGTGTGGCACTCACCGATTTCACTGATGAAAGCCTGTACCACGTCCTCAGGGCCCTGGGTACGAGGGGTAGGCAGGAAAGATAGCTTCCTTAGTCGGGCCGGGTGGACGGTGGGCAGCTTGGGGCCAGTGCTCTGCCTTGGTGTCAGTGTAGCCTTGGCAGCAGGAGAGAGGGGCTTCTCCTGGGTCTCAGGCTTTAGCCTCTCTGACATAAGCTCCTCGACAGCCAGAACCTCAGCAGGCAGACACGGTGGAGCCTTGATCTGGGGGCTTTGCACCGGGGAAGACACCTTGTGCTTCAGATGGGGAGATACAGGCAGTGGTTTGACCTCCACCTTGGTGGGCTCTATCTGTGGAGCTCCCTGGCCAGTAGGCCCAAGACTGACAGGAGCCATAGGCATAGGAAGTACACTTTCAGGAGGGCCAGCTGGGATGCCACTGAGCTCCATCTGGGGTGGAGGAACAACTCTCCCAACAGAGGCTGGAGGCAATGGAGGTGGAGGCACAGCAGGCCAGAATGGAGAGTGTTGTGGCCCTGTGCCCCATCCCAAGGGCCCATAGGAGCAGCTGGAGTTGTAAGGTGGCACTGGGGCAGGAGGGGGTACCCAAGGCACACTGCAAGTGGGGGGTACAGCATAGATGCCAGGAGTACCAGATACTAGGGGGCCCGTTGGTGGGGGAGGCAGGCAAGGATATCCAGAAGGGGACATGGGTGGATAACAAGACCAGGGTGGCACAGAAGCATAATGGCTATAGGGATCAGGTGGCACTGGCCCCATAGCCATCGGAAGGCTAGGAGGTTGCAAAGGTGGTGGGGGCAGGCTGGGGACCCCTTGCCCCCTTGGGGGAAGCGGCAGCATGGGGGGCATGCCCAGCCCACCTGGAGGAAAAGGCAAAGTGGGCATCGTGGGAGGCATGGGCCTGACAGGAGACATGGTCTGCACAGTAGGTGGAGGCCTTACAGGCAGTGGCATCTCTTGGGATGGCACCTGCTCAGTGGGAGTTGAGGCCACAGGTTTGCTTAAAGATAGCTCAGGACTGGAAGAAGCAGGGCTGGGAACCACAGTCATAACACAAGCCTCAGGGGGAGTCTCAGAGAGAGCTTCAGGGCTTCTCTGTAGAGCTGTCTTCTTGGCTGGGGCTGGTGGAACGACAAGACAAGGTATGTCTGCCAGCCCTGTGGGGGTCTCTGGGAGGCTGGGCCACTTCCCAGCTGGAGGCTGGGGACTCCTCTCTTCTGCCTCTGCTTGGCGTTGCTGCCTTCGTCGCCGGTACTCAGATAAGCTGAGAGGCCGAGGCCTGGCTTCCTGGGTTGTGGCATTAGTACCACTTTCCACCTTCAAAGGACCCACAACCTCCTTGACTTCAGGGATGATGGCCTTTGGGTGATCTGAGGACTCCGGTTCCAAGAGAAGCTGCGGAGCTGGACTCCCCTGGGCTGATGATGCTGCACCACGCCTGGGATCAGTTGGCCTGGGCTTAACTAGCGCAGGTTTAACTGGAGCCAGGTCATCAGGAACAGGGTCAAGTGGCACTAGGTTAGCTGGGACAGGGTCAACTGTCGGCACGTCGTCTGAGATGGGAACAACCACTGCGGGGTCAATGGCTGCTGAGTTAGCCAAAGCTGGGTCAATTAGCACTGGGTCAGCTGGGAGAGGGTCAACCAGCTCTAAGTTGGCTGAGGCAAGGCCAACCAATGCCGGTGCAGGGTCAGCCAGAATGGGTTCAACTGCAGTAGGAACAGATTCAACAGGGTCTACTGGCATGGGGTCAGCTTGAGCAGAGCCAACCAATGAGAGACAGGCTGGAAGAGAGTTGGCTTGGATGGTGTGAACCAGCTTCGGGTAGAGATCTAGAGGCCTGTCTTTAGCAGGGATAGCTTGTTCAGCATCACTCTCCAAGTTCTCAGAGCCAGGCTTTTCCAAAGCAGCTGCCCAGGCCCGGGCCCAGGCCCGGGGCTTCCCCCGACCCTGAGGAGGCCCAAGCTCTCTTTGAAGTTTCTCTTGAGGCTGCTTCTGCAAGGTGCCTGCCTGAGAGGTGGCCTCCAAGGCCACAGCAGACTGACCACGAGAGGACGACCTCAGCCTCCTGACACAGCCTTCTGCACAGGCTGCTGGCTGCTCTTTGCTCTTCTTCCTCCTACCCTTTCGAGCTCTCTGGGAACCCAACACTGCATTGGCAGGTGGCTTTTGAGGCCCCTCGGGCACCACTGGCTCCATGACTTCTGTGGGTTCCAACAAGCACGCTGATTCCAGTTCTTCCTCTTCCTTGGGCACAGTAGCCTCTATCTTGGACTCCAGTGTGGGCATAAGCAACTGCAAGGCTGGAGTAGCCTCTAGTGAGTTATCCAGGAGCACAGGTTGGGGCCTGGTGGGGATCTGCCGTACCACAACTGGGATCTCGAGGTCATCGCCAGCTGTAGCAGCCTGGCCCACAATCTCCAGCACCACGCAATCCTCAGGTAGCGTCAAGTCATCTGCCCGTTCCTGAAGCTCATCCGCAAGCGATGTCAGGTGGGTGAGGTTGGGCAGGCAGTATGGATGCATGGCCCGCACCAGCTCACTCAGGGAGGAGATGCTCTCATCACCAGCTGCTGGCGCTGCCATCTCTGCTGCTGCTGCCTCATCTTCCTCCTCAGGGCAGGCAAGGTGCATGGGGAAGTCTGGGATGCCACTCCCAGAGTTGTCGAGCTCCCCAGCATGCACCTGGCCACTGAAGCCAGCTGCCTCCTCCTCTTCTTCTCCATCACTACGCTGCTGCGGAGGAGGGGACTGGCCCCAGCGGGGTCGTGATCTTGGGGTCCTCCAGCTAGGAAGCTTGGGGGAGGAGGTCTCCAAGAAAGTGGGTGGGGAAAAATCCCAAGGATCTGTGAGAGACATATCAACCTGCAGAAAAGAAGCAAAACTTCAGGAGTTTTCTCTAGTATTTTTAAAGACGTGTCCCCACACACCCCTATTCTTAAGAGTCCCTGAGGCTCTCCAGGTCAGGCTTACCCCACTCACTCTGCTACTGCCTGTGGTAGGCCCCAACGGGTCAACCGGGGTGATGAGATCACGGTCTGGGGGTGTCCGAGACAGAGTAAGCAGCTTGTGCAGCTAAAAAGGAAGAGAAGAAAGATCTGAGATCACCTTTTGCCTCAGACGTGAGCAGACCCACAAAGTTCTACCCTTTGTACTAACCACACATTGCGTTCCCTTGGTCCCACACTCACAGAGGAGCCTTCCCGAGGTGACACAAACAGCTCCGAGTCAGGAATGCTGTCAAATGGAGATAGGTTCTCTGAATCTGCATTGTCCAAGATCTCTGTCAAGGCTGTGAGCAGCGACACTTCATTCTGATCCTCCAGAGATAACCTGCTCTGCTCCAGAAAGAGAACAGGAAGGTCCCATCAACATGCCAAATGACCTACTACTGGGCCACTAAAACAGACTGGATGCCAAGAGAATCATGTCTCCCAGGAGCAACTCAATTTGCCAGACAGAAGGATCTAGTCACCAAGAGGCATGGATTCCAATCTCATTTATACCATCCATCACCTATCTAGTATCAACTGAGACCTGTCTCGTAGGACCTTTTGTCTCTGGTTTCTGAAAATGGCCGTTGGAATTTTCGAGCCATCAAGGTGCTCTTCCGTTTTTCTAAAACATCCAGGCAACACTTAAAATGTGGAAAAGAGTTGGGAGCTCCCAACTCATCACCTTGGTAACAAGCCTCAGGAAGGGAGGGGGGCATGATGTAGAAGGCCTCAGAACACACACACCCTCTGAGGCTTAATGTTTGTCAGCAGTGTTAAAGAAATGCCATTATGGATTGGTGCCCACACATCTGACTATGCCCCTACCCCCACTCCCAGGGTGGTCAGATGGGAAAATCTACATTGCAATTGGTGTAGCAGATTACATAAGCTTTGGGGTATAAAAATGGCTGAAAGAAGGACCACGGGGTCCCTTGCCTATGATACCAGGTGGAAGCACACATACAACAGCTCTCCATCTCCACAGGGATAGCTTCCGCAAGCCAAGGAGTGCTGGTTTGTCATGAAACTGTCCCTTTGAGTCCCTCACCTACACAGTGAGGTACGTGTAGAAGACGTTTTCATCTCCATGCACAGAGCTTTTGAGCCAGGGAACCACTCATCCTGTTTTGTTGTTGTAATAAAAGCTACCTTCCACGTGCTAATACTCTAGGAGCATCTTGTACGTTCAGGCTCTGATGGCAAGGGTGTGATATTCATGGAGAAATCACTATTAGTGACTGGTCCCCCTTTTCTAATGGCCTCCTGGCTATTTAGAAATCTGGGATAACCTGTGAGTGCATGGCAAGTCTTAAGCTTGGATTTCATACAACCCCCGGCCCCATCCTCAAGTAAGATGTGGGATGCTCAGCAGACAACCCTTGGCTAGGTTGGAATTGGGCTCAAAGACAGAGATGGGAACTTTCTGGATACGTAGGTCAGGGGCCCAGGCAGCGAGAAAGGCCTTGGGCTATAGTCCAAGGCCACCAGGGCAGCCTTACAGGAGACATTATTACCTGGCAGTCTGCAGCCCAACTCCCACCTAGAGATAAAAAACACTCTTCAAGGAGTTAGGTTGGATACCCAGGAGCCCAGGTCCAGGGAGAGCAGAACCATCCCTGAAGCAACTCCAAGCATTTGAACTACAGCCTCCCACACCAAGCTCCTGCCTGGTGACCTCCAAGCCAGCCCAGCTCACCTCTCCGAGGCTCCCAAAATCCTCAATGAGGGAGATGAGGGAGGCATCCATGTAGCTCTGCATGGTCCCCAGTAGTGTCTCGTCCTGCAGCATGAGCTCCTCCATCTCCAGGTCCTTGTCTCTCAGAGACGAGCCCAAGCGAGATAGACTGACAAAGCCAGAATCATCATCCCCTTCCTCATGTAAGAGCACCTGGGGTAAAAGGGGGGAGGCTTAGAGAACATGGTAAAGGCTGCAGAGCATGGGCCAACTGGGGTCAGCTGTTTGATATGCTCCATAAGCCAGGGACCAAGCCCTTCACCAATGGGCCCAAACTCTGCAGCAGCCCTACCATCGCCAAACCTCTGGGCTACCTAGACAAAAAAAAGTACAACCCATTAGCAAAAGCTCCAACCAGGATGGCAGTATTCAAGGACCTTCTGGGCAGAAAAAGTATGGGCTTCATTCAGAAAACAGTTGGAGCCAAAGGAGATTATTAAACTGGGAAGTAAAAAGATCATCCAGCAGTCATCTGCTGGCAGTGGTGAAGCAGTCTGAGAGGCATACTAAAGCAAAGGAAGCCATCAAGGAGGCAGTTTCAGCTACCACAACCTTCCTGTCCTCAAATCCCACTTAGGCTTCTCTTCTCCACTTAGCTCAAATCCCATCTTCTTTCAGAAGACACCTCAGGAATCCCTGGCTCATGCTGAACTCTCCTCAGGCCCCTGAATTCACATATTTTTCTGTGCCAACCACTTTTCTGGTGATCGCATCCTGTCTCAGCCCATCACAATCTCCTAAAGCTAGGTTCCAAGTCCTTTGGGGCAAATACTATCTTTGGGGGCAATCACCCTTTGTATTTTATATTTTTCTTAGTTTAAATTGTGGTAATACTTCCCAGTTACCCTGAAGCCTGACACAGTCTCTTATACACAATTCATATTCACACTTATTTCACTTTTATTTTGAAGTCCTTTTTTTATATAGGGTCGCTATGAGTCGGAATTGACTCGATGGCAATGGGTTTTTATAGTGTGCCACCCAACCTTTCAACGGGAGTCCCAAGAGATGAATGCCCTCTCCATCTCTACCAGGTTGAGAGCAAAATAGAAAGCCTGGTTCTGCAGATGGACAGCCTCCACCCCATGTTCTATTGAGAACTAACATCTTCACCCTTGTTAAACAAGGAGCCGCTGCCCAGGCCTGTCATGAGTGTGGGCATGGGCAGGGCCAGAAGTGGCTGGAATGGGGCTGTTGAGGCCACAGCCACGGTATCTCCACTGTAGGAAACAGATGGATGCAAAGGCTGGAGAACAGGAACAAACACAGACCAGCTCCCCACCACCTTCTGTACCAAAGGGAAACTACACCTCTTCCCAAAGACAAAAAAAAGCAACAGGTGTGACCACACATGCCCTAGCCCCCCACTACCTACCATTATACACATGCATACACACTCTCCACACATCAATAGGCTGAGGAGTGCAGACGCCTCAGGAGAGGAAAAGTTGGATAGTGACATTTTGAGACCAACCCCAGAGATGAAGCGAAAGGTGACAGGTTTCAGGCACTAACCCCTCCCAGGGCTTCAACCCTGTTAATTACAGCCAGCAGCTGAAGAGCATCTGGCTCAGCAAACACTCCTGTGTGAACAAGGAGGCTGCATCCCTATGTTCTCCTGTCCCCTATCTACCAAAACCCTAGCCACCAGGCCAAAATCTCAAGACAATCCCCAACACCGTCAGCACCTCCGTCAGGCAGGAGCCAGGCCAGGATCTCAAGACAACCCCCAACTCTGTCAGCACCTCCATCAGGCAGAGCGCCAGGCAAGAGACCCTCCCCTCCCCCAGCCTGACCTCAACCATTTTTCAATCCCCAAACAGCACAATTCCCCAAGATCATACAGGGCTTAAACCCAGGCTAGAAGTACGCCAGGAAAGGCCAGCCACCAGCATCTCTAACTTTAACAATTTCTCCCTTGGCTTTCCCAATTTCATTCCTCCAGGGTTCCAAACTTTTTAAAACATACATCTGATCACTTTCCTGAAACCCTCCCTAAATCCTTTCGATGGCATCCTACTTAACTGCTCTTAGCATTAAGTTTAAACTCTTCAAAATATGACTACAGGGGTCCTTCCTGAAGCGTTGTTTCCCCACCAGGGTCTTCTGTTCCGGCTGTCCTCTCCCACCATTTTGCCTCTGGCTCTCTCCATAAGAAGGTGGGCCATGCAGGTCTCTCAGCTTCTCAAATGCGTTGTGTTGTCTTCCCCCTCAATGCCTTCATATACTGTTTCCTACGATGAAAGCTTTTCCATACACACACACATGGAACTTTCAGGTCTCAGGTTAAAATGTCCCTTTCCAGACCTTAAAAAGTAGAGTACTACTGCACTTCCTTCTGTCCCACTTAACATTGTTTATTGTCTGCCTACCCTGATAAAAACAAAAGACTCTGGAGGCCAGGGGCCATGTTTGTGTGGTTCACCACTGCACCCCTTGTGCATGAACTTAGTGATATCTCAGTAAACAGCTGGTTAACAACCCAGCTCACAATCTGTTGAGAGTGAGGGGCAATCTCTTTCCCAACACCCCAAATGACCACCTAACTTGAATTACAACTGGATCTTGTATCTTTCCAGCTTCTCCCCCAGAAGGTGGGCAGCACCAGTCAAACAAGATGTGGCCTCTGGGAAAGTGCGTGTGCGTGTGTGTGTGTGTGTGTGTGTGTGTGTGTGTTGGGGGTGTGGGGAGGGGTGGGGCCTGGATTGGTCTGCTGGACTTGACAATACCTGATAACCTGTACCCCAACTGCCACCTGGAGACAAAAAGCTCTCAAGGACTCAGCTTAATTGGTTAAGAGAGATAACAACTCAAAATAATCCCTGCCCACCCCACCCTGAGTGGGAACTTTTAAGAAGCCCTCTGCTGAGGAGTGGGACGGTAACACTTTAAGTATGCAGAACTGAAGGCCAAGAAGATACTCTGGCAGAAAGAACTGTCCCATCCAATAGATATTCAACTACTGTTAAACAGTTCTCAAACTGCCCCCAACTTTTCCCATCCACAGAAAAAATTCCAGAAGGCCTTAAACCACAGACCACCCCAGTTGCTGTGCGTCAGTTCAGGGAGCAGGGCTTAGCAGCCTCCTCCAAAGATGCGGAAGGAACACGTGAGCGAGGAGCGATTCCCTTTCCTTAACTGAAGCTTGTCCCGTGTATATACTGACACTCCTCATTCCCCCTGAATCACGAATGAGGCAGAACTGCAGGCAACCAAAACGCCAGTACCCATGACTCACAACCCACCCCAAGCCGGTCAGACAGAAGCCGCCACAAGCTCACTCCTCCACAGCCCTTCAGCCTCAGTCCTCTACCATCCCCAACACACTCCGCCATCCACAGGGAACCCCAACACATATGGAAAGTCCTTCACCATCCGCTGTAGAGAGCGGCCGCAGACCAAAGCAGAAGGAAAAAACTCCAAAGCTCTGGGCAAAGTTGACTCTAGCAGCCCCCTACCTCCCTTCCCAGCCGGGGGCCCCAGCCTGGGCCGGAGATGGCGGGACCGCCTGGGACACACCCAGTTCCCGGCAGTGCGGTTCCTAGGCAGATACGAAATGCAGGGGAGCTTGGGGCGGGAGCCACGTGGACATCCCCTCCCCGCCCCTACGTGGACCCGCGGGGGCCCCCCCATCAGGAGCCCAACCCATGTGGGTGCCCCGGCCGCCTAGAGGGGGAGGGGAGGCAGACAAGTTCTCCCGGGAAAATCGCCCCCCCACCCCACGTGGCTCCGAAAAAGCAATTGCGGGGCGGGGCTAGGGACGCAGCACTCCGCATCTTTAGAAGATCTTAGCCTTCTACTCCGAGTCTCCTGACCCCCCAGCGTAACCCATAATGTTTCCGACACCAGGCTCTGCCCCTCCGGCGACCCCTAAGAATGGCCGTAGGGACTCCGCCTCTCCCCAACAAATGGCTCAGGTCCACTCGGCCCAGCCCGGCTCCCGCGGCCGCCCGGCATCGATTCTACAGCGCTTCCTCCCTTTCCTGTGGCGTCCACGTGTCACCGCCCGGCACACGCCGCTGGGCTGCCAACCGCGGGCCGCCAGCCAGCCTCTCACCTGTTCTCCGCCACTCACAGAGCCCACGGTCCCATATGGCGCTTGGCTCCGACTCCCCCAACCACTGCTGCGAACTCCACCGCCGGGTCCTGGCCCGGGGCCTCCTCCTGGGGGCGGCGCGACTCCGTCTCTCCGTCCCCGGCGCGCCGCCATCTTGGCCCCTGAACGCCCAGCGCTACTCTGAACCGCGGCGCCGCCTAACTCAGCCGATTGTAGGAAGACAACTACAACTCCCGGGTGACACTGCAGAACTACGAATCCCAGAAGGCCGTGCGACGAGGCCCACTTGAACCCGGGAAGAGGACCTCGGCCTCGCGCGAGGGTGCTTGGGAATAGTAGTCGCTTTAGAAGGAGGGTGGGTGGCACGTGCCGTGGGAATACTAAAATGCGTAGTGTTGGGTTGCGTAGGGAGGTCGAGATGGGGAGCGAGCGGTAATGAGGGTATAGTTAATATTTGCATGTCTTAATTTTTGGAATTTTTGCCACTCGTCCTCTTTGAACGTTTTACCTGCTGTACGTTCTTTTCACCTTAGCCCAAGTGGACCTATGTTGTTTAAACAGCACCCCCTAGTGGGCACCCTGACTTCAGACGCTAACCCTCACCTAATCCGGTACTGCGCCAACTGCTGCTAGCTTAATTTTAAAACACCGCGTTATCTGCATCTCTCTGCTGCTACCGAGGAACCTACACTGGTTCACTTCTCATTAACGAATTTATTTCCTGCTGCTACAGATCTCCTTACTATCCCCAATGACAACAGGTGTTCTCCTTCCTGTCTTGGGTTTTTCTGCCTGAAATACTCGAACCATGTTTCACGCCCTATTATCCAGGAAGTCCTTTCTGATCATCCCAGCCAATCGTGATCTCTGTCTGTAGATCTCTACAAACCCTCACTGTCTCTACTATTCACTCATTTGCCACTTAGAGGCCACTACATACTATTTTCCTATATTTAGAAAACTTATTTTTTTTTTACAAAAGTTTAAAAATTCTTCAAACAGTATAAAACTGTGTAAACTGAAAAATGCCCTTGGCCTCCAAAATTCCAGTTCTAGTCCCCAAATTTAACCCTTGTTATTTTTGGTGTATATCCATTCACAGTTTTTTTTATACTTATAAAAATGTGGAAAGATCCCATTTTTGAACAAAGACCAGTGTGTCTTTATACACATGCAACTTAATTTTTCAATGTAACAATATATTAATCTTTCATTTACCAAATATTTACTGAGTGCTTACTGAGTACCAATTCCATTATATGACTATATAATTGTTTAAATAATCTTGAAGTTGTTTCTAGTTTTTCACTGTAACAAAATAAGTTACATTGAAAATCCTTATATGGGTATGCATGTATTTTTGCACTTTTGTGCAATCTTTCTATAGATTAGTTTCCTTGAGAATGGAATTACTGAGTTAAAAGGTGTATGCATTGGAAAATTTGGTGGATAATGCTAAACTACCATTTGGGAAGGTTGCATCAATACACATTGTCACAAAAAGTTCGTGAGAGGAGAGGACCTTATTTTTGGTTACTTTCTTAATCTTTTGGTTGAATTAGTTTTGCCATAAATACAGAACAATCTTGTTCACAGTTTTCTCTACAAAATAGTCACATGAGGGACAATGATAAAGTTTATTCCCAATAAACTTGGAAATGAGAAAAAAAAAAGCTGGGAAATAAAGTCTGTGAGAAGCTAGTAAAAACTAACACAGGATAGGCATAATTTTTCATCTATGGAAGAAAAACACTCTAAGATATGCTCTGCAAGTGGTAGTGATTTGGGCACTAATTATGGTGATTAGGCATTGGGAAGAAGACTAGAGTAAAAAAAACGAAAGAAAGCAGAAAGTAGTGCTGTTTTTGCTCCAACCAACATCTGAAGACTCTATTCACCTAAATATGGGGCCTACATGAAACCTACTCAAAAAATACAAGAATATATCTCTGTGATTCCCATGTCATCTAGATAGGGGTGTCATGGCTACTAAGTCCCCTTGAGAGGTACATTCTTAAGGGCCACAAACATTGCGAACCTCCTTGTCTGACTCCAGGTTCCTCAAAGACTTAACTGACTTCTCATATTATTTTCTATTTGATCAAGTGACACAAAATGTCCAGTTCACATGTCATCTATTTTTCACTGTGATTAATAAAGCAGTGTGGGACAAAGAACTTGATTTGGCCCTTTGTCCCTGGTTTCTGAAAATAGCCCTTGGAATTATCGAGTAATTAAGGTACGCTTTGTTTTCTAAAATAGCCAGGTAACACTTAAACATATGTAAATAACTAAAATGGTGGGACTTCAGTCTGACTTACTTTGGACATGTTATCAGGAGGGATCAGTCCCTAGAGAAGAACATCATACTTTGTAAAGCAGAGGGTCATTATAAAAGAGGAAGACCCTCAACGAGATGGATTGACACAGTGGCTGCAACAATGGGCTCAAACACAGCAATGATTGTGAGGATGGCGCAGGACTAGGCAGTGTTTCCTGTTGCACGTAGGGTCATTAATGTGTCAGAGCCAACTTCCAGGGCACCTAACAACAACAACAACGGGGACTACAGGGGCCTCACCGTGAGGTAGCAAACCTAAGGAAATAAGAGGGACATGATGCGGTCAATCATGCATAGTCATTGTGTCGTGCATATGCATGAGGCCCCAGTGACTCAGGACCTAGGACCTTGAAGCTTCCTCTTTTGGGTTTCCTGGAGTGAATATCCTTACACTGGAGAGTGTGGCATGTCCCTGGGGACAATGGAAATCTCATGGCAGAACTTCTCCGAGACTTTGCCTGATGCATCTCTTCACTTGTATCATTTTCTGATTATAATTATGGATAATCTCCATGAGTTCTGTGAGTCATTCTAGCAAATTATTGAACCCAACGGGGGCAGAGAAAGAAAGTTCCACACATAGATGTGGGAAAGTAGGGTTATGAGTTATCTTCGAATTTTGGAAATTAGACTTACATTGGTTATTATTAACACAATCAACATTCTGGCTTATTTACTGGGTGCCTACTATGTGCCAGCCACTGTTTTAGGCACTGGAGAAACCACAGTGACAAACCAGGCACACACAAAAACCCTCCCTAATGAAGCTTACAAAAGGGGAAGAGTTGTACGAAGATAAGATCTTACGTAAATTTGATTTGAGTGAATCAGTCTCCTGAATCTGATGAATTCTGATACACAGCCTAAACTGAATTTCCATACCTGCAGCACTGAAGATTAGACCTGGTATGGTAGGAAACATCGAAAATGCCCCCAATAATATCTACCTCCTATTACCCATACTGGGTGGGGATTACCCATACTCTTATGTAGTTCCCTCCCATATTGTACCAAGGTTGTTCTGTGTAACCAATAGTATAAGGTGCAAATGATACATCACCTTCAGTATTAGGTTGTAAAAAGACTGTACCCTTCATCTTAGGTGCTCTTGTTCTTCTCTCTTGGATCTCTTACTCTAGGGAAAGCAAGCTACCATCTTGTGAGCAGCCCCAGGAAGAAGCCTACATGGTAAAAGATTGAAGCCTCTGGCCAACAGCTAGTGAAAAACTGAGGCCTGCAAACAATGACAGGAGAGAGTTTGGGAGGGGATTCTCCAGTCCAAGTCAAGCCTTGAGATGACTGCAGCCCAACTGACAGCTTAACTGCTACCTGGTAAGAGAAGCTGAGCCAGAACAACCCAGCTAAGTTACTCCTGGATTCCTGACCCTGAGAAACTGTGTGATATAATAAAATGTTTATTGTTTTAAGCTGGTAAGTTTTGGGGTAATTCATTACACAGAAATAGATAATAAACCTGGGATGCGGTTATCCTACCAAGGAAGGAGTTGCAACCCTTCAAGCAACGTCCCTTTTAGCCTTCTATTTCTAGCCCCAAACCACTTGAAGAATGGTTTATAGTCCTCAGCTAGCTGTGGTATCTTTAAATCCTTGCAGCATCCCTGGGAGAATTCGAAAAACAGGGATCACTATCCCCATTCTACTGAGAAGGAAATTGAGCTAAAGAAAGAATAAGCCACTTGCCTAAGAACACGTAGTAAATTGATTATTGGTTTTGTTTTTTGGCACTTCAGTTCCTCCATGGTGTATCCTCCACTGTACTAAGCAGTTACTAATGGATTCATTCACCTTAGATGGGGATACTTTGAAGGACAGGGACCCTTTAGGAAGGTTATTGTTGTTAGGTGCTATCCAGTCAGTTCTGACTCATAGCAACTGTATGTACAACAGAACAAAACACTGCCTGGTCTTGCACAATCCTCACAATCGTTATGTTTGAGACTGTTGTTGCAGCCACTGTGTCAATTCATCTCCTTGAGGGTTTTCCTTTTTTTCACTGACCCTCTACTTTAGGAAGTATGATGTCTTTCTCCAGGGACTGGCCCCTCCTGATAACATGTCCAAAGTACGGGAGACAAAGTCTCACCTTCTCACTTCTAAGAAGCATTTTGGCTACACTTCATCCAAGACAGATTTATTTTTTCTTCTCACACTCCATGGTATATTCAATATTCTATTCAATATTCTTTGCCCACACCATAATTCAAAGACATCAATTCTTCTTCAGTCTTCCTTATTCATTGTCCAGCTTTCACATGCATATGAGGTGATTGAAAATACCATGACTTGGGTCAGGCACACTTTAGCCCTCAAAATGACATCTTAGCTTTTTAACACTTTAAAGAGATCTTTTGCAGCAGATTTGCCCAATGCAATACACTGTTTGATTTCCTGACTGCTGCTTCCATGGACATTGATTGCAGATCGAAGTAAAATGAAATCCTTAATAACTTCAACCTTACGTCCATTTATCATGATGTTGCTTATTGGTCCAGTTGTGAGGATTTTTGTTTTCTTTATGTTGATGTGCAATGTATGTTGAAGGCCATATCCTTTGATCTTCATCAATAAGTGCTTCAAGGGAAAGAGGCCCTGGATAAGGAAAGCATTACTGAAAAAGAAGAACAAAGTGGGAGGCCTCACTCCACCTGATTTTAGAACCTGTTATACTGCCACAGTAGTCAGAACAGCCTGGTACTGGTACAACAACAGATACATAGACCAGTGGAATGAAATTGACAATCCAGACATAAATCCATCTATGTATGAGCAGCTGATATTTGACAAAGGCCCAAAGACCATTAAATGGGGAAAAGACAGTTTCTTTAACAAATGGTGATGGCATAACTGGATATCCATCTGCAAAAAAATGAAATAAGACCCATACCTCACACCATGCACAAAACCTAACTCAAAATGGATCAAGGACCTAAATATAAAATCTAAAATGATAAATATCATGGAAGAAAAAATAGGGACAATGCTAGGAGCCCTAGTACATGGCATAAACAGTATACAAAACATTACTAACAATGCACAAATGCCAGAAGAGAAACTAGGTAACTGGGAGCTCCTAAAAATCAAACACCTATGTTCATCCAAAGACTTCATCAAAAGAGTGAAAAGATGACCTACAGACTAGGAAAAAGTTTGTAGCTATGACATTTCCCATCAGCAACTAATCTGGAAAATCTACATGGTACTGCAAAAACTCAACTACAAAAAGACAGATAACCCAGTTAAAAAATGGGCAAAAGATATGAACAGACACTTCACTAAAGAAGACATTCAGGTAGCTAACAGATACATGAGGAAATGCTCACGATCATTAGCCATTAGAGAAATGCAGATCAAAACTACAATGAAATTTCATCTTACTCCAACAAGGCTGGCATTGATCCAAAAAACACAAAATAATAAATGTTGGAGAGGTTGTGGAAAGACTGGAACACTTCTGGTGGGAATGTCAAATGGTACAACCACTTTGGAAATTGATTTTGCGCTTTCCTAAAAAGCTGGAAATAGAACTACCATGTGATCTAGCAACCCCACCCCCTTGGAATATATCCTAGAGAGATAAGAGCCTTTATATGAACAGATATATGTACACCCACGTTCATTGCAGCACTGTTTGTAACAGCAAAAAGATGGAAGCAACCAAGGTGCCCATCAATGGATGAATGGATAAATAAATTATGGAACATCCACACAATGGAATACTATGCATTGATAATGAACAACGATGAATCCGTGAAACATTTCATAACATGGAGGAATCTGGAAGGCATTATGCTGAGTGAAATTAGTCAGTTGCAAAAAGACAAATATTGTGTGAGACCACTATTATACAAACTTGAGAAATAGTTTAAACAGAGAAGAAAATATTCTTTGATGGTTACCAGAGGGGGGAGGGAGGGAGGGACAGAGAAGGGTATTCAGTAACTAGATAGTAGACAAGGACTATTCTAGGAGAAGGGGAAAGACAACACGCAATATAGTAGAGGTCAGCACAACTGGACTAAACCAAAACCAAACAAGTTTCCTAAATAAATTGAACGCTTCAGAGCAGGGGTGAGGGTTTGGGGACCATGGTTTCAGGGGACATCTAAGTCAATTGGCGTAATAAAATCTATTAAGAAAACATTCTGCATCCCACTTTGGACAGCGGCATCTGAGGTCTTACAGGCTAGCAAGTAGCCATCTGAGAGGCATCAGTTGGTCTCAAACCACCTGGAGCGAAGGAGAATGAAGAACATCAAAGACACAAGGTAATTATGAGCCCAGGAGACTGAAGGGGCCACATAAACCAGAGACTACTTCAGCCTGAGACCAGAAGAACTAGATGGTGCCTGGCTAGAACTGATGACTGCCCTGATGGGGAACACAACAGAGAACCCCTGAGGGAGCAGGAGATCGGTGCGATGCAAACCTCAAGTTCTCGTTAAAAATACCAGAATTAATGGTCTGACTGAGATTAGAAGGACCCTGGAGGTCGTGGTCCCCAGACCTTCTGTTAGCCCAAGATAGGAACCATTCCCAAAGGCAACTATGGGATAGAAAATGATACTGGTGAAGAGTGAGCTTCTTGGATCAAGTAGACACATGAGACTATGTGGGCAGCTCCTGTCTGGATGGGAAATGAGAGGGCAGAGGGGGTCAGAAGCTGGCCAAATAGACACGAAAATAGAGAGTGGAGGGAAGGAGTGTGCTGTCTCATTAGGGGGACAGCAACTAGGAGTGTATAGCAAGGTGTGTATAAATTTTTGTATGAGAGACTGACTCGATTTGTAAACTCTCACTTAAAGCATAATAAAAATAAAAAAGTGCTTCAAGTCCTCTTCGCTTTCAGCAAGCAAGGTTGTGTCAGCTGCATAGTGCAGGTTGTTGATGAGTCTTCCTCCAATCCTGATGCTGCATTATTCTTCATGTAGTCTGGCTTCTTGGTATACAGACTGAGTAAGTATGGTGAAGGAACACAACCCTGATGCACACTTCCCTGATTTTAAAACATGGAGTGTTCCCTTGTTCTGTTCCAACGACTGCCTCTTGTTCTATGCAATGGTTCCTCATGAGTACAATTAAGTGTTCTGGAATTCCCATTCTTCAAAAAATTATCCATAATTTGGAATGGGCACAAATATGGATCTTTTCTGACCGGTTGGCCAGGTACCTGTCTTCCAGTCTTCTTGGCATAGATGAGTGAACACTTCCAGTGCTGCATTCATTTGTTAAAACATCTCAACTGATACTCCGTCAATTTCTTGAGACTTGATTTTTGCCAATGCCTTCACTGCAGCTTGGATTTCTTCCTTCAGTACCATCGGTTCTTGATCATATGCTGCCTCCTGAAATGCTAAACGTCAACCGATTCTCTCTGCTGCAGTGACACCATGTATTCCCTCGATCTCTTTTGATGCTTCTTGTGTGATTCAGTATTTTGTCCATAGAATCCTTCAAAATTGCAGCTCCAGGATTGAATTTTTTCTTCAGTTCTTTCAGCTTTAGAAATGCTGAACATGTTCTTCCTTTTCGGCTTTCCAACTCCAAGTCTTTGCACATTTCATTATAATACTTTGTCTTCTCCAGCCACCTTTCAAAATCTTCTATTCAGCTCTTTTACATGATCATTTCTTCCTTTCACTTTAGCTACTCTCCGTTCAAGAACGAGCCTCTTTCCTGTCTTTTTAATGACCTTTTGCTTTCCTCAGTTATGGTGTCCTTGATGTCATTCCACAACTCATCTGTTCTTTGGTCATTAGTGTTCAATGAATCAAATCTATTCTTGAGATGGTCTCTAAATTCAGGTGGCATATACACAAGGTTGTACTTTGGCTCTCATGGACTTGCTTTAATTTTCTTCACCTTCAACTTGAATTTGCTTATGAGCAATTGATAGTCTGTTCTGCAGTCAGCACCTGGCCTTGTTCTGAATGTTGATATTGAGTTTCTCTATCATCGCTTTCCACAAATGTAGTCGATTTGATTTCTGTATATTCCATCTGGTGAGATCCATGTGTATAATTGCTGTTCATGTTATTGAAAAAAGGTATTTGCAATGAATAAGTCGTTGGTCTTGCAAAATTCTATCATGCGTTGTTTCTATCACCAAGGCTATATTTTCCAACTAGTGACCCTTCTTCTTTGTTTCTAAGTTTTGTATTACAATCACCAGTAATTATCAATGCATCTTGATTGTATGTTTGATCAATTTCAGACTGCAGAAGTTGGTAAAAATCTTCAATTTCTTCATCTTTGGCATTAGTGGTTGGTACATAAATTTGAATAATAGTCAAATTAACCGGTCTTCCTTGTAGGTGTGTGGATATTATCCTACCACTAACAGTATTATACTTCAGGATTGATCTTGAAATGTGCTTTATCACAATGAATGCAATGCCATTCCTCTTCAATTTGTCATTCCTGGCATAGTAGACCATATGATTAATTAAAAATGGCCAATACCAGTCCATTTCAGCTCACTAATGCCTAAGATATCAATCTTTACACATACTGTTTCATTTTTGACGACTTCCAATTTTTCTAGATTCATCCTTTGTACTCCATATTCCGATTATTAATGTGTGTTTGTGGTTGTTTCTTCTCATTTTGAGTCATGCCACATCAGCAAATGAAGTCTTGAAAGCTTGACTCCAACCATGTCATTCAGTTAGACTCTACTTTGAGGAGGCGGCTATTCCCCAGTCCTATTTTGAATGCCTTCCAACCTGAGGGGCTCATCTTCCAGCAGTATATCAGACAATGTTCTGCTGCAATTCATAAGGTTTTCACTGACCAATTTTTAAAGAAGTAGATCACCAGATCTTCTTCCTATTCTGTGTTAGTTTGGAAGCCCTGCTGAAAACTATCCACCATGAGTGACCCTGCTGATATTTGCAATGTCGGTGGCAGAGCTTCCAGCATCATAGCAACACACAAGCCACCACACTATGACAAACTGACAGACGAGTGATTCCCAAATATTGGTGTGTATAAGAATCATCTAAGAGGCAGGGTCAAGATGGTGGAATAGTCAGTCATTTCCTGTGGTCCCTCTTACAGCAAAGACCCAAAAAAAAAACAGGTGGATTGATTATATACGACAATCTAGAAGCCATGAACGGCAAACACAAAGTTGAGGAGTCGGACCAAGAGGCAGGGGGAGGTGGAGGCAGTTTAGAAGCAGCAAGGATTTGCCAGACCTGACCTGGCCAGCACCCTGCAGGCTGAGAAGATATCTATCCAAGAGGCTTATTGAACCCCACACAAGGTAGATCCCAAAAGAAAGTCACCAAGACATATTATAATCAAACTTGCCAGAGGCTTATTGAACCCCACACAAGGTAGATCCCAAAAGAAAGTCACCAAGACATATTATAATCAAACTTGCCAAAATGAAAGATAAAGAGAGAATTTTAAGAGCAGGTAGGGATAAATGAAAAGTCATCTACAAAGGACAGTCAATAAGACTAAGATCGGACTACTCAGCAGAAATTACACAGGCAAGAAGGCAATGGGATGACTTATATAAAGCCTTGAAGAAAAAAAATTGATAGCCAGGAATTACATATATCCAACAAAACTGTCTCTCAAATATGACGGTGAAATTAGGGCATTCCCAGATGAACAGAAGTTTAGGGAATTTATAAAAACCAAACCAAAATTACAAGAAATACTAAAGGGAGTCCTCCATTTAGAAAATCAATAACATCAGATAACAGCCTGTGACTAGAACACAGGACAGAACCACCAGATATCAACCCAGACAGGGAATTTACAAAAATAAATCAGAGCTAAAACACTGAAAATAGGGAAACAGAGATGTCAATATGTAAAAGATGACAACATTAAAACAAAAAAGAGAGACTAAGAAATGTACTCATAGATCTTTCATATGGAGAGGAAGTCAAGGCAATATAAAGAAATAAAAGATTGGTTTAAAATTAGAAAAATAGGGGAAATATTAAGGTAACCACAAAGGAAACTAACAGTCCTACACATCAAAATAAAAAAGAAGAAAAACATAAAGACTCAGCAAACACAAAATCAGTAGCAATGAAAAAGATGAAAAGAAAACACAAAAATACGTAAAGAAAAAAGACTCAGCACAGAAAATTAAATGGAACAAAGAAACTGTCAACAACATACACACAAAAAATACATCAAAATGGAAGCACTAAACTCATACCTATCAATAATTAGGCTGAATGTAAATGGACTAAATGCACCAATAAAGAGAGAGAGAGTGGCAAAATGGATTAAAAAAACCACGATCCATCTATATGCTGCCCACAAGAGACATACCTTAGACCCAAAGACACAAAGAAACGAAAACTCAAAGAATGGAAAAAAATATATCAAGGAAACAACAATCAAAAAAGAGCAGGAGGGACAATATCAATCTCTGACAAAATAGACTTTAAAGCAAAATCCACCACAAAGGATAAGGAAGAACACTATATAATGATCAAAGGGTCTATACACCAAGAGGATATAACCATAAAAAATATTTATGCACTCAACCACAGGGCTCCAAAATGCATAAAACAAACTCTAACAGCATTGAAAAGAGAAATAGACAGCTCCACAATAGTAGTAGGAGGTTTTGACACACCACTTTCAATGAAGGAGAGAACATCTAGAAAGAAGCTCAATAAAGACACAGAAGGTCTAAATGCCACAATCAATAAACTTGATCTCACCTAATAGCAGCTAAGTATATTTCCTTTCCAACACACATGGAACATTCTCCAGAATAGACCACATGTTATTCCACAAAGCAAGCCTTAACAGAATCCAAAACATCGAAATATTGCAAAGCATCTTTTCTAACTATAAAGCCGTAAAAGTAGAAATCAATAACAGAAAAAGCAAGGAAAAAAGCCACATACATAGAAACTGAACAATATGTTGCTCAAAAACTACTCAGTTATAGAAGAAATCAAGGACAGAATAAAGAAATTCACAGAATCAAATGAGAATGGAAACACATCCTACTAGAACCTTTGGGGCACAGCAAATGCTATGCTCAGACGTCAATTTATAGTAAGAAATGCAGACATCCAAAAAGGAAAAAGGGCCAAAATCAAAACATTAACCCTACAACTTGAACAATTATAAAGAGAGCAGCAAAAGAAGCTCTCGGCCACCAGAAGAAAGGAAATAATAAAAATTAGAGCAGAAATAAATTAGAGAATAGAAAAACAATTGGAAGAGTCAACAAGACCAAAAGCTGGTTCTTTGAAAAGATCAACAAAATCAATAAACCATTGGCCAAACTGATGAAAAACAGGAGAGGAAGCAAAAAATCCAAATAAGAAATGAGATGGGCGATATCACAACAGACCCAACTAAAATTACAAGAATCATAACAGAACACTGAAAAATTCTACTCCAACAAATTTGAAAACCTAGAGGAAATGGACAAATTTCTAGAAACACAGTACGTACCTAACCTAATGCAAAGAGAGGTAGAAAAACTAAATAAACCTATAACAAAAGAAAAGATTGAAGAGGTAACAAAAAAAATCCCCAACAACAACAACAAAAAAAGCCCTGGCCCTGAAGGCTTCACTGGAGAATTCTACCAAACTTTCAGAGAAGAATTAACACTAGTGCTACTAAAGTTATTTCAGAGCATAGAAAAGAATGGAATACTCCCAAACTCGTTCTATGAAGCCAGCATAACCTTGATACCAAAACCAGGTAAAGATACCACAAAAAAAAAAAATTACATACCAATATCCGTCATGAACATAGGTGCAAAAAAACTCTCAAGAAAATGCTAGCCAATAGAATTCAATGACATATCAAAAACATAATTCACCAGGACCAAGTGGGTTTCATACCAGGTACGTAGGGATGGTTCAACATTAGAAAAAGAATCCATGTAATTCATCACATAAATAAAAGGTAAGAACCACATGATCTTATCAATTGATTCAGAAAAGATATTTGACTAAGTCCAATGCCCATTCATGATAAAAGCTCTCAGCAAAATAGGAATGGAAGGGAAATTCCTCAACATAATAAAAGGCATTTATACAAAGCCAACAGCCAACATCATCTTAAATGGAGAGAGTTTGAAAGCCTTCCCTTTGAGAACGGGAAGCGGATAAGGATGCTCTTTATGACCACTCTCATTCAACATTGTGCTGGAGGTCCTAGCCAGAGCAATAAGGCAAGAAAAAGAAATAAAGGGCATCCAAATTGGTACGGAAGAAGTAAAAATATCCCTATTTGCAGATGATGTGATCTTATACACAGAAAACCCCAAAGAATCTACACGAAAACTGCTGGAACTAATAGTAGATTTCAGCAAAGTATCAGGATACAAGATAAACATACAAAAATCAGTTGGATTCCTCTACGCCAACAAAGAGAACTTCTAAGAGGGAATCACTAAATCAATACCATTTACAGTAGCCCCAAGAAGTTAAAATACTTACAAATAAATCTAACCAGAGATGTAAAAGATGACCTATACAAACAAAGCTGTGATACACTACTGTAAGAAACCAAAAGGGACTACGTAAGTGGAAAAGCATACCACGCTAATGGATAGGAAGACACAACACTGTAAAAATGTTGATTTCACCCAAAGCGATCTACAGATACAATGCAATCCCGATCCAAATTCCAATGGCATTTTTTAATGAGATGGAGAAACAAATCACCAACTCCATATGGAAAGGAAAAAGGCCCTGGAAAAGTAAAGGATTACTGAAGAAGAACAACAAAATGGGAGCCCTCACACTACCTGTTTTTAGAACCTCTTATACCACCATGGTAGTCAAAACAGCCTGGTACTGGTACAATCATAGATACATAGGCGAATGGAACAGAATTGAGAATCCAGACATAAATTCATCCACCTATGAGCAGCTGATATTGACAAAGGCCCAAATTCTATTAAATGGGGAAAAGACAGTCTCTTTAACAAATGGTGATGGCGTAACTGGATATCCATCTACAAAAAAAAAATGAAACAAGACCCATACCTCACACCATGTACAAAAACTAACTCAAAATGAATCAAAGACCTAAATATAAAATCTAGAATGATAAAGATCATGGAAGAAAAAATAGGGAAAACACTAGGATCCCTAATACCTGGCATAAACAGAGTACAAACCAAAACTAATAAGGCACAAACACCAGAAGAGAAGCTAGATAACTGGGAGCTCCTAAAAATCAAACACTTAGGCTCATCAAAACACTTCACCAAAAAAATAAAAAGACGACCTACAGACTGGGAAAACAATTTTGGCTACAACATATCTGGTCAGGGTATAATCTCTAAAATCTACAAGATACTGCAAAACCTCAACAACAAAATGACAAATAACCCAATTAAAAAATGGGCAAAGAGTATGAACAGGCACTTCACTAAAGAAGACATTCAGGTGGGTAACAGATACTTGAGAAAATGCTCATGATCATTAGCCATTAGAGAAATGCAAATCAAAACTACAATAAGATACCACCTCTGTCCAACAAAGCTAGCATTAATTCAAAAAATACAAAATAATAAATGTTGGAGAGGTTGTGGAGAGGCTGGAACACTTATGCACTGCTCGTGGGAATGTAAAATGATACAACCACTTTGGAAATTGATTTGACGCTTCCTTAAAAGATAGAAATAGATCCATCAATTCCAGTCCTTGGAATAGATTGTACAGAATAAGCACCATCACACAAATAGATATGGGCACACCCATGTTCACTGCAGCACTGTTCGCAATAGCAAAAGATGGAAACAACCTACGTGCCCATCAGCAGATGAATGGATAAACAAATTATGATATATTCACACAGTGGAATACTCTGCACTGATAAAGTATAGTGAGGAATCCTCAAAACATCTCACAACAGGGATGAATCTGGGAGGCATTATGCTGAGTGAAATCAGTCAGTTGCAAAAGGGCAAATATTATATAAGACCACTATTATAAGAACACAGGAAAAGGTTTAATCACAGAAGAAAACATTCTTTGATGGTTTTGAGGGTGGTGAGGGAGGGGGAGGGTGAGGAGGGAGGGAGAGGGGAGTTTACTAACTAGATAGTAGACAAGAATCATCTTACGTGAAGGGAAGGACAACATACAATACAGGTAAGTCAACACAACTGGACTAAACCAAAAGTTAAGATGTTTCCTGAATACAACCAAACACTTCAAGGGACAGAGTAGCATGGGCTGGGGTCTGGGGACCATTGTTTTGGGTGACAACTAGGTCAACTGGCATAATAAAGCTTATTAAGAAATTGTTCTGCATCCCACTTTGGTGAGTGGCTTCTGGGGTCTGAAAAGCTCGTGAGCGGCCATCTAAGATGCATCAATTTGTTCCAACCCATCTGGAGCAAGGGAGAATGAAGAACGCCAAAGGCACAAGGAAAATGTTAGCCCAAGAGACAAAAGAGCCAAGTAAACCAGAAACTCCATCAGCCTGAGACCAGAAGAACTAGGTGGTGCCTGGCTACCACTAACGACCACCCTGACAGGGAACACAACAGAGAGTCCCTGATGGAACAGGAGAAGAGTGTGGTGCATAACTCAAATTCACATAAAAAGACCAGACTTAATGATCTGACTGAGACTAGAGGAACTCAGAAGACTTGGCTCCCAGACTCTCTGTTAACCCAGAACTAAAACCATTACCAAAGCGAACTCTTCAGTCCAAGATTAGACTGGACTATAAAGCATAAAATAATACTCGTGAAGAGCGTGCTTCTTAGTTCAAGTAGATACAGGAGACTAAATAGGCAGCTCCTGTCTGGGGGAAGGATGAGAAAGCAGAAAGGGAAACTCAGGGCTGAAAGGGGGAGTGTGCTGTCACGTTATAGGGATTGCAACTAGGGTCACATAACAGTATGTGAGTAAATTTTTATATGAGGAATTAACTTTAGCTGTAAACTCTTACCTAAAGCACAATTAAAAAAAAAGGAATTCTTTTAAAATGCACATTCCAAGACCGACCGTGCTCCATAGATTGGATTTAGTCCATCTGAGGGTAGGACCTTCAATATGTTTAAGAGCTTTCCTGAGAGTCTCTCATACACTTTGAGAAACTGCTTTGGAAGAGTAAGGAATGGTGGTGGTAAGTGGTGATGGTGATGATGACGGCAAATGGGCAAGAGGGGAAGAAGTCAAATATTGGGGCAGGGGAAAATGAATCCAATGAGAATTCCTGAAATCATCCAACAAATGTTGTACGACACATACGAAGTTCCAGGCACTCCGTTAGATGCTGGGGATGCAGCCATCAATAAGACATGTATTTTCTATTGTTTGGCTGGAAAAAGAAGATTCATCCTTGAAAGAGCAATGCCAGTAAGTGAGAGGATCTTGGGGGCAGGAAAAAATATAGATGGCCAAGGTCAGGAGAGGGAGTTGGATGGAGGAGATATTAGGAGCTGGGAGAAGTACAAAGCCCACCTCTCCTGAAGCGAGCCTAGCAGTTGCTTCTGCTCTCTGCCTCTTTGTGGAGCTCTTCTTCCCTTTCTCCTTTCCTCTTTCCTCGACTTGCCTCTTCTCAAAAAGTTTATCCCACTTTGTTTCATTCCATGTGTCCATAGTCCATCTTGCACTAATGATTGCTATTAAAAAATACTGCCTATGCATGCATCTAAACCAGCTAAGCCTCTCGTCCTCCAGGACATTGTTATTAAGTTAAAGGCTTTGACATAGCTTCTACTGCCTCCTGACCACACCCCAGGTCTGTCTGCAAGGCATCTGTGACTTTTCTTCTCATTTTTGTCTGCATCACAATTCCCAGAGCTGCTCCAGACGTGTTTTCCTCTCCTTCTCCAAGTCTGAACCATGCTAGAAGTAACGTGGGGAGAGGGTCAAGTACTTGTTATCCAGATGAACTTGGGCAAATTATTTAACCTCCCTGAGCCTGGTTCCTCAAGGAGCCAAAACCACTCACCTCAATCATTCATTCAACAGCATTGAGATGGTATTTCCTTAAAGGAAACAGAACCAATGGAGCGGTGATTAGAGAATAACCTTCCCAGAGGGGGTGAAACTAGAAGTCCTTTTTCTTTTTCCTTTTTCATTGTGATTTAGGTGAAAGCTTACGGAACAAATTAGTTTCTCATTAAAAATTTACGCACAAATTGTTTCATGGCATTGGTTGCAATCCCACATTGTGTCAGCACTCTCCCCCTTTCCCTTTCCACTCTGGGTTCCCTGGTTTCATTCATCCAGTTTTTCTGTCCCTTCTCGCCTCATCTTTGTTTTTGGGCACGTGTTGCCATTTGATCTCCTGTACTTGAATGATCTAAGAAGCACATTCCTCACGTGTGTTTTTGTTTGTTTTATAGGCCTGCCTAATCTTTGGCTGAAAGGGGAACTTCAGGAGTGGCTTCAATTCTGAGTTAGAAGAGCATCAGTCGCCATAGTCTCAGGGGTTCCTCCAGCCTCTGTCAGACCAGTAAGTCTGGTCCTTTTTGTGAATGTGATCATTTGTTCTACATGTTCCCCACTCTGTCCAGGATCCTCTGTTGTAATCCCATTCAGAGTGGCTGATAATGGAAGCCAAGCACCATCTAGCTCTTCTGGTCTCAGAGTCCTATAGGCTGTGGTTCACATGGTCCATTTGTCTTTTGGACTAATTGCTTCCCTAAGTCTTTAGTTTTTTTTCCCTCTCCTTTGCTCCAGACTAGAAGAGACTGATAGTTTTAGTTCTATCTTAGATGGCTGCTCACAATCTTTTAAGACCCCAACTGCTACTCACCAAAGTAGGCTGTAGAACTATGGTGTCCCAGTTGACGTAGATGTCCCTCAAGTCTATGGTCCTTTGCCTTCGAGCTTGGGAACTTCATGCTGTGATGTGTTTAGTTATTCTAACAGGTTTCACTGATTGTACCACTTGTGTCCTCTGCTGACTATATTGATATATGAGGAGCACCTACAGGCATGTATTTAGAAATTTCCACTAGTTGGCATGTTCCCTTACCCCCTCCCTCACCTCTTTGCATATCTATCTATGTATCCATTCATAGATGATTTTTTTTAATTCTATTGTTGTGGGATTGTCTGTGCTATAGTAGTTACCATAAAAAACAAAACAAAAAAAACCTAGAACCGTCAAGTCATCATTGTCCTTTATTACAGCTTTCCTCTCAGTGTCCTCTCTTGCCTTGGTCATGTTGTGCTGACTTCTCCCATATTGCGTATTACCTTTTCCTTCACCGATATTAATTCCTGTCTACTATCTTTTTGGTAATTTTCCCTCCCCAGATAACCATCAAAGAGCTTTTTTTTTTTCTGTGTGTAAACCTTTTCTTGTTGCTTTATAAAAAAAAAAAAATTTGTCTTTCTGCCACTGACTTATGTCCCTCAGCATAACGCTCTCCAGATTCGTCCATGTTGTGAGATGCTTCGAAGATTCATCATTGTTCTTTATTGTTGAGTAGTATTCCATTGTGTGTATGCACCATAGTTTGTTTATCCGTGCATCTGTTGTTGGGCACTTAGGTTGCTTCCACCTTTTTTGCTATTGAGGATAATGCTGTAATGAACATGGATGTGCATATGTCTATTCATGTCACAGCTCTTTTCTCTTTAGGGCATATACCTAGGAATGGGATTGCTGGATCATATGGTATTTCTATTTCTAGCTTTTTGAGGAAGCACCATACCGTTTTCCACAATGGTTTACCAATTTACATTCCCACCGGCAGTGTGTAAGAGTTCTAATCTCTCCTCATCCTTGCCAGTATTTCTTATTTTCTGTTTTTTTTTCCTTTTGATTAGTGCAGGAAATGGTCGGGGTGAGATGGTATCTCTTTGTAGATTTGATTTGCGTCTCTCTAATTGCTAATGGGAAACCCTGGTGGCTCAGTGCTTAAGAGCCACGGCTGCTAACCAAAATGTCAGCAGTTGTAATCCACCAGTTGCTCCTTGGCAAACCCTATGGGACAGTTCTACTCTGTCCTATAGGGTCACTATGAATTGGAATTGACTTGATGGCAATGAGTTTGGTTTTTTTTTTTAATTGCTAATGATCGTGAGCATTTCTTCATATGTTTGTTTGCAACCTGAATGCCTTCTATAGTGAAGTGTCTGTTCATATCCTTTGCCCATTTTTTAACTGGATTGTCTTTTTTTTTTTTTCTTGTGGAGATGTTGATGTTTTCTACAAATTTTAGAGATTAGACCCTTGTCAGACATATCGTGCCAAAAATTTTTTCCCAATTTGTAGGTTCTCTTTTTACTTTTCTGGGAAAGTATTTTGTTGAACATAAGTGTTTAATTTTTAGGATGTCCCATTTGTCTAGTTCATCTTTTTCTGTTCGTACATTTTTAGTTACGTTCAGTAATCTATTTATGCTATACATTAGGGTCCCTAATGTTGTCCCTAATTTTTCCTCCATGATCTTTATAGTTTTAGGTTTTATATTTTGGTCTTTGATCCATTTTGAGTTAGTTTTTGTGTGTGTGGTGTGAGGTACGGATCCTGTTTCACTTTTCTGCAGATAGATATCCAATTTTGCCAACACCATTTGTTGAAGAGACTGTCTTTTCCCCATTCAATAACCTTTGGTCATTTGGTGAAGGTCATCTGTCCATATGTGGACGGATTTATGCCTGTGTTCTCAATTCTGTTTTCCATGGGTCTATGTGTCTGCTGTTGTACCAGTGCCAGGCTATTTTGACTACTGCGGCTATATAGTAGGTTCTGAGATCAGGTAGTGTGAGACTTCCTACTTTGTTCTTTTTTAATAAAGCTTTACTTATTCAGGGACTCTTTCCCTCCCATGTAAAGTTAGTGATTAGTTTTTCCATATTGGTAAAAAATGCTGTTGGGATTTGGATCAGGATTGCATTATACCTATATATCACTTTGGGTAGTATTGATATTTTCACAATGTTGAGTCTTCCTATCCAAGAGCATAATACATTTTTCCATATATGTAGGTCTCTTTTGGTTTCTTGCAGTAGTGTTTGGTGGTTTTCTTTGTGTCAGTCTTTTATGCCCCTAGTTAGATTTATTCCTAAATATTTTATCTTTTAAGGGGCTATTGTAAATGGTATTGTTTTCCCGATTTCCTTTTCACAGTTCTCTTTGTTGATGTAGAGGCATTCAACTGATTTTTGTATGCTAATCTTGTATCCTGCCACTTTGCTGAATTTTTCTATTAGCTCCAATAGCTTTCTTGTGAGGGCCTTAGGATTTTCTATATATAGGATTATATCATCTGCACACAGGGATACCTTCACTTCTTCCTTACCAGTGTGGATGCCCTTTATTTCTTTTTCTTGCCTTATTGCCCTCGCTAGGACTTACAACACAATTTTGAATAAAAGTGGTGATAAAGGGCATCCTTGTCGGGTTCCTGTTCTCAGGCAGAATACTTTCAGATTCTCTCCATGAGGATGATGTTGGCTGTTGGTTTTGTATAAATTCCCTCCATCATGTAGAGGTATTTTCTTTCTGTTCCTATTTTGCTGACAGTTTTTATCAGGAATGGGTATTGGACTTTGTCAAATGCCTTTTCTGCATTAATTGATATGATCATGTGATTCTCTTCCTTTGTTTTGATTGATCAATTTTCTAACGTTGAACCAACTTTGCGTGCCTTGTATGAACCCCACTTGATCATGATGTATAATTTTTTTGATATGCTGTTGTATTCTTTTGGCTAGGATTTTGTTGAGAATTTTTGCACCTATATTCATGAGGGATATTGGTCTGTAGTTTTCTTTTTTAGTGATGTCCTTGCCTGGCTTTGGTATTAGGGTTATACTGGCTTCATAGAATGAATTTGGGAGTATTCCTCCCGTTTCTATGTCCTGGAATAGTTTCGGTAGAATTGGTGTTAACTCTTCTCTGAATATTTGGTAGAATTCTCCAGTGAAGCCATCTGGACCGGGGCTTTTTTGGGAGGGCAGGTTTTTATGACCTCTTCAATTTCCTCTTTTGTTATGGGTCTGTTCAAATCTTCTACCTCAGTTTGTGTTAGTTTAGGTAGCTGTGTGTTTCTAGAAATTTGTCCATTTCTTCTAAGTTTTCAAATTTGTTGGAGTACAATTATCTGTAGTATTCTGTTATGATTCTTTTTATATCAGTTGGTTCTTTTGTAATATCACGCATCTCATTTCTTATTTGGGTTATTTCCATCTTCTCCTGTATTTCTTTTGTCAGTTTGGCAAGTGGCTTCTCAATTTTTTTAATCCTTTAAAAAAAAGCTTTTAGTTTTGTTGATTCTACTGTTTTTCTGTTCTCTGTTTCATTTGTTTCTGCTCTAATTTTTTTTAAATAATTTTTATTGTGCTTTAAGTGAAAGTTTACAAATTAAGTCAGTCCCTCACACAAAAACCCATATTCACCTTGCTACACACTCCCAATTACTCTCCCCCTAATGAGACAGCCTGCTTTCTCCCTCCACTCTCTCTTTTCATGTTCTTTTCACCAGCTTCTAACCCCCTCCACCCTCTCATCTCCCCTCCAGGCAGGAGATGCCAACATAGTCTCAAGTGTCCACCTGATCCAAGAAGCTCTTTCCTCACCAGCATCCCTCTCCAACACATTGTCCAGTCCAATCCCTGTCTGAAGACTTGGCTTCGGGAATGGTTCCTGTCCTGGGCCAACAGAAGGTCTGGGGGCCATGACCACCGGGGTCCTTCTAGTCTCAGTCAGACCATTAAGTCTGGTCTTATGAGAATTTGGGGTCTGCATCCCACTACTCCCCTGCTCCCTCAGGGGTTCTCTGTTGTGCTCCCTGTCAGGGCAGACATTGGTTGTAGCCGGGCACCATCTAGCTCTTCTGGTCTCAGGATGATGTAGTCGCTGGTTCATGTGGCCCTTTCTGTCTCTTGGGCTTGTAATTACCTTGTGTCCTTGGTGTTCTTCATTCTCCTTTGATCCAGGTGAGTTGAGTCTGCTCCAATTTTTATTATTTCATTTCTTCTGGGGACTGTGGGCTTCTTTTGCTGGTCTCTTTCTAATTGTTCGAGTTGTAGGGTTGATGTTTTGAAATTTGACCTTTCTTCTTTTTTGATGTGTGCGTTTATTGCTATGAATTGACCTCTGAGCACTGCTTTTGCTGTGTCCTGCAGGTTTTGGTATGTTGTGTTTTCATTCTCATTTTGATTCTAGGAATTTTTAAAATTTTGTCTTTGATTTCTTCTCTTATCCATTAGTTTTTAAGCAGAGCATTATTAATTTCCGTTTATTAGGTTTTTTCCTTACTCTTCCCGTTATTGATTTCTACTCTTACAGTGTTGTGATCAGAGAAGATGCTTTGTATTATTTTGATGTTTTTGAATTTGTTGCGGCTTGCTTTGTGGCCTAAAATGTGGTCTATTCTGGAGGATGAATCGTAAGCATTGAAGAAGAATGTGTACTTTGATGCTGTTGGGTGATGTGCTCTGTATATGTCTATGAGGTCAAGTTGGTTGACTGTGGTGTTCAGATCTTCTGTGCCTTTGTTGAGTTTCTTCTGTCCTTCACCAAGAGTGGTGTGTTAAGGTCTCCTAGTATTATTTTGGAAGTGTGTATTTCTCTTTTCAGTGCTATTAGAGTTTATTTTATATGTTTTGGAGCTTTGTCATTGGGTGTGAATACATTTATTATGGTTATGTCCTCTTGGTGGATTGACCCTTTAATCATAATATAATGTCATGCCAGAGTGGCAATATTAATCTCTGATAAAATAGATTTTGCTTTAAAATCTATTTTATCAGAGATTAATATTGCCACTCTGGCTCTTTTTTGGTTATTGTTTGCTTGATACATCTTTTGCCATCCTTTAAGTTTTAGTTTATTTATATCTTTGTGTCTAAGGTGTATCTCTTGCAGATAGCATATTAATGGGTCGTGTTTTTTTAATTCATTCTGCCCCTCTCAGTCTCTTAACCGGTGCATTTAGGCCATTTACAGTCAGTGTGGTTATCAATGGGTATGGGTTTATTGCTGTCATTTTCTTTCTTTTTTTTTTTTTGTGGTGTTGACAGTTTCTTCATTCCACTTAATTTTCTGTGCTGTTTTTTAATTTTTTTTTAATTATGGCTTGTCTTTTCATTTTTGGTTTTGTGTGTGCTGAATATTTATGATTTTTCTTTTATATATTTTTTCACTTAAAAAAATTTTTTTTATTGTACCCTAGATGAAGGTTACCAAACAAACTAGTTTTTAAACAGTTAGTATACATATTGTTTTGTGACTTTGGTTAACAACCCCATGACATATCAACACTCCCCTTCTCGACCTGGGGTTCCCTATTACCAGCTTTCCTGTCCCCTCCTGCCTTCTACTCCTTGCCCCTGGGCTGGTGTGCCTCTTTAGTCTCATTTTGTTTTATGGGCCTGTCTAATCTTTGGATGAATGGTGAACCCTGGGAGTGACTTCATTACTGAGCTAAAAGGGTGTCCGGGGCCATACTATTGGGGTTTCTTCAGTCTCTTTCATTAAGTCTGGTCTTTTTTTGTGAGTTAGAATTTTGTTCTACATTTTTCTCTAGCTCTGTCTGGGACCCTCTATGGTGACTCCTGTCAGAGCAGTCAGTGGTGGTAGCCAGGCACCATCTAGCTGTACCGGACTCAATCTGGTGAAGGCCGTGGTAGATATGGTCCATCACTCCTTTGGACTAATCTTTCCCTTGTATCTTTAGTTTTCTTCATTCTCTCTTGCTCCTAAAGGGGTGAGACCAGTGGAGTATCTTAGATGGCCACTCACAGGACTTTAAGACCTCAGACACTACTCACCATAGTGTAGAACGTTTCTTCATAAACTATGCTATGCTAATTGAGCTAGATGTTTCCCAAGACTATGGTCTCCATAGCCCTCAGCACAGCAATTTGGGCCCTCAGGGAGTTTGGATGCATCTACGGAGCTTCCATGACCTTGCCTTGGACAAGTTGTTCTGGCTTCCCCAGCATTGTTTATTTTCTTACCCTTCACCAAAGTTATCACTTATCTATTGTCTATTTAGTGTTCCCCATCCCTTCCCTTCCTGATAACCATCAAAGACTGTTTCTTTTTGTGTGTAAATGTTTTCGTGAGTTTTTACAGTAGTGGTCTCATACAATATTTGTCCTTTTGTGATTGACTTATTTCACTCAGCAAATGCCCTCCAGATTCATCCAAGTTATGAGATGCTTCTCAGATTCATCATTGTTCTTTATCGTTGCGTGATACTCCATTGTGTATATGTACCATAGATTATCCATTTATCTGTCGATGGGCATCTAGGTTGTTTCCATCTTTTTGCTATTGTGAACAATGCTGCAGTGAACATGGGTGTGCATATGTCTATTCATGTGACGACTCTTATTTCTCTAGGATGTATTCCTAGAACTGAGATTGCTTCATTGTATGGTATTTCTATTTCTAGCTTTCTTAGGAAGCACTATATTGTTTCCCAAAATGGTCATATCATTTTGCATTCCCACCGGCAGTGCATAAGAGTTCTGATCTCCCCACAGTCTCTCCAACATTTGTTATTTCCTGTTTTCTTGATTCACGCCAGTAATGTCAGGGTGAGTCTTCTTTTATATTTTGATTAGTGAGTTTGTGACTTTTTTTGTGGCTACCCTGAAATTTACCTTTATCTTCCTAAGTTTAAAGCAGTAATTTATTTCTTGATATTGCTTTCACTTCCTCTCCATATGGAATAGAGCTGAAGTTTTAAAGAGGCATTAACTAGTTAGTAGGTAAAGAAGATGAGGAGCCCTGGTGGTGCAGTGCTTAAGCACTCGGCTGCTAACCAAAATGTTGGCAGTTCAAACCCACCAGCTGCTCCATGGGAGAAAAATATGGCAGTCTGTTTCCATCAAGATTTACAGCCTTGGAAACCCTATGGGGCAGTTCTTTCTGTAAGGTCGTTGAGTCAGAATGTACTTGAGAGCGGTGGGTTTGGTTTGGTGTTTAGATGAAGAATAGAGAGAAGGCAAGTTCAAATTTATTAGCCTCTCTGTGCCTCAGTTTTCTTGCCTGTTCAGTGGAGGTAACAGGACCTTCCTCCAAAAGTCCTTTCCAAAGAAATAAATGAGATCTCAGGTGTGAAACGCCTAACACAGTGTCTGGCACAGACTGCATGCTCAACACATGCTGTTTTCTTTCTCCCCTTCCTTCCACCTTCCATGTGTGTAATCTAGAGAAGGGAACCTTAAATTCAGAGGAGGCAAAGACCCCGGTAGGGTGGGTTATAATCCCTCTTGTCCTGCCAGGTATCAGTGATTACCAATGGAATCTGGCCAAGCTAGTTGTTTGGAATGAGTGGCTTTAGGATAAATGGTCACAGGATTGGGGGAAGGCAAATTCATGGACAGTAGAGAGTGAAAAGGAGTCAAGGAAGAAATTCTCCCTCCCCTACAGCCTCTCCAATCATCCAGCCAATCCAGTCCCCTCCTGATACACTTTGAATAACAACCTCAAAGAAAGCATAAAGGAGCTAATGTATATTGAGCACTGACTAAGGTGGCACTGGGCTAGGTGACTGAGTATACATTGTCTACCTTGATTCTCTCTGAGCTCTGTGTACCAATCTTCAACTAGTGAGGAACAAAGCTGGGATTCAAACCTAAGCTGGAATTCAAATCTAGGTCTCCAAAATTCCAGGCTAGTGTTCTGTTACTTTAGGTTTCCTCTACTCTCCCCTCCAGTGCTGACTTCTGTGGGGAGGAGGTGGACT
Organism: Loxodonta africana; assembly: GCF_030014295.1. Taxonomy (NCBI): domain Eukaryota; kingdom Metazoa; phylum Chordata; class Mammalia; order Proboscidea; family Elephantidae; genus Loxodonta; species Loxodonta africana. Next base: position 32,003,771 of record NC_087357.1, read on the forward strand.
GAGGCAGGGAATGCTGCCAAGGGAATACTTGTGTGTATAGATCGCTTCAGTCACATCCCTCTCTGGCCTCGCTGGGGGTGGGGATGGGAAGACAAGGAGTGTGTGGCAGTGCTCATGGTTCCCCTCCCCCACCCTCTCTGAAGCACAAGGGAAGGGTCCCCATCTCCAGGCAGGCCCTCTTTTCAACTTCCAGACTCTGTATCCTCCCATCATCCTGTGCTCCCTCAGGAAAAAGCTAAGGTGGAGAGGTGTCTTAGAAACACTTAACCCACCCCCAGCCAGCCAAGACAGCTGTGCAGACTCTGGGCAGGAGTAAGGGAACTAAACAGCCTTCTCAACCAATCCTTCCTAAGTAAAAAAAGGGGAGGACCCCTACCCAGTCTGGGCCAGATGCCCTAAGGAGGGGAACACTAGCCCAGGTTCCCAGCACCCAACCTGGGAGCCCCTCCTCAAGCTTAAGGAAGTGAAGCTAGCAGCTGGAGACCCCCCAGGAGGGAAGGGGGGCCAACTCTTTCCTCCAGGCGGCTCCCCTTCCCTCCCCTCCCTCCTCCCAGCTAATAGGTATTTCCTGTTTATGTGGCAGCTAAGGCTGGCTTTTGGGAAGGGATGGAGGAGTCCACCTCCCAACCCACCTCCCCCTAGCCCCGCTAGGGCTGAGTTGGGGAGTCCTTGAGGAATGCCTGAAGGTTGGAAGGCTCCTCCCAAGGGAAGGAGTGTTTCGACCATCTAGATCGCCCCCTCACTGCCTCCCACCGTGCCCTCTGCCCCTATGGGTATTGGGACTGCAGAGGGATCTGCTTCCGATTCTCCTCAGTCTCCAAGGCCCTTATAGGAGAGCAGCTTACAGTCGGGGAGGGGGGTGGCGAGGCTAGATGGGAAAGGGGGGAAGGGAGAAGAATGTCTTGAATGATGAGTCAGAGCCTCCTAGGAGGAAGGATGGCCTGCGAATCCCCTGCCCAGTCCAACCTGGCGGTCAATCCGCAGCCCCCCTCCCCCAAGCCAAACATAGATCCTACATCCCAGCCCTTAGGCGGGGAGGGCGGGGACTCCACTTAATTAACCCTTTTAGCTCTAGTCCCGACTGGTTTAGCAGGCAAGAAGGGGTGGTTAATTTGGGGAGTGGGTGAGTTCAATGACTGCTACAAGAATTAAATAGTGCTTCCTTCCCTACTCAGATTCGGGTAGGGGCGCGTAATCAGAGGCCTCCAGCATAAGATCTGGGTCTCAGGAAGGACGGAGGCCGGCAGTCCCTTTCCTCCCCGGTGCGCGGCCGGGGGGTGTTGAGAAAGCTACACCTCAGAGTCCACTGTGGCTCCGCCTCCCCCAGCCCCAGCTGCCGCTCCGGCTCATCTCGGCTCCCAGCCCGGCGGCGCCCGGAGGACCCACACCCAGCGTGAGGCTTCGCCTCCCCTCCCTCCCCTTCGCTTTCCCTCTCTGGGGTCTCTGCCTCTGTCTCCTTTTTTAAAAGCTGCGTCACATGCATGCCATTGCCGGAACACTCCCAGCCCCTCGTCGCCCACCGCGCAGCGCACGCACGTCGCCGCTCGCGGCGCGCTCGCCCGGGTCACTTTGACACAGCTCTCCCCTCCCACTACCAGGGCAATTAGCATATTAATAAAGCCCGGCCCAGCCCGGCTGGGGCTGATGAGCGGGCGCCTGCGAGAGCGAGAGCGCGAGCGAGAGCGCTAGCGAGCGGCTGGGAAGGCGCGCGGGGGGGTGGGGGGAGCGGCGGCGGCGGGGAGGGCGGCGGGAGCGCACAGACACGCACACGCGCACACACGGACACACACTCTGGGGACGCACACCCGCGCGCACACACGCAGAGGCAGCTCGCCTTCCTGCCTGGCTTCCTTCCTGTCTGCTCCGCGCCTGACAGGCCCTTCGCTGCAACCAGGGGCAGTCTACACCGGACCGAGGCCGGGCCGGACCGGCGGCGAGGGCGGCAGGGGCAGCGGGGGCCGCGGGCGGCGGCGGCGGCTCATGCCCGGCCTGTCCCCACGCGGGGCGGGCACCGTGACTCGGCTGGGCCCCCAGCGGCGGGCGATGTGAAGATGTCAGTGGGCTGTGCTTGTCCTGGTGAGTGGGGCGCGCGGCCGCCCGAACCCTCCCTCCCTAACCCTTTCCGCGGACCCTCACCCCTTGTTTGGCGAGAACTTGGTGTGGGGTGCTTCGATGGCAGGGGTCAGGTCGGGGGCTATAAGGGATATGCCGGGCCTCAGTCCGCGAGGGGGTTTCCCACAACTGTGTAAATGCGCAACAGCCCAGAGCTTGGGGAGGGGGCGCTGGGGGTAGCTGATGTGTATGTGTTGGGGGGGGAGACTACTGGGGGGGGGCTTGGGGGGTTGAAATTCCCAGAATTCCAGGGTGTTAGCCAATCAGAAGTGGCTCTGGACTTTTGACCCCCCCCTTAGGTCATCATAGAGTTGTGATTGGCTGGTTTGGGCCCCCCCCATTCCTTGTTGCCTTTTCTCTCTTGCATATCCTGTGACTCCCCCCATGCTGTTTCTGAGGACTGTATTTTGCGGGGAGGGATTGACTGGGGCCCATTTTACTCCCCACCCCCCACTTTTCCTGCCTGTTGCCAGGGAAGGTTGGCTCTCCAGAGGACAGGAGGTACTCCTAGGGGGTGCCACATAATTGGGCCCTTGGGTCTGGCATCTCTGCCCTGGTGGAAGGGGGAATGGGGTGGCTCCAGGCTGGGAAATGGAGTCATGTATGGACAGTTGAGTTGGGGAAGCAACCCTGACACCAAAATGAGAACTTGAGGGAGAATCCAGGCTCAGACCCCTTTCTTCCCAAAACACAGAGCAGCTCCTCCCGCTGACAGCCTGAGTCTGAGTTGTGTCCTGGAGTGAGAGTTGGGCAGTGGGCCCTACCTCACTGCCAGGATGGCAGTGAGGGGCAGTGTGACTGGAGGGGTAGTCTTAAGAGGGCCTCAAAATACTGTCTATCCTCATCCCCAGAATTTCTGGGCCTTTGAATTAACTGCAAGACCCCCACGTTATTCCAGGCTGAAGTCAGCTTTCTCCTAGAAATTGGGTGTCCTTGAATCTAGCCTGGTTTTGACTCCTTTGCCTCTTCAAGATACCTTGTTTTTTTATACCCCACAAGTGGAGGGCCCCCCCCCCCAAAAAAAATCCCCAAGGGAAGCTAGCTGCCAGTGTCAAAGCTTCCTTGAAAATCATGTGACCCAGGCTGAGCTGGGCTGGGCTGGGCTGGGCTGGGTTGGGCTGGGCTGGGTACACATTTAAAGTGCCTGCTGAGGCTGACATTTAAGGGGCATGGGGCCCAGAGGGAGGGCTAGTAGAGCCTGAGGATCTTGGAATATCCTGGTGTGGGAACCCTTGGCTTCAGCTGCAGAGGGTGGGGGAGAGGAGGAGAAGGAAGAGCTTGCCAAGTTGGAATCCTGCCTGGCCCCATCATCCCTCCCCCTACTACCTTGGTGTGCATATTTGTGTATTTTCTCCTTTATAACTGCTCCATGCTGGGTACCCCGGTTCAGATCCATCGATGATCTGAGCCCACCCCGTGACTCTGACTCCATCACCACACATGAGCATAGCAGAAACTAAAGCTCTGAACACGCTGGACAGATGAGTCTTAAATTTTAGATTTTCAGTTTCCGCAAATAGTGGTAGGGGTTGTCAGGCTGGAGGTGGGTGGTAGGTTGGCCCTGAAGTTGGGGCAGGGTACCTGGGTTCAGTGGGAAGAGGGAGAAAGTTTACCCCTCAATCTTTCTGGGAGCTGCACAGGGACAGGAAGAGAACACAGGCCCAGAGGTGTGTGTGTGTGCCTATGTATGTGGAGGGGACAACTTTAGTCAGTGTCTCAAAAAGCATGTTCCTTTTGTGTGTCTGGCAGTCTATCTGGGGAGGAAGGGGCAAAAGATGGCTAAGAGTGGGGAGTCTTTTTCTTGAAATGACAAGAAATCTGATGGATTGATGCAACAGAGAATGGATGGAGGTTAGACTTCAAGGAGAAACACATGGGGAAGGGTTTGAGAGTGGCCGGGTGGTGGGGAATGGTAGAAGTTGAGGAGGAAGGGGACCAGGTATGCATGGTTGGGTGGGACCACATGCTTGAACACAAGGGTATCGTATATGGTAGCATATAGCAGTTACGGGCCCAAAGACCCCCGCTCCTTGAGCAGCCCTGGGGTGGAGGCCAAGGCGCCCTGGCAGGCGGCCTGCCTGCTGCCTGCCTGTCTGAGTCTCTCCTTTGTGCTCTGCTGTCTCCGGGCTCCTCCTCCTCCCCCAGCCCAGCAGAGACAGCACATGCCCCACACATGTGACTGAGGGAAGCCAGAGCACACGCAGACCCACACATATGCACATGCAGAAACACCACCAGACATACAGACACACATACACAGCTCCCATAGTGCTGGTGGGGTGGGACTCGGAATAGCTTCTGAAGCTGAAATGGCTAGTATCTGGGAGAGCCTCTGCTTAGGGGCATCACCGCAAGCAGGATGCTGAGAGGGCCAGGAGCCTGTCTGGAGCAGCATGTGGCTTAGAAGGGTTAAGGCTGGGAGGAGTAGGGGGAGGGGAGGAGGCAGCAGTGGTGGTGGCAGGGAGCCAGGCGAGGATGGCAGAGCGCCAGGCCAACGGGAGGCCGGGCACAGACAAAGGAAGGGGGGCAGGCACACTGGAGGCCTGGGTCAGGGAGCCCCAGGGGCCCGGGCAGGGGGCAGTCCTGGTACCTCATCCTGTGGACTGGGGCAGGCTGCTGCCCTTCGATTCCTCACCTCAAGGAGGGGTGCTCCCCCTCTTCTCTCTCATCACCTTTGTCATTCTTTGCTGCTCCCAGCTTTCTCCTCTTCTCCCCCTCCCCCCACAATTTTAGGGCCTCCTAACTCAGACTTGCTCTCTTTAGCTGGACCTCGTCTGCTCCCAAGTGACTGGGAGTTGGATCAGAACTGAGAGAAGACCAGACTTCCTAGAGAAGGGGAATGAGGAAGGGACCTGTTTTGAATCATATGCCAGCCTTAGGAGCCCTTCTCCCTAAAATTTGAGGAGACAGGCTGGGTGGGGGTTCTGAGCCTCTGGGCTGGGGTCAGAAACCAGAGCACACACCCATAACAGTCATTTGAGCCATGCTGTGGCCATCCCTTGGAGAGGGAAGGGAGTAGGAATGGCTACAGTGCCCCAGGCCTGTGCTTGTATGGAGTGGGGTTGGGAGCCCAGGTTTCCAGCTTAGGGCCCTCCTGTCTCACTGGGATCTGTTCATGTTGGGATAATCTTTGGCTCTGTGCCAAAGAGATACTGCATGTGAATGCACTTAGGAAAGTTTAAATGTACAAAACAAATAGGAATTGTCCTATCCGTGGGGGAAGAGTGTGGTTATCCCAGAGTTGTGGTATAAATTTGGGAGTCAGCGGGAATGTCCTAAATCTGGATGGTAGGCAGTATGTTGCAGGGTCAGGCCGAATGTCGTATATTCGATATGTTTGGGAAGGCTGGAGTGTATAATATGGCTAGGTTGTGATGAGAAATAGTGTGTATGTTTCAGGGAAGGTGGTTTATGGGGTAAGTTGCTATGTAACTTGGTCGGGCTGTGTATGTGATAGTGTGTCACCAGCTCAGGGGAGTATAACAGAGTTTTGGTGTGTGTATTGGGGTCAGGATGCATACATGTCATGGGTTCCAGTGTGTATGGAACCCAGGGTCTGACATAAGCTCTCTGTGTGTGTCCTGGGTTTGGGTGTATTTAGGATTAAGTGTATCACAGGTTGAAGTATATCAGGTACTGTGAAAGCAAGATGTGTTATTTATGGGTGGAAGAGGATGTTCAGAGCCAGGTGCAATATTATTGCACTGTCAACTGGTGTGTATATCATGAGAAATCTTGTCCTTGGGTCCCTGAGTGCATATGGTGGGGGAGAAAGGAGGGAGTAGGAAGCAGCTACTCAAATTGCAAAGTAGGAGGAGTTTTGCCTCCTTGTGTGTGTGTATCTTCCATTCCTTTCCCTGTCTGTCCAAGTAGTAGGGTCTAGACAACTATCCAAGTTTTAGAAACATCTCCCATTGCACTAGAGAACAGACTTTACCCCACTAACCCCATACCTTTTTCTCCCAGGGTGTCTGTGGGGGCATTCTGCACCAGTCTGGACCCCACAGGCAAGTTTGCCTTCCCAAGCTCTGACAGCACCCCTTTGCCTGCCACCCACGTTTCTTCAGTGGTGGTGGTGGGCAAGAGGGCTTCCTGTTAAGGGGGATCTGGGTCAGGGCCGGGAACTTAGCTGGGTTGGGGGCAGGGAAGCCTGGAGCGCACCCCTCCCTCCAATCAGTGTTTACTGGCTGAAGTCAGAATGTGTCTCTGTCAAAAATAACCCCCTGAAGCCTACCCCCAGCTGCTCTGGGATTTCACCAGGGGCTGAAGCCCAGGGTGGCAGCCCAGACCAGCCTTCAACCTGAGAGATCACGGAGGAGAGGGAGAGAGGTTTGGGGCAGGCTTGGGGGCAATTTGAATATATTGGGGGTCTGCAGAGAAGGGGACACCTTTGTCCACCCCCGCCTGTGGCTTTGGCTCCCCTGCTCACCCCTGAGCACCACGCTTGGAGCTGATGGAGGGGGTTCATTTCATTCCTGGCCCATCCAGGTTTCTCTCCGTCCAATCTGTTTTGTGTATATTTCTCTGTCCCGGTCTCTCCCAGTCTCTGTCTCTCTTTTGTTTTTCTCAGCAGTCCCTCCCTCCCGGTCTCCCTCCCTCGCTCCTTCTTCCTCTTTCTCACAGGGAGGGGGCGGGGCCGGTGGGGGCAGCTCCACCCTCCGCCCGCCCTGGGGCCTCATTCTGAGAGAGACTCGCGGAGAGCCAGTGAGCGAGCAGGGAGGGAGAGAAAGGGAGAAAAGGAAGGGAGCCGGCGGGTGCTGTGTGTGTGTGAGTGTGCGAGTGAGCGCGAGTGCGGGCCCTGTCTCTCCTGGTGGCCCCAGCAGAGGGGCCCGGTGGCCTGAGGAGGGCGGGCGGGCTGCTCGGAGGCAGAGGCAGCTAGAGGCAGCGGCGGGAGAGCCGAGGAGGAGGAGGAGGAGAGAGGAAAGAGCGGAGCAGCCATTGTTGGGGGAAACCTTGCAAACAAAGAAGGCTCCGGCCTCCCCGCGGCCCCCCGCCCCATAGGTCGCCCCCCTGGCCCCCAGGCGCCGGCCTAGTGGCCATTGTAACTTTCCCCCCGGGGCTGTGGCCACCGCGGGGCGGGCTGAGACTGTGCGGGCGAGTCTTTGTGCGGCCAGCGGAGTGGAGCTCCCAGCCAGGCCAGCCTGCCCCACTCGGGACATGAGCGGCTGAAGTTGGGCCCTTCCCCCAGCCCTCGCCCCTGCCAGGGCCCCTCTGGGCTGCCAGCGCTCCCCGCACCTCTCCTGGCCCCCTCAGTTCTCTCAGGTAAGTCTGGACACCCTGCAAGCCTGTTGGGGTGGGTAGAAGGTCCTCATTCTGGCCCAGGCCTGGTATGCTGGCCGGGGAGAGGTGCCATGACTCGCAGAAGTGGAGGCACCCAGGCCTACTGACCTATGATCAGTCCCAAAAGGAGGGGGCTTGCCCACAGGTCAGGCTGGTTACCATGGAAATGCCCAGCTGGAAGTGCCCCCCTCAACCCCAGAATGTAGCTTCCATCCTGAGAAAACTTTCCTAGTTCTCTTCTCCCCCTTCCTAAGGGCCCCTAGTTTGCTAACTGGTGGGGTTGGGGGGGAGCTATGTCTGATTCCAAAGCTGGATGACACCTCCCCCTCCCTTCCACCCCCTAACTTGCTCACTGTACCCTTGCTACTGGGGACAGGCAGCAACAGGGACAGATGGTCTGGGTGGTGTTCCCTCCCCTTCTCACTCTTTAGCCCTTGCACTGGGGCTACTGGGAGTTGCTATGGCTCTGGAGAGATGCTGAGTTTGTTTGTGTCCATTCACTGGAGGTGTAAATAGAGGCCCCAGAGCATTGGCCTTTAGCTCCTCAGAGTATTACCCAGTCTCGGGTAAGGCCTGTTCCTTCCTGAAAGAGAGAAACTGAAGCCCTGTGACTTTTCTCAGAATTGAAGAGGAATCCAGGTGTCCAGCTTCTCCTCTCTTTACAGTCTTGAGCTGACACATTTCTTCAAGTTGCACTGAAACTGAGAGGACAGGGCAGTTATGGTTTTGGGGGAAAGGTGGCCACGTTAGGGGATGAGGGCCAGGTCTGGGAATCTAGACTCCTCAGTTCATTGCCTAGGCCTGGTCTCTGGTGGGCTGTGTGAGCTTTGGCTTCCTGTGTGCCCTTAGTGTACTTGTCTGTGGACTGAGGAGACTTGGGGACAAGGTGGGGATTGTCTCTTTCTTGAGGCCACCATTCTTCATTCAACCCACACTGGCATGTGAAGGGTGCGTGTGCTGTGCTGTTGTATGTAGATGTGGCCAGTGAGAGCTCACAATTGGGGCGAGGGCTTGTTGCTGGCACCCCGATCCTCCCCGGGGGTGCTGGGTTCCAGCCCTTGTTCGGCATGTTGGGGCGAGCTGAGGGTGGAAGCCTGTTAGGCAGGATGAGGCACACGCATGTACAGGCACACACATGTTGACTCTTGGCACCTTCAGGGACTGTGCAGTGTAAACCCCCTGGGGACCCTCCCTTTGCCCACATGGTGAGGAGGGGGCCCTGGGGAGAAACTTAAGCTATACATGCTGGCACAGGGTCTTCCTTTGTCTCTTCCCCACAAAGAACAAATAGATTTTGTGTCCAAATTGGAATGGGGCCCAGATACACCTGATAAAGGTACCCTTCCAATGCAACCAAGTTTTGGGAACTTGAGGAAGCAGATAATGCTGGGGTCAGAACCTTTGGAGTTCTGCCTCAGTTTCCCCCTCCTATCTAGTGGGGAGGGGAAAAATGAAGTTGTAGGGGTACCTGGCTCATACTTAACAATGAATGTAACATTTCTTCCAATCAGGAAGTGGTACACCAGGAACTGTGTGTTGCTGATTGAGGGGGAAAAGGGGACACATGTACACATGCCCAGACACACGGAAGCAGAGACGGCTGTCTGGTTACTACTTGCCTCCTAGTCTGGGCCTCTCACTTCCCCCCACCACCCCCACCTAAACCTAGGCTCCTTCCTAGGTGGTATCCTGGTGTTTTCCATATGTAAGTGGGTTGGGATCCAATGGAGGCTCATCTTCCTCCCTCCCCCACTGCAAGTCTCAGAAGAGAAAAGGGGTTGAGGTTTTGGGTTACTGGTTTGGAGACAATACCCTACCCATGGTGGGTGTGGGGAAGGGGGCTGGGCTGATAAGGGAGTGGCAGTTGGTGGGGGAGGCAGAAGGCCCAACTGGTTATCTGGTGGGCGGCACCCAACAGCACCCACCACCCTTTATCTTTCTATCCCCTGCCCTCCTGAGACCCTGGGGGTGGGGGAGGGGCCAGAAGTTGGCAACCCCCCTCTTTCCTCCTCCCCTCAAACTTGATATCAAGAGGACAGTAGAGATGTTGGATGGTAGAAGTAGTAGAGGATATGGCAATCAGAAGATCTGGGCTTAAGTCCTAGTTCTTCCAGTTAACGGCTCTACGATCTTGGCAAGTCTCTTTGAGTCCTCAGTTGCCTTGTCTATAAAATGGGAATAATGTTACAGTCAACCTTGTGACCTCACAAGGTTGTTGTGATGATTGAACAAAATAATTAGATACCAATGAAGTTTATCAAAATTAGATTCTAATGTTTAAAAAAAAAAAAAAAAATGTTGTTTATTCTCTTCTGGTATAGACATTTGTTCCCAGCTTCATTTCCTCTTCTGAGATCCAGGGATTGGCCATGTGAAGAAAAGCGCTCTTGAGTATGGGGTAGGATTAGGGCTGATAGTCCCAGTTTCTGAAACAAGATTGGAGTAAGATTTAGAAGCAGATAGTTGCTCCCTAGAGTTGCTTCTCTCCCCCAGTCCATCCCTGTCCTGTTGCAATCTGGCCTGGGAGCTCTGTAAAACTAGTCCCTGTCTACACAGTCTTTCAGGCTTCCAGAAGACCTCCTGGGAGGGCTCAGGGGATCCCTTTTTCCTTTCCCCTTTAGGTTGTTCCTCAAAGTCATTCAAGCTGTACTCACCGAAGGAGCCCCCAAACGGCAACGCCTTCCCCCCTTTCCATCCCGGCACCATGCTGGATCGGGATGTGGGGTGAGTCTTTTGCCCGCTTCCCAGCCCCTCTCCAACTGGGATCCTGCCTGAGAGGGGGAGGGAGTGACCCCCAGTGATTCCTGTCTTCCATCCGTATTCTCATGGCGTCTTCCCTTACACAGCCCAACTCCCATGTACCCACCTACATACCTGGAACCTGGGATTGGGTAAGTGGAGTCCAACGGGGAGGGAGGTGCTTTGCTTTCCATCACAGGGGTCCGGGGCAGGTGGGGAGCCATTACTCCTACTGACCTCCCTCCTTTGCTCCCCTCAGGAGGCATACACCATATGGCAACCAAACTGACTACAGAATATTCGAGCTTAACAAACGGCTTCAGAACTGGACAGAGGTATGGCCAAGGGAAAAGGTGCTGGCAGGGGGAAGGCCACCTGGGCACCCTTGTGGGATGTCTTGTGACACACACACCCCTCCCCATGACCCCCAGGAGTGTGACAATCTCTGGTGGGATGCTTTCACGACTGAGTTCTTTGAGGATGATGCTATGTTAACCATCACTTTCTGCCTGGAGGATGGACCAAAGAGATACAGTGAGTGGCCTCTGAGTGCCTCTTGTGGGCCTAGGGATCCTGCCACTCCAGCTGTGAGAGTGCATACTAACTGTGTACTTCTAAGATCTGGGAGTGGGTAAATTATTCCAGGGATCTGTCTTGGTAGGGAAGATATCTGCCCCTTTTGAGATCCTTCTGTCCTGAAGAGTTTGTCCCATCTCTACAGCCATTGGCCGGACCCTGATCCCACGCTACTTCCGCAGCATCTTTGAGGGGGGTGCCACGGAGCTGTACTACGTGCTGAAGCACCCCAAGGAGGCATTCCACAGCAACTTTGTGTCCCTTGACTGTGACCAGGGCAGCATGGTGACCCAGCATGGCAAACCCATGTTCACCCAGGTCAGCAGCCCAGCTAGGGGTGGGACACTGAGGCACTTGGGTTTGCTTCTGCTCTTTTCTCTCAAAGTGTACTCACAGCTGTCCCTCAGGAGGTATAACAGGAAAGTGGCAAAATGAGAAGGGATGGCAGGCATGCTGAACATACAGCAAGCATTTATTGAGCACCTAGTTTTCTGGGCACCAGTTCACTGGTACACCAGTGAACAAGACTGCCTAATAGAGCTTATAGCAGACTGGTGTACCATTAACTGCATGGGGAGAAGACAAGGATTTATTAAGCATTTCTACTCTGTGTATGTGTGTAATGGCCAGAGTTGTGACAGATTTATGGGGTGGGGGGGGTTGCCATGGCAGTTATGTACCTGTATTTATGTGCAGGTGGCAGTAGTGTGTGCAGTGGGAGACTTATGAGCAAATGGGAGATTGTAACAGGCACACTTTCAGGTATATGGGTGGGGGGCAAGGTTGTGACAAGCCTGTCCCCAGGTGTGTGTCGAGGGCCGGTTGTACCTGGAGTTCATGTTTGATGACATGATGCGGATAAAGACATGGCACTTCAGCATCCGGCAGCACCGAGAGCTCATCCCCCGCAGCATCCTTGCCATGCATGTGAGTTGTGGGCAGGACCCAAGATGCGAGGGTAAAGGCAAACAGTGGACAGGGTGGGCCAAGTCCTGCCATTTCCGGACTATAACCCTAAACAGAGGGGTAGGGTCTCTTCATCTTATCTGAAAAATGAGTTTAACAATAGCTTCTGGCTCTGTTCTCTCTCAGGAGCATCACCATGATTAGATGATAGGGTAGGTGAGCAGATGCAATCCCAGTGCCAATATTCTTTTTCTTTCCCAGGCCCAGGACCCCCAGATGCTGGATCAGCTCTCCAAAAACATCACCCGGTGTGGGCTGTCCAATTCCACTCTCAACTACCTCCGAGTAAGTCTGATTATCTGGTTTCTCCCCCATCTGAAATTAATCTCAGTTCCATGTCGCTCCCTTGACAAACCACCTCCTGGTCTACCCCCCAGCTCTGTGTGATACTCGAGCCCATGCAGGAGCTCATGTCCCGCCACAAGACCTATAGCCTCAGCCCCCGCGACTGCCTAAAGACCTGCCTTTTCCAGAAGTGGCAGCGCATGGTAGCACCCCCAGGTGAGTACCTGCTCTTATTAGGATCTGACACTGCTCCCCAAAGCTGTATCTTCATCTCCTCATGAAGCTCTCCCTGCCCCTCCCTTGCTCCTGGTTTTGCAAGTTTGGAACCAGGGTAAGCTCCAGCTCATTAGGAACCAGAATGGGGGACGGGGGCCTTGGCCCTCTCCTACCTGAATCTCCTTTCCCTGGCATAGCGGAGCCCGCACGGCAGCAGCCCAGCAAAAGGCGGAAAAGGAAGATGTCAGGGGGCAGTACCATGAGCTCGGGAGGTGGCAACACCAACAATAGCAACAGCAAGAAGAAGAGCCCAGCCAGCACCTTCGCCCTCTCCAGCCAGGTACCTGTAAGCATCTCGGCTTTCTTCTCTCTTCTGGGCTGCCCCACTGTTGACCCCTGACCCCTGTCCCAGTCTGAGCTCACCAACAGGCATAGAAGCAAAGACGGTTTTTCTCACTGTACTCTGCCTGCATGGGCTGACTCTTGTCTCTAATGAGAGAGTCCTTGTCAGTCACATGTGTGGTTGTGGTCACATAGACTCAGCCATAGAAGCATAGGACATAAAGGGACAGAGACAGCCATGAGAACATGTGGACGTTCGGGACAGACAGTCTGAAAGAACACAGACCATCAGAAACACACACTCACACTGATGCGGGGACACACAGACTTGAGTATTTGCAGATCTAGAACGGACATAAGGCACATGCACACACTTTCCCCACCTGTGTTTTTGATGTACTTCCTTTCTCTTACATGTGGACAAAAGTTTAGAAGCCCCCTAATTTTTCTAGGGAGATAGGCTGGGGGGTTAGAGAAGTAGATGGCCTTCTCCCACAATCTAGCTGGACATGGGTTAAAGGCTGTGAGGCTCTGGAGTCCTTCATTGGGAAGGATTCTAGGAGCTGAGGGTGTCGGAGGAGTTGGGGTTTTAAATTTGGGTATGAGTAGAGGGTGGAGGATGTTGAGTTTCTGGGGTGGGTACTGGGGTTCTGGGGCTGTCTGCCACCCTGGGCCGGGCGAGCCCCTGCCCCGATTATGTTTGGGGACCTCCGCCACTCTCAGGATGTGATGGTGGTGGGGGAGCCCACCCTGATGGGCGGGGAGTTCGGGGACGAGGACGAGAGGCTCATCACCCGGCTGGAGAACACCCAGTTTGACGCGGCCAACGGCATTGACGACGAGGACAGCTTTAACAACTCCCCTGCACTGGGCGCCAACAGCCCCTGGAACAGCAAGCCTCCATCCAGCCAAGAAAGCAAATCGGAGAACCCCACGTCACAGGCCTCCCAGTAAAGGCCCTGCCATGGCCACGCAGCACTCTGCCTGCCTGCCCCATCCTTTGCTTTACCAGGGAGCAGAAGACAGAATGAAGAGACTAAGCATCTAAAATGGGCAGCCTCCATCCACCCACTTCAGGGAGGAACTGGACTCACTAGGGGCAGGTTCCAAGATTTGCCCCCCAGTGGCCCTGGGCTGGGCCTGACCTCTGCAGAGCCTTTTGGGGGAAGGGGGAACTCATGCGGATGCCCACGTGGATCCTGGGCCTCTAAGAAAAGAAATGTCCTGACTACCCCCTCCCCAGGGCATTTGCCTCCATCCTCAGTGTGTTCCCTGTCCTCGTGACTCCACCCTCTTCAAGCCTGGGGTTGTCTACACCCACAGCCCTTAGAGACTTAAAGTTATGGGGCTTGGTTGAATGCCCCCAACCCCTCCCCCAGGTGACTGGTAGTAGAGGGGTAATGCTCTGGGCCCCTCCTCCTGACTGCTACCTATCCTAGCTCCAAGTTTTTAAAAGAAAAAAAAAAAATTAAAAATGTAAGTTTTTAAAAAAAAAAAATCACTCATGTATCCCCTGTTCCACTATTAAAAGTCCGGCTACCTCCCTGCTCTTGGCAGATGGGGGCCTAGGGCCCAGGTGGGTGTGAATGGGGGTGGTGGGATATACATACCATTTTGTACAGTTTGAGAGCTTCAGACCAAGGAGACACTTCGCCATCTCTCTTCCTTTTTCCTCTTGGGTGATGAGTTGGGGAAGGCATACCATGGGGTAGGGGAGGCTACTGATGGCCACATTTGCCCCTCTTTGTGACAACCTCACACTGTTGTCTGTCTCCTCATCCTCCAGGACTCTGACCTGCCCTAGTGCTTGTGACTCTGTCTACCCCAGCCCTCAACCACCCCCCTTGGTGTGTATATTCTTTACAAGTCCTCCACTAGAGCAGCTGTCTCGGATGGGGGAGGGAAGGAGGAGGCTCCCCCCCTCCCCTTATGGAATGTGGAGGGAAGGAAGCAGCCTTGTTTGTTGCTGTGTTTTTGTTTTGTCTCAGTCGGGCAGGCATGGGATGGGGAGGGGCTCATCCACTGTCCTCCAGTACCTTCTTCCCCAACCCCTCAACTCCATATCTAGTGCCACCCTTCCCTCCATAGAGGGGGAGGAGCCACTGAGGGTGTCCCAGCTCTACGCCCACCAGGAAGAAATAGGCCTCCTCCCCCAGCTGAGATCATCGAGGGTCTTCATATCCTTGTATCTTCTCCCCCTCCTTCCTCATAGAAGGGAGGAGGAGGCAGCCAGGATCCTCAGCTCCATTTCACAGAGGGACACATGGAGGTTCAGGGTCCAGGGTGGGGCCAAGAGCAGGGTCCCATGAGTCTAGGCCCAGCTCTGTGACTTTGCTGCCTTTTCCTTGTGGCCAGTTGCAGAAGTGTGAGCATCACCCCCCTCCCCACTCCTTCCCCTGGTTTCTGGGGTCCCCTACACCCTGTTTATTCCACTCCAGCTGTCACTGTTGGGAGGGTATTGTGTCAGGAGCTGAGGGGAGAGGTAGGGAACATGGATGTCCTACCATAACTGTAATGCCTTTTTTTTTGGGGGGGAGGGTGGCATTTGAGTCATGTATGGTACCGATCAATAAAGAGACTTTTCAGTTTTAGAGTGTCCTGGTTGATCATTGATGCCCAGTAATGGCTCAGTCCCAGTTAATCTTTTCCCCCTCCTTGCCAGGGCTGAAGACCAATTATTGGTGTGGGGTTGTGAACTTCCTCTTCACTCTCATCTCGTTTTCTCTTACTTTTCTGGTGGTATTCCTCTGATTCACACCTCTCCTTCACCCCAGACCCTAAATTTTGCCTCCAGGTATTCCTCCATTTCCTGGAAAGTTGGCTTTTTTCCCCACTGGAATCCTCCCCCCTGGGACATCACTCCTCACTTCTAACTGGCATGCGGCTGCCAGCTAGAGATGACCCTCCTGAGGCTAGGTTCCTGGGATAGACACCTCGAGATTAGGTCATTCCTGGGGCCAGGTGGGGTAAGGGATTGTTGTCCAGGACAGGCTTGGATTGAAGGAGCTTGGGCAGTTAGAGTGCCTGAGAGCTTCAAGTCCTGTTTTTGTCAGTGAAATTCCTACTGCCACCCAGCCTTCTGCCTGCCAGTCCAGCTGAGATGTTGGAACTAATCCCTCCTAGTGGCAAAGTCCCTGGGGCAGGGATCAAAGGAATAGGAGATGGGGGGGGGTGGTTAGGGAATGCCTAGGGCTGTTGCCAGGGGGCAGCTTGAAGCTCCATAGAAAGATGGAAGTCTAGAACAATTACTGTTGTGTGCCCTTGACTCAGAGTGACCCTATATAACAGTAGAACTGCCCATAGGGTATTCCCAGGCTGTGATCTTTATGGGAGCAGATCAACAGGTCTTTCTCCCGCAGAGCCACTGGCAGAGCCACTGGTGGGTTCGAACTGCTGACGTTCAGTTAGCTGAGCACCTGACGGTTATGCCACCAGGGCTCCTAGAACAGTTACCAGGGGGAGAAACAATGGCACTTTTCAAACTCCTCTCCAGGCAGTTACACTACCCCATCCAGTCCCCCATCTAAGAAGACAGGCAAGACAGGAAGACCCTGCTATGGGCTAGAGATGGCTTCTTAGCACCCACCAAATCTCTTCCTTATCCTTCCTCATTTTCACCCCAGGCAGGGGAAGCTGAGGCCTCAGACCATCAAACCATCCCCTACCCCTAACCCTGTTAGCAGGAAGAAACAGGAGGAAAACACCACACAGCACACCCTACCCCCTCCAATCCAGTTACCTTGGCCCTGCCCTGCTGCCAGCCCAGCTCCTTAGCCCTAGTGCCTCAGGACCCCAAGGCCTGTATTGGTACCCTCCACTCCCCTGCAGGGCTGGCCTGACCAAAGGACATTTACCAGCCATCTACTGCCACTGACTTACCCTTCAAGTGCCAGGTAATACCTGCAGTAGGTCTGTCTCTGGCTCTGGTTGTATGTCTGGCCTTTGTGCCTCAGTGTCTGCCAGTGTAAGTATGTATGTATACATGTATGTATGTGACTGCTGAGCTGGGAGAGGACATGGATATGTGTATGTATGTAAGGGAGTATATACATGTGAGTACATTTGTGGGCATGTATATACATATATATATATATATTTTTTTTTTAGGTGTGTGTCAGTGAATTCATTCAGCTAGTAATCATCTAGCCCTCTTTGTGCCAGGCACAATTCTAGGCACTGGGGGAACTGTATTGAACAAGGCAGACTGTACTGAACATGGTATGACTGCTGGGCATGAGGGGAAAGCTACAAGTACAGTTGTTAAGCGCATGGTTTAGCAGTGGGACTGTGTGGGTGTTATGGGCCTGCCGGGGCAGTGGTTATGTGATTGGGTTGGGCATTTGCAGGTTCACATCCTGTGTGTGTGCGTTTTGCGGGAGAGAGGGCACTCAGAGACTCCCTGCCCTGCTTGGGCAGAGGAACCCAGTATTTGAACTCAGGAAATGTGACCACGGACTTCCTCTGGAGCCCCAGATCTGGCTCCTCCCCATTTGCCTCCAGCAGTGTATCTGGGGAAGGCTCTTGGTAAAGAGGGGCTGCTGAGGTGGGGAAAAGGGCAAGGCCCTCTAAGACCCCCATGCCCTGTTTCTAGGGGCAGATGTGGGCCCAGCTCAAGGACCCAGCAGAAACTTGTCTCAGCCAGGGCCTCATTGAAGAGGCATGGGGCCCTCCACCACACACTTTGGGGCTTCTTGAACCTTGTGCAGTCCTGTTGTTGTTGTGGTTGGCCCTCCACCACACACTTTGGGGCTTCTTGAACCTTGTGCAGTCCTGTTGTTGTTGTGGTTGTGTGCTGTTGCGTCCGTTCCAACTCATAGCAATCCTATACGACAGACCAGAATTGCCCCATAGAGTTTCCCAGGCTGTAATCTTTATGCAAGCAGATCGCCAGGTCTTTTCTCCCATGGAGTGGCTGGTGGGTTCGAATCCATTGACCTTTCTGTTAGCAGGTGAGCGCTTAACCATTGTGCCACTAGGGCTCCTTGTGCAGTCCTACCTTCCCCCAAAGTATAACGTCAGCCCAACCCAAAATCATCCCTTCCCACAGACTCCCAATTCAGTCCAACCCTAGCTCCTTCCTCATGTTTCCTGGCCCAGCCAACCTACCCTGACTTCCAACCCCTTCCCCAGGAACTCCAACCCAGCCTGACCCCTAACCCATTCCCTATGGCCCCTGGTCTAGTTCAGCTCAACCTCCAGTCCCCTATTTTGTACCATTAGCCCAGTCAAGCGTGACCCATAACCCATTCCCCAAAAGTAGGACAGCATTGTGGCCAGCCCAGCCCAGTCCAACCTGACCTTAAGCTCCTTTCCCCAAGATGAAAATCTCTATCTAAGCTGCCCTCTCAGGGCCTTCCCCCATCCCTTTTTCACAAAGTAGGACCTTATCTTGGGATTGGTAGAAGTGGAGGAGATAGTAAGGATAAAGTTAGAAGCTACAGCAGGGTGATGAGGGCAGGAGGTGCTGAGGGTGGCCCAGATATGTTATGGGGCAGGTTAAAAGGAAGGGAAGGCATAAAAAGAAGTTCTGAACCAGCAGCCCCCTATTTCCAAATGGTTTCAAAAACACTGGTTCTGCCCTGCTGACCCTGGCTTCCAGGACCTGGAATGTTTACAGTAACTGTTGTCCATATGGCCACAGTCCTCCCCAGCCCCATTCTGAGGTCTCCAATGAAGCCAGAAATGCATGGGAGACTACACATGCTTCCACCAATTCTGGGGCCATTTTCCTGAGGCAGTTAAACCCTGAGTTACTTCCCTCCCCACTATCCCACCTCTATGCCACCAGCTCACTTCTCTGGAAGAACCTAGGGACAGTTCCTGGAGAAAGTTCCAGAGGAGGTTGGTGGAGAAGAAATCTCTTCCCCACCATCTCCAAACAAGTAAGGCTGCCTGGAGGAATTAGGAATAATTTCTCTCCCTTTCTTTTAATGGACCTCAGGTACACTGAACTAGATTGATCACAGTCTTGGTTGATGATGCACTGTCGTCATTGCTCCATGCACAGCACACATTTATTTGCTTATAATACTGTAATAAGAACTCATAAACATGAAAGCCAGGACATGGTGATAACTTAAATCTAGCTATGTGCTCTGTTGCCATCACATCCTTCTACCAAGGTATTCATCATTCCTTTGCTTTCTTTTTTATCTAGTTTTATCTTAGCTCTAAGCAGTCCTGGTTATGCAATGGTTAAGTGTTCAACTGCTAACCAAAAAGTTGGTGGTTCTTCTCCACAGGAGAAGAGACCTGGTGTTCTGCTCCGATAAAGATTAAGACTCGTTGCCGTTGAGTCGATACCAACCCATAGCAACACTACAGGACAGAGTAGAACTGCCCCATAGGGTTTCTAAGGAGCCACTGGTGGATTTGAACTGCCCACCTTTTGGTTAGCAGCTGAGATCTTCACCACTGTGCCACTAGGGCTCCCCTATAAAGATTACAGCCTAGAAAACCCTAGGGGCAGTTCTGCTCTGTCACATTGGCTCACTATGAGTTGAAAATCGACTCGATGGCACCAAACAACAACAAATCTCAGCTTTGTGTATTCCTAAATTTTCTTTAAAAAAAAAAATTTAATTGTATTTAGAACTAATTTTATTTTATTGTAATGGAATCCTGCTGTATGTAATTTGTGGGGAGGGCTTATTATTTCCAACTAATATTGTATTGCTAAGATTTATTTTGGAGCTCTGGTGGCACAGTGGTTAAGAACTTGGCTGCTAACCAAAAGGTTGGCAGTTCAAATTCAACAGCTGCTCCTTGGAAACCCGTTGGGCAAGTTTTACCCTGTCCTTTAGGGTTGCTATGAGTCAGAATTGACTCTACGGCAACGTATTTTTAAGATTTATTTTGTCACATATTGCTGCAGCTCATTGAGGGCTGTATAATATTCCATTGTGTGGCTTTACCACAGTTATTCATCCACTCTCCTGTCACTGGACATTTGGGTTGTTTCTAGGTTTTTGCTATTGTAAAGAGCACTTCTGTGAACATTTTTTTCCTGTCTCCTAATGTACATCTGCAGAGTTTTTCTTGGAATATATTTAGGTGTGATCTCTGCAAACTCGTGTTCCCATCTCAGAAGCCCAGGTCTGAGTGCTTTCACTATAGCCGGGCTCCGGGGTTAACTTGAGTTAAAGTTCAAAGATTTAAGTACTTGCTGTATAAACTGTACTTTGTCCATTCATTCATTCAGCCAATCAACCTACAGTTAGTGAGCATCTACAACACACCAGGAGCTAGAGGTGGAACAGTGAACAAGATAACATGGCACATGTTGGGTGAGGAAACAGATATTAAACAAATGGTCACACACATATGCAATTACAATTTATGATATAATCGAATAGTGCAGGGTAAACATATAATTAAAAAAAAAAAAAACATTGCCGTCAAGTCGATTGCCACTCATAGTGACCCTAAAGGACAGAGTAGAACTGCCCCATAGGGTTCCCAAGGAGCACCTGATGGATTCAAACTACCAGCCTTTTGGTTAGCAACTGTAGCTCTTAACCACTACGCCACCAGGGTTTCCAAACATATAATAAACCCATTGCCATCAAGTCGATTCCAACTCATAGTGACCCTACAGCGACCCTAAACATATAATAGGGAGATCTAATTTAAATTGATGTATTAAGGAGGCCTGTCTGAGGGAATGATGTTTCAACTGAGACTTAAAGGATAAGGAGTGTGGGGAAGAGGGTTTCAGGTAAAGGAAACATGTCCTAATGCTGGGAAAAGCTTGGCGGATTGGAAGAATGGAAGAAAATGAATGGGGTCTGAGCCTATGAGCAAGGGGGAATGGCGGCGGGAGAAAAAGGCTAAGGCCAGGCTGGATAGTGCTGTGGTGATGATGATAACGATGATATGATCATGATAATAGCAGTTAACATTCATTGCACTAGGTACTGTGGGAAGCCTTTACATAAATTTTTTCATTAAATGCCTACTACAACCCTATAATATAGGTAATGTTACATCTCCTATTTTATTTACAGAGGGGAAACTAAAGACCAGAGAAGCCAAGTAACTTACCCAAGGTCACAGAGCCAGCAAGGACACTGAATTTCATCTAAATGTAATGGATAGTCCCTGAAAATTCTAAGGCAGATGATAATTAAGACCTGGTCCCTGTCTTCCAGGAACTCCCAGAGCAGAGGCAAAACCAGACCTAGCCACAATTTGAGTAAAAAGCACACTTCAGGGAGTGAGACTGTAAACATACGAAGTGCTATGGAAGTATAGGGAGAGAAATTTGTTTTTACCAAGGAGATCTGGGAAGGCTTCTTGGTGAAAATGAAATTGGCTGTGACAAGTTGGAGGGAGGTGGACCTGTGGCAGATGATTTTGGCAGGAAATGACAGACTTTCTAAGTAGAGGAAATAGCTTTAGGGAAGGTGATGAAGCAGGAGAGACCAGAGAGAAGAGACAATTGAGCAAATAAGTGCAGGTATAGCACTCAAGGGTGAACTGTGGGGGTTGTAGGTAGGGACGGGAGGAGTAGTGGATAAATTTGCTAGATGGGAGAGAAGGAATACAGCCTTTCTAAATTGCAGGAAGCTTTGAATGACAGGCTGAGGAGGTTTAGACTTAATTTCTTTAGGGAATGGGAAGCCACCGAAAGTTTTTGAGCAGGGGAGTGACCTAATCAGGCCTGTTGATTATTAAGATTAATTTGGTGTGAGAATGTAATCAATGTCACTGAATTGTATACACAGAAACTGTTGGTGTATTTTTTTTTAATTTTTATTGTACTTTAAGTGAAAGTTTACAAACCAAGTCAGTCTCTCACACAAAACCTTATATACACCTTGCTACATACTCCCAATTGCTCTCCTCCTAATGAGACAGCCCGCTCCCTCCCTCCACTCTCTGTTTTCCTGTCCATTTCACCAGTTTTCTAACCCCCTCTACCCTCTCATCTCCCCTCCAGGCAGGAGATGCCAACATAGTCTCAAGCGTCCACCTGATCCAAGAACTCACTCCTCAAGTTGGTGTATGTTTTGCTGTGTATATTCTCAACAGCAACAACAACAAAAGATTAATTTGGGCGTGGTATATAGGACAAGAGAGGGGAGTTAGGAGGACCTGAAGTCCACGCTGCTAGCAATTTATAAAACAAACAACACAAAAAGATCTTAAATAAAACAAATTGTACAAAATTAAAGAATTAAATATACATAAGCAAATAAGACTAGAAGAAAATGTGATCAAAAGTATTTGTCAGCTTTCTAAGAGTACGTGTGTGAGTGATCAGCTTGCAAACTTAAATACCACAGAGAAAATCAAAAGGGAAAAGAGTGGGAGTCAGGGCCAAGACAGCGGAATAGACAGACTCTTCTGGTAAGCCCTATTAGAAAAAAGACCTAAAAATACAAGTGAAACAAGTATATTTATGACCAGCTAGGCACCCTGAACATCAAAGGCAAGGTTAGAAAACCAACTGAGGGGAAGGGGGAGGAAAAGATGGTTCAGAAGCAGAGAGAAGTTATGCAACCTGAATTGCCAGCAGCCCTCAGACACCATTCCCGGGAGCAGTGGCAGTGGCCTGCTACTAGCATTTGGCCACAGTTTCCTCAGGGAGAAGCACCCAGCCACACAGCCTACTCACACCTGCAGAACCAGAGAAGAACAGCACTCTCAGCAAAAGCCGAGTACTTGCGTCTATTTTATCACGTCCCCCCCTTCACCCCTAAGCCAGCTTCAGCGGGTGTTGATTTCCCTGGTCCTGAGATAGGCCCTGTTGAGCACCTAGAGCCATCCTCCAGGCCCTGGAGAAGGAATAAATTAGCAATTGGGGGAAAAGATAATTTGCCAGCTCCACTAACCAGGGGAGCTCAGGACAGAAGCGGTTCCTGTCCAGGCATAAACGGTCCATGGACTTTGAGTACCTTTCCCATCTGCATAGACCTGTAAGGGCCTATTTCAGGAGAACAGGCCCTTATTGGCAGACTACAACTGTTTCAGCTGTGTGGTAGAGAGGTGGGTGTTTGATGTTTGACACCACTTTGCCTATTAAACAGGGTCCTCTCCTACCCACGTCAGGGTCCTAAGGACTGGTTGCTCCAATCAGGTCACCCAGCCACCTGTGACAGGGGTCCAAGGTTAACTAGTACCTCCCAGTCCTTACAACCAAAAACATTGGGTGCCCATGGTCTGTCTGCAGAACCCACCCACCTGTACGCTCTAGGGAAGAGGTACACGCTTTCCTCAGAGACACTTGGGGGACAATTTTCAGCCTCCTGCCTTGTTCAGAGTGTGATCCCCTGCTGCAATCAGATACTGGTACCTACACCAATCACCACTGCCCCTCTAAGACTGCAGGACAGAGCCTGTACCACACACTTGATGACCAACTTCCTGGACACCTGAGCTGAATTCATACAAGAAAAGTGAATGGACTCCTAGACTGATATACCTGATAATAGCTCTAGCCATCTGGGGACAGAACGTCAGAGCTCCAAAGGTAAAAATAATGAAGTTAGCTCACTCAAGCAATATATTTGGGCATATCAAAACAAAACGAAGCAAGAAGCTACGATACAGTAACCCCACTGACCCACTGCCGTCGAGTCGATTCCGACTCATAGAAACCCTATAGGACAGAGTAGAACTGCCCCATAGAGTTTCCAAGGAGTGCCTGGCAGATTCAAAATGACCTTTTGGTTAGCAAACATAAAATAAACTATTACAATAACTTATAGATGGCTCGGAGACAACAGTCAATATCAAGTCACATAAAGAAACAGACCATGATCACCTCAACAAGCTCTCAAAACAGAGAATCAAGGGATCTTCCAGATGAAAATGCCTTCCTGGAATTACTAGAGGCAGAATACAAAAGATTAATATATGGAACCCTTCAAGACATCAGGAAGGAAATCAGGCAATACGCAGAACAAGCTAAGGAACACACAGATAAAGCAGTTGAAGAAATTAAAAAGGTTATTCAGGAACATGACGAAAAATTTAATAAGCTGGAAAAATCCATAGACAAACAGCAATCAGAAATTCAGAAGATTAACAACAAAATTACAGAATTAGACAACTCAAAAGAAAGTCAGAGGAGCAGAATTGAGCAAGTGGAAGGCAGAATTTGTGAACTTGAAGATAAAGCACTTGGCACCAATATATTTGGAGAAAAATCAGATAAAAGAATTTTAAAAAATGAAGAAACCTTAAAAATCATGTGGGACTCTATCAAGAGAAATAACCTACGAGTGATTGGAGTACCAGAACAGGGAGGGATAACAGAAAATACACAGAGAATTGTCAAAGATTTGTTGGCAGAAAACTTCCCTGATATCATGAAAGATGAGAAGATATCTGCCCAGTATGCTCATTGAACACCACATAACGTAGATTTTAGAAGAAAGTCACCAAGACATAATCAAACTTGTCAAAATCAAAGATAAAGAGAAATTTTAAGAGCAGCTAGGAGAGTCAGTAAGAATAAGCTCGGACTACTTGGCAGAAACCATGCAGGCAAGAAGGCAATGGGATGACTTATACAAAGCATCGAAGGAAAAAAATAGCCAGCCAAGAATCATATATCCAGCAAAAATGTCTCTAAATATGAAGGTGAAATTAGGACACTTCCAGATAAACAGAAGTTTAGGGAACTAGTAAAAACCAAACCAAAACTACAAGAAATACTAAAGGGAGTTCTTTGGTTAGAAAATCAATAATATCAGGTATCAACCCAAGACTAGAACACTGGACAGAGCAATCAGAAGTCAACCCAGACAGGGAAATCACAAAAATAAATCAAGATAAAAAAAAACGCTCAAAACAGGGAAACAGCAATGTTATTATGTTAAAGAAGACAGCATTAAAACAATAAAGAGGGACTAAGAAATGAAGCCATAGATCTTTCATATGCAGAGGAAGACAAGGCAATACAAAGAAATAAAAGTTAGGTTTAAATTTAGAAAAATAGGGGTAAATAATAAGGTAACCACAAAAGAGACAAAATATCCTACAGATCAAAATAAAATATGAGAGAAAAATAGAGACTCGGCAGGAACAAAATCAACAGCAATGAATATGAGGAAAAAACAATATATAAAGATAATCTACTTGGCACAAAAAATTAAGTGGGAAAAAGAAACTGTCAACAGCACACTAAAAAGACATCAAAATGATAGCACTAAATTCATACCTATCCGTAATTACGCTGAGTGTAAACGGACTGAATGCACCAATAAAGAGACAGAGAGTGGCAGAATGGATTAAAAAACATGATCCATCTATATGCTGCCTGCAAGAGACACATCTTAGACTTAAAGATGCAAACAAACTAAAACCTAAAGGATGGAAAAAAATATATCAAGCAAACAACAATTAAAAAAGAGCAGGAGTGGCAATATTAATTTCTGACAAAATAGACTTCAAAGTTAAATCCATCATAAAGGATAAGGAAAGACACTATATAATGATTAAAGGGACAATATACCAAGAGGATATAACCATATTAAATATTTATGCACCCAGTAATAGGGCAAAAGATATGAACAGACACTTTACTAAAGAAGACATTCAGAACCATCCGGAAGCCAACTCGTCAGACACGGATTGGACTGGACAATGGGTTGGAGAGGGATGCTGGTGAGGCATGAGCTACTTGGATCAGGTGGACACTTGAGACTATGTTGGCATCTCCTGCCTGGAGGGGAGATGGGAGGGTAGAAGGGCTTAGAAGTTGACAAAACGGACACGAAAAGAGAGAGTGGAAGGAAGGAGCGGGCTGTCTCATGGCGGGGGGAAGTAATTGGGAATAGGTAGCAAGGTGTATATAAGTTTTTATGTGAGATACTGACTTGATTTGTAAACTTTCACTTAAAGCACAATAAAAATTATTAAAAAATAAAATGTACGTAGATACATACAGACAGTCAATAACAGAAACAAGAAAAAAAAAAAGAAGACATTCGGGTAGCTAACAGATAACATGAGGAAATGCTCACAATCATTAGCCATTAGAGAAATGCAAATCAAAACTACAATGAGATTTCATCTCACTCCAACAAGGCTGGCATTAATCCAAAAAACACAAAATAATAAATGCGGAAGAGGTTTTGGAGAGACCAGAACACTTATATATACACTGCTGTTGGGAATGAGAAATGGTACAAGCACTTTGGAAATCGATCTGGCGTTTCCTTAAAAAGCTAGAAATAGAACTACCATACGATCCAGCAATTCCACTCCTTGGAATATATCCTAGAGAAATAAGAGCCTTTACATGAACAGATATATGCACACCCATGTTCATTGCAGCATTGTTTACAATAGCAAAAAGATGGACGCAACCAAGGTGACATTAACGGATGAACGGATAAATAAATTATGGTATATTCACACAATGGAATATTACGCATTGATAAAGAACAGTGATAAATCTGTGAAACATTTCATAACACGGAGGAATCTGGAAGGCATTATGCTAAGTGAAATTAGTCAGTTGCAAAAGGACAAATATTGTATAAGACCACTATTATAAGAACTCGAGAAATAGTTTAAACAGAGAAGAAAATATTCTTTGATGGTTATGAGAGCGGGGAGGGAGGGAGGGTGAAGGGTATTCACTACTTAGATAGTAGATAAGAAATATTTTAGGTAAAGGGAAAGACAACACACAATACAGGCCAGGTCAGCACAACTGGACTAAACCAAAACCAAAGAAGTTTCCTGAATAAAATGAAAGCTTTGAAGGCCAGCATAGCAGGGGCGGGGGTTTGGGAACCATGGTTTCAGGCGACATCTAAGTCAACTGGCAAAATAAAATCTGTTAAGAAAACATTCTGCATCCCACTTTGGAGAGTGGCTTCTGGGGTCTTAAAGGCTAGCAAGCGGCCATCTAAGATGCATCAGTTGGTCTCAATCCGCCTGGAGCAAAGGAGAATGAAGAACACCAAGGATACAAGGTAATTACGAGCCCAAGAGACAGAAAGGGCCACATAAACTAGAGACTACATCAGCCTGAGACCAGAACGAGATGGTGCCTGGCAACAACTGATGACTGCCCTAACAGGGAACACGACAAAGAACCCCTGAGGGAGTGGGACAGCAGTGGGATGCAGACCCCAAATTCTCATAAAAAAGACCAGACTTAATGGCCTGACCGAGACTAGAAGGACCCCAGTGGTCATGGTCCCCAGATCTTCTGTTAGCCCAAGACAGGAACCATTCCCAAAGCCAACTCTTCAGACAGGGATTGGACTGGACAACAGGATAGAAAAAGATGCTGGTGAAGAATGAGCTTCTTGGATCAAGTAGACACTTGAGACTTTGTTGGCATCTCCTGTCTGGAGGGGAGATGAGAGGGCAGAGGGGGTTAGAAGCTGGCAGAACGGACATGAAAAGGGAGGGTGGAGGGAAGGAGCGGGCTGTCTTGTTAGGGGGAAAGCAATTAGGAGCATATAGCAAGGTGTGTATAAATTTTTGTATGAGAGACTGACTTGATTTGTAAACTTTGACTTAAAGCACAATAAAAATTTAAAAAAAAAGGAAAAGAGTGAATTTCACCTCACTTAAAAAAAGAAAGATTAAAAAATGAAAAGAGTGACCAATTTGACTACAAACAGATTTACAACTCTGGGTTGTGTGTGTATAAATAAAAACCAAACCAAAGCTTAAAACAATCCAAAATTTAAAAAAAGATACACTGGGAAATACAATGAAGAGTTGAAGTCTTTTCATATAATTAATTAATGGAAAACAGGTTTAATAAAAGAAGCCCCTCAATCGATAAACGGGTAAAGGACAATTTCAAAGGAGAAAGTAATAAGATTAAAACATATGGAAACACGGTGATCAAATGAATGCACATTAAAACAATACGGCTCTTTTTTTTTTTTTTTTTTGCTTATTAAGCTAGCAAAGATATTTTTATTAGTAAACGTAAAAAAATAACAGCTTCATTGATAAATAATTCATGTGGCATTTAATTCACCCATTTACAGTGTACAATTCAATGGTTGTGCAGCTATCGCCACAATTTTAGAACATTTTCATCACCTCGAAAGGAAACCCCATACCCATTAGCAGTCACTCCCATTTCCCTCCACTCCCTCAGCTCTAGGCAATCACTAATCTACTTTATGTCTCTATAAATTTGCCTGTTATAGGCATTTCATATAAATGGAATCATATGGTATGTGGCTTTTATGACTAGCTTAACACCTTGATTGGTTTTGCCTGTTTTTGAAGTATATAAATGGAATCACAGTAAAGAAGTGAAGATTTTCCGTGATGCTACCCAGTGCTGAAGAGTTCCTGGGTGGCGCAAACAGCTAAGTGCTTGACTACTAGCCAAAATTTTGGTGGTTCTATTCTACCCAGAGGCGCGTAGGAAGACAGGCCTGAGCAATCCGCTTCTGAAAGGTCACAGCCTTGAAGGTGCAATGAAGCAGTTCAGAGTCGGCTCAACAGCCACTAACAACAACCCAATGCTGGGAAGTATGTGAAAAGACCAAAATCTGATATGCTTCAAGTAATCAAACATGTTAGAAAAGCAACTTGTATTCATGTGTACAACCTTTGGCCTAATAATTCCATTTCTGGAACCATAGCATTACTTACAGAAAATCCAGAAATTCCAGAATAGCCATGGATAGGAGAATGGGACATCTCCAGTGATAAACTATGGGACATCCTAACATCCATGCAGTGTTACACAAGCATTAAAAATGATGTTTACCAAGGGGTGAACCAAGGAATATGAAAAAAACACTTAGGTTAAAAGTTAACTGAAAAAAAAAAATCATACAAAGTAGCTGCAATTATGCTTAGGAAAATACTGGATGGAAAGAAAGTACAATGGTGGTAATAAGATGATTGAACTCTGGGTGAATTTTTTTCCCTCTTTGCTATTTTCCAAATTTCCTTTAATGTACTCCTGTTGTTAGTATAACAACAAGTACTAACCATAAAAAAAAAGAAATCAAGGTGGGAAGTAACAAAGACCTGAATTAAGGCGTTTGTGGTGGGAGCAGGGAGAGAATGAGGGGAATGGACACAATTTGGCTGCTTACTGAATGTTGCAGTGAGTGGGTGGGGAGGATGGGGGGCAATGCTGAGGTTGGAGGAACTAGGAAGACTTTGGTGTCATGAACTAAATTGGTGGCCCCTGGAAGAATCACAGTACAGTGGTTCAGAACATGAGATCTTGTGATAGACATTCCTGTTTCGAATCCTGGCCCAATCAGCTGGGTGATCCTAAGGAAGTTATTTACCTCTCTGAGTCTGTTTCCTCATCTTTAAAATGGAGATCATAATAGCATCTATCTTATAGGGTTGCTAGGAGGATTAATTGTTATAGAGTGTTTAGAAAGTACCTGGCACAGAATAAACTTTCAATAAAGATTGGCTATTATCGTGTGCCCAGCAGCCCTGGGAGATCAGGGGCTAGGACATCTTTGTAGCCAGCCACCTGTTAGTCCAGAAATAGCCCCTTTACCTCCCCTCCCCCAGCCAGTTCACTGCCAAGAGGTCACCCAGGGATGCTCTGAAGCCCACAGGAGTGGGAATAGATAGGATCCTGAAGCAGGAGGTGTGGGAGGCTTGGAGGGGGGGATGGGGTAGAGTTAAGAAACCAAGCTTGTTGCCATTTAGTCCGACTCATAGCGACCCTATAAGACAGCGTAGAACTGCCATAGGGTTTCCAAGGTTGTAATCTTTATGGAAGCAGACTGCCACATCTCTCTCCCATGGAGCAGTTGGTGGGTTCAAACTGCTGAACTTTTGGCTAAACTACTGTGCCACCAGGGCTCCTTGGGTAATAGTTACCAAAAAAAAAAAAAAAAAACAAACCCAGTGCCGTCGAGTCGAGTCGACTCATAGCGACCCTATAGGACAGAGTAGAGCTGCCCCATAGAGTTCCCAAGGAGTGCCTGGCGGATTCAAACTGCAGACCCTTTGGTTAGCAGCTATAGCACATAACCACTACACCACCAGGGACTAGGAAATTGCAAACTAAACAGACCAGTTTAGCAGCAAAGCAGAGAGGCCCTGGAGGACTCCACTGGAACTCTCCTCCCCCACGTCAGTATATCAGGATGCTTTGTAGATATAAGGAGGGGACATGGAAGAGGCTGCCCCCCTTTGTGGAATAGGCACTGGCTAATTGGGTTCACTCTGCCTCCTTCCCTACTTAGTCATAGCCCTAGATTTTCGGAGGAGCATAAAAAACAAAAAACAAGGAGGACAACTAGCAGTATGTCTACGAAAAGATGAGGGGAACTCAGTTTACAGGTGGCTTCCGGAGACCACCCTGCCACTGCCCCTTCCCCCTGCACACACACCAGGTAGGTTGTGTGAGCAGCTACTCTGGCTGAAGCCTAAGACCACATTATCCCCTGCCCCCTTAAAAGACAAGTTCTTGAAATAATTCATTCAATATGAGTTCTTGAAATCCAAGGCTGACTGTCCAATGTGCCTGGTGTTTGCCTTCACCTTTGGTCTGATGCTCTTCCTGTCCTACTTCAGATGTACGCTGCAACCTGTGTGGCTTCTGCAGAGTCTATTTGTTCCATCAGTCCAGTTTGCAGCACCACCTGCTTGCCTGCTTCTTGCTGGCCGTGACCACATACATTCCTGTGTATTGTCCTTCCCCCAGTGGCTTCACTAGGGTTGGTATCACCCAGTGCAGTAACTCATGGTGTCGCCTCCCTCCCCCAGACCTCCCCTGGTACCAGGATTCTTAGTAAATGTTTTTTATACTAATGTTACTCGTAAATCGTAATTCCTGTATATCACTCCTTCTTTTCTTTTAATTACTACTTCATTCTCAAAAAAGTTATTGATATAGGTTCACAAATACTAATTACCACAATATTGTAGCTAAAACACCAGAAAATTTGACAAAGTCATCGACTATGAAAACACCTGCAGAAATGAGAATAACAGTGGTTGCGTGCTTGTAAAGCATACAGATGAAATCATATGATTCAAGGCATCGCTGAGAGTGGGTAATAATGACAGCTCTGACCAGAGCACATTAGAAAGTTCAAAAAGTAAATTAGCATAGAATTTTAGCCTTGTACTTATATGATAGCACTGGTTTTTTTTGTTTGTTTGTTTTTTTACTTATATTGATACATGTAAGCTGGGCTAAGGAAAAATGTTTTGATTGTTATAACTACAGGGATATTTTTATAGATGATCATTTTGGTGTCACACCCGCTGACAGTGTCACCCGGTGAGGTCTACACCCTTGGCACCTCCTTAGTGACGCCACTGCCTTCCGCTACCCACCCTTCATCTCTGAAAGCTGGTCCCTCAGGGCAGGAGCCACTTCTGATCTCCTTAGGGAAATCTCTTCCTAACCTGCGGCCCCTCCCCACCTTGTGCAACTTGGGCTTTCTGGGTCCCATCCTTCCAAAGATCATCACAGAATCCCCCAAACCCAACCTCTCTCCACACCCTGTTTCCTCTCTCATCTGCCCTTGATCTCTCTTCTATTTCTATCACTGTCTCATCTCTGACACCCCACTTCCATGCATCCCCTCCTAACTTCCACACCTCTACCTGTCTCCTACCCCCTTCTCCTCTCCCAACTCTCTCAACCTCTCCCTCTATTCTGACCAGGCCTTGAGTTCCTTCCACATCTCCCTCCTCCTGCCTTGTCTCCCCAGGGGCTAGAATATCTGCAGCCTCCTAAGCAATGAACAGATGTATGAGGCCATTTCCTACAGCTGCCACTCCCTCAGAAACGTGTATAACCTGCGCCCCTTCCTAAAGTCTATCCTCTGAATACAGAAGGGATTCACCCCTCCCTCTGCCCCGGGAGTTTCCCTCCATGCCCCTGACTCAGATCCCAGCCTCACTTCAGAATCCTAGCCTCCAGCACATGGGTTCAGATCCATGGGAGTGTCAGATTCCAGGCATCTCAGTCCCAGACAGCAGACACCACCCCATGCCCTACCCCATCTGTCTCTCTGCCTCTTCTACCCAGCGATCATTTCTGGGCAGGAAACCTCCTTCAAACTTTTCCTTACTTCTGCTATCCTGACTCTGTTCCCTCTACCTCTCAGGACATGGACGTAAACATAATCTGTGAATGAAAGCTCATCAGAAAAATTCAATCCAAACTGCTGGGTGAGGTAGAAATAGCCTGCAATGGGACTGGGAAGGGTAGAGAGAGAGCTCTGGTGGCTCACTGTCTTCCTGTGTCCCCTGGACTTTGGGCCTTGGATTGCCCTCTTTGGGCAACAAAAGCCCATTCTGAAATTCTTGTCCCAGATGATTGAGAATGAGTAGCCAGGAAGGCCGTGGACAAGCCTGGCTCTGTGGGAATGAGTTTGGGGAGTGGCTGAGGGTGGGTGACCCAAAGCAGGCTTAGTAAAAGCAGTCTGAGGCCCATGCTGACAGTCAGGGCCCACTAGCTGGAAGAACGCGTGCTCAGAAGGGAGCCACAGCTATTGGGTTCGGATTTTACTTTAGCCACAATGCAGCTGCATCACTGGCACATTTAATTTAGGGCCAGCACAGCTATGTGCACCCAGCAAAGTACGATTCCATTTAAACAGCTGGCAGGATGAGAAGGGAGACAGTGTCTCAGTTACACTGAGTGTGAGTTTAGTGATTCAAGCGTTTTTCATGCAACATGAACCCTAAAAGCAAGCCAACTTCCAAATCTGGTGCTCAACTATTGAAACAACAGTTTGTTCCGATGATGGAGGGAAAGCTGGCTGAGTTGGTCTTATTGAGAGGCTAGCTCCACTTTGTTTTATACTTGACTTAAGGAATTTTCATAGTTAATTTTTACTATATTCCATTTTTCCTATGCATTGACTTCACAACCTCACCTCTTTGTGAGGTACAATTCTGCTTTACTTTATGATCTTTCATTAAGGCATTTAACCTCTTTTATCCTCCATTTCCTCCTGTGTAAAATAGAGATGACCTTAGAAACCTCTAAGGCCCCTATCTGTTAGTGCCCTTCAAGTGATATGTATAGATTTTATAGCTTTCGAGTATTTTTTCCACTTTGTTCTGTTTTAAACCTTGCAATTGCCCTATAAAGCTGAGGAAATTGATGCTTAGAGAGGTTAAGATAGTTACCCAGGGTCATACAGCCTACAGGTGGTGAAGGCAGGATTAAATCCTCGTGACTTCTTATCCAGTGATCCTCCAGGTACTCTACCAACAGTTCAAAATGCAACCAGAACAGAATCAGACAGCTTAGAGAAACGCCTTAGATCTTGATGGGCAGACAGGCTCTCTTCAAGGGTTAATTAAAATCGAAGGATGTTGTAACTTTGCATATACCTCCGCTTCTTTATACATTTCAATGACTGTCTTTCCCAAGTCCAAAGTTAAAATCCTGCAGTTAAGGAAGTCTAGCCATGGGTAAGGGTCTATTCTAGAGTTGAGAGAGGTTTCCTGGGTCTATGGGGGAAGGGAAACGGTGCTGGCCTAAAGCCTGCAAACTTGTCTCTCTTTTCTAGTTCCAGCTCTCTCACCTGCTAGCCAAGGGACCACTTTGCTTCTTTACAGCTTAGTTTTCTCATCTGTAACATAAGCATCATAATCCTGCCCTATAGGCTTCAGAGGGTGGGAGGAGCAGATAAGGTGACTGACAGGTTTTTGCTTACCAAAAACCATTGTGGTCGAGTCAATTCTGACTCATGGAGACCCTATAGGACAGAGTAGAACTGCCCCATAGGGTTTCCAAGGAGTGGATGGTGGATTCGAACTGCCGACCTTTTGGTTAGCAGCTGAGCTCTTAACCACTGTGCCACCAGAGCTCTAGGAGGTGCTTAAGAGGTGTAAAATTCTTTCAGTGTGTATATCTGGAGGGGAGAGTGGCAATTATGCAAAGAGCCACCAGGTTTGTGGCCTTGGCTTGGCCAGGCAGAACACTGCCTTCCTGGGCTGGGGTCAAAGCCATCCTCTCTCTGCCTGCCAACACCAGGGCCTGAGCCGAGCTTGTTGCTCTTGACTCCTTTCCTAGTGACCAAGGTTTTCAAGAAGGTTCTGCAGAGCACTGGAGACCTTGCCCCTCAGCTCACTAGGAAGAGGGGCCAGCTGAACTAAGAGTTTCGGCCCTGAGCAGCAGCATCCAGACCATCCTGGGCAAATTCAGGGAGCTCTGCCAGGTGGAAATTCACAGCTGAAGGCTTAATTTAAACTGGAGCCTGGTGAAGGACCAGCTGAGACCCTCAGCCGTTCACCCCTATCCTGAGCCTGGCCCAGAAAAGACAGCCCCCATCCTACCATCAGGAGACTGCAATCTGGTGGGGGAGACCTGATTTCACTTTCGGGGAGCCTCCAGTTTGATAGGGAAGACCTAATCACACTCTTGGGGAATCCCTGAGTCTGAAAGGAGAAATCTGATCCTACCTTAAGAAGCTCCTTTCTGAGACCTTCTGAGAGGAGACCTGGACTCCCAGCCTGGTCCCCAAGAGCCTTTGAGACAAGGACATAACTGTTGGTGGCAGGGAAGAGTCAGCATTGACAGAATCCAGACCACCATCCTCTATAGAACAATGTGAGGGCATTGGTATCTAATTCACGCCAGAATTGGAAAGGTGAGGGGTAGAAATCCAGGCAATCCTTGAGGCAATCCAGGTAAGAAAGAGGCCTGTCCTAGTCCTAACTTTTGCCTACCTTCTCTTCTCATTCTTCAGCTCCCAGATGTGAATGAGCTGATCTCATTGTTAAATTTTTTTTTTTTTTTTAAACAACCGCCCATCCGATTATCCATAAGGCAGGACTGTTTCCAAGGAAGGGAGGTGTTCTAATCTGAATTGAAGTCCATCCAGGTTAGCCCTCAAGGGGTTCCTTTGCCAACCCCAGCTAGCTCCCTGAGCTCTGTTGTCTTCCTTTTTACTGGGTTTTGGAGCCATTTAGCTGGGTTCCTTTCCTTTTCACTCCTGAGGATTCTCTCCCTGAAATGGAAGGCATACAAGCCTCCTACTTGACAACCCCCATATTCTGTCACTCTTTTTCTTCTTTTCTATAAGCTCCAAGAGCCACAGCCTGCCTACTGTCTCTGCCCATTCAATCCCTGGGGTGCCTTCCCCTGTAGACTGATGCTGAGTGGGGTACCATCTCCCTAGCTCTCCCCCTGTTCAGATCTCCCTAAAGATAACCACAGGCAATCTTTTTTTCCCAAGGGTTTTACAGTTGATTATTATGGGGAAAGAGACCCAAAGTTACCAAGTTGTTAGTCTGGAGAAGGTGTGGAAGTTTAAGAAAGCTAAGAAGTTTCTGCCAGTCCCTGGTCCCTGGTAGATCAGAGCAGCCTGGCTCTTTTTCCTCTCTCTCCTCTTAGCCCTGGCTTGAAGACACCAACCAGAGGAGCTGTTCAGGTTCCTCCTTGTCTCTGGTCTGGCTGCATCTGAGCATCTCTCAATTGGTTATTCTCACCTATGTATTTCCTCAGCCTCACGCAGCAACAGGAGCCCTGGTGGCGCACTTGTTAAGAGCTATGGCTACTAACAAAAAGGTTGGCAGTTGGAATCCACCAGCTGCTCCTTGGAAACCCTACAGGACAGTTCTACCCTGACCTATAGGGTTGCTATGAGTCAGAATTGACTCCACAGCAATGGGTTTGGTTTTTTGGTATGCAGGAACAGCCACCCTTAGGGAAAGATTTTGAAGGGAGCCATAAAGGCTAAAGTATCTCATTCTATGGAGTCCTAGTAGGGTTGGCTACTGACCTCCCCCTTCCTGGAATCAATCATATGGATTTGGGGTTAGAGGAACTTGGAATACCATTAGGGGACCTACATTTATTCATGATATCCCAGAAACAATGGCAGATATAAACCAAAACCAGTTGTCGTTGAGTCCATTCCAACTCATGGCAACCCCATGTGTGTCAGAGTAGAACTGTGCCCTATAGGGTTTTCAATGGCTGGCTTTTTGGAGGTAGATTGCCTGGGCTTTCATCTGAGGTACCTCTGGGTGGACTTGAACCTCCAACCTTTTGGTTAGCAGTCAAGCGTGTTAACTGTTTGCACCACCAAATATAGGGAGTGGTATATCTCCCCCCCAAGTATAGGGGAGCAGTATATTCTAGACTCTACCCTTGTACTACCACCCCATTTTCACTCCCTCAAGATGTGACCATCCAGCTGAAGGATATCAGGATGTTAATAGAGCTTATAACACTGAAGAGTTTGCTGAATTCAACTGGTAAGGATTTCAGTGAACTGGTGGACTCAATGGATTTGACCATCAATGTGTACAACAAGCTCAGAATCCATCACTTTGAAAGGCAGAGGTGTAGACACTGACCAGTGACAGATGTGAGGAATAAAAAGAGATGGCCAGGGCTTGGCTGGGTGGTGGAAGGGAACCGAAGCCCAGGGACAGAGATGGCAGGGGCAAGGAAGACTTGGGACTGACTGAGAATTCCCCCCTTTTGTTTTGTTAATGGTGCCTCAGCTGTCCCTAGCCCTACATGACCCCTAAAAACAATTCACAGGGGAAGAAACAACAAATTCTCTTTCCGGCTTTCCTTCATGCCAAACACTCTTCCTGTTAAGGGTCTGATTGCTGATTATTAAGGGGATGATGGACAAGGCTAATAAGAATTACAAATACGTAGTTGAGAGCCCACTGCTAGCTCCAGTTAAACATTTCATTAAGACAAATACTATACCCTTCCAAGGTCTCAGCAGAGGGGTTTCCTAGGGCCACCTGGGAAGGTGCGACAACCTACAAGGAGAAACTACATCCTTTATTGTAGAAGTCACAAAGGCTTAGGAAGTCCACCCAGTCTGTTCAACTTTTTGACTCCCTTTCTCTGGTTTGATGCCTCTTGGCTATCCACTTCCAGTCTTTATGCTCTGGAGCCAATCCCACCTCTACTTCCAAAGTCACCTTTTCTTTATACCCAGCAGAGGCCACATTACGTCCTTTCGTCTCCTAGCATTTACAGGGGAGACCTGCTCACTTGGGACTTCACTAGGGCATAACCAGCATGGTAGAGGGAAGAAGTGGGTCACCGATGTGTCCCTCCTCCTTCCCCTAGGCTCTCCATAAATCCTTTGCATCACACTGACCTCTTCACCATCCCCAAAGGAGCTATGAGAACAATAAGCCTTTTTTGTCAATGATGAATAGTCACTTGGTTTCCCCCTGGACAACAACCTCAGTGATAGCCTAGTTATCGCCCCTCCCCGCCCCCCTCTATCGTAGCCCAGGACACTACCTAGCTATTTCTAGGACCCACCCATCCCAATACCTCTCCTTAGTCTTCTCTTCCCTTCTGCCACTGTAACTCTTAGAACCCTGTTGTAGCCTTCCTACCCCCATCATCAGGCCTCTGACTCCACCTCTGCCGGGGGAACCTATCCGCCCCCCTCCAATTCTCAGGCTCTAGGCTGAGCCTTCCTGGAGATATTAGGGGAGGAGACAATGCTCATCTTTCCCCACTTTTCCCCATTATAAAACAAAAATAATAGAGATGTTGAGAAGACTGCATTATCACCTTGGAATCTGAATGGCTGCCAAAGTATGAGGATCTGAAACCTATGGAAGACCTAGGCAGTCTGCTCCTCCAGAACCTCAAGTTCAGAGAGGCCCACGATGAAGTAGGTCTTCCTCATTCTTGTCTGGGGCCACCCCTCATTTGCCCTTCCCTAGCTGCTTACAGCTCCTTCCCTTTTCGTTCATTTTCCAGATAACAGAAGCCTCTGAGAGACTAGATTTAGACCAGCTGGCCCAATGCCTCTATGCTTTGGCCATAATTCTGGTGAGAAGCCCCAAGGGACGCTCCTTCCTGCCCTTTCCTCCATCTTCCCACCATCCACACCTTCAAGCTTCCTCTGCTGCCCATTTCCCTGCCTCTCATTCCCAGGTCCTTCTCCCTATTCCCATCTGTCTCCTCTGTCTTCTTCTTTTCCTTCTCTGCTCCTGGTCCAGCCCTATCCTTTTACTCATCTCTGTCTCCCCTGACCTCTGTTCTTGCTCCTGTCTATCTCTCCGGCTCTGGGTCAAAAAGCACCACCAATGTGCAGACCTTTGGAGCCAGGCTCAGGCCCTCTGGGAATTAAGGAGAAACTGCTCCAAGACTTCCACTTAGAACTGGCGAGTGACCCTGGTCACTCAGTCCTGACCTTACAGCTTAGTTCAGTCCCCTCCCACCTGTATTTTTATTTACCAGCAGAAATAGGAACCCATGCAGTAATGCTATAAGCACAATTTACAGTTCACTTGGCGCACTAGCCTTGAAATTGTGATTCTTGACCAAATTTTTATTTGGAGGACTCACTTTCATTTCACATTTTGAGCATAAACTGAAACTTTATTAATTTTGAATAAGGTCCAGTGTCTTATTCCTGTATTTCAAATTAATATAAAATGTGGCTACACTGTGCCCTCCCAGGAAGTTCTGCTGTGCCCTCAACTTCCTCCCCAGTTGGACCAAAGAATCCAGGCCAGGCTGGTAGCTGATTCTGCCCTGGAGAGGAAGAATCCTGGCAGCTCAGGACCCCTTTCTTCTGGATACCATCCTAGTACAACTTCAGGGTCCCTTTCTCTCCTCATTATTCTCCTTCCTGAATTCTCCTCTGACCTCCTTCTCCTTCTCCTCTTCTCTTGCTCTCAGAGAACCTTGATTTACTACCTCTGAAACCTTCCTCAACCTTTAGCTGAAAACAAGTGTGTATTTTAGTGTAATAGGTGGAGCTGGCAATGACAGGAATAACCACCAGGGGGAGTCTGTGCTCAAGAAGAGACAAGGTGGGGGGCCTTTCCAAGGTGGCGCAGAGGGGCTGCTAATGGAAAGGTCGGTTGTGCAAATCCACCAGCCACTCTGCAGAAGAAAGATGTGGAAGTCAGCTTCTGTAAAGGTTATAGCCTTGGAAACGCTATGGGGCAATTCTACTCTGTCCTGTGGGGTTCCTGTGAGTCGAAATCCACTCCACAGCAAAAGGT
The DNA here is from genome assembly GCF_030014295.1 of Loxodonta africana. Lineage (NCBI taxonomy): Eukaryota > Metazoa > Chordata > Mammalia > Proboscidea > Elephantidae > Loxodonta > Loxodonta africana. Next base: position 32,042,189 of record NC_087357.1, read on the forward strand.
TTGGTGTTTGGTTTCTTTCCAAGGCAGAAAGGGTGTTAGCCATTCTAGCCTGGACAGGCTTCCTGAGGATCTGGGGGTCTAGAGCTGCCCTCAACTCTCCTTTTTCTGACCAAACAGGTAGTGTGAACCAAATCTTGGTGCATCTGCAGAACATGGAACACTTCCTAAGGACAGCTTCCCTGATGGCCATATTCAACACCCATTAACTTCGCCCCACAACTCCTACTCCTTCCCTGAACTTCACTGATCCAAGCTTTCCCAATCCTCTTCTTCTCCTAGTTTGGGAATCTGGGGGGCCTGAGTAGTACCAGTTATGTTCATTCTTTCCATCTCCACCTCAACTCCCAAAGTGGCCCTCATTCAGCGGCTTCCCCATCCCCTCCACTCCCCCGGGTGGCCTGGTTCTTCCTCCAGATCCAGTTGACATTCTACCAATTTCAGTTCTGGGTGAACCAAATAGTAAGTTCTGATACTGGGAGAAAGAGAAGAAAGCCAGAAAACCCCTAAAATCCAGAACCCAATTGCTTATTCTCACCAGTCAGTTACTGCATCCACAATAATAATTACTGTACCTACTCTGAGCCTGGAAAAAATATAAATAACCATGGTCTCTGCCTCAAGGAACTTGTAGCCTAATTAAGGAGACAAATAAATAATTAGGCAATCACAACATAATTTGATAAAAGTGTTTTAGTGGTATGTACAATAAGCTATGGGAGAATAGAGGGTACAACTAAGTCTGTTGTGGGCAGACAGGGAAGTCACCATATCTTAAAGGCTTTGGACCAAGCAGAGAAGAGAGCCAGCATGCCAAGCATAAGGCACAAAGTGGGAAAAAAACCTAGTGGGTTCAGGGGACCAGAAGTAGTTCAGAGTACAATATATTCTTCAAAGGGTGGGAGAAGGAAGAGTAGCTGGAGAAAAGGCTGGAAAGAGAGGTAGGGCCAGACAAAGAAGGGATGTGTTTGTTAGGAGTTTGGCCTTTACCCTGAATACTGAAGTAGGTGCTGGACTTGATCAGATTTGCTTGTTACAATACTCTGGCTAGGCGAGGTTAGATCTAAGGAGGGAGGGGTACCGGTTAGGAAGTCACTGTAGCAGTCCCAATCTCAGGCCTGGCCTAAGGCAGGGGCAGGAATACGGGAAGAGAGCAGGAGTGGTCCTTGGGCACTGGCCCACACTGGCTGCCAAGTCCAACTCCCTGCAGGCCACACGCAGAGGAAGGGATGGGGTTCTCATCTCTGGTTCTCGCAGGTTGGAGACTTGGGTTACTGTAGTCTTCTGATCTGGTTGGGTCAGCAGGTGGCCTGTGTTCAAACAGTGGATTGCTTGGTGAGGGAAGAGAGGTATGGGGCTAGGGCAGACAGAGGTGGGGATATGGGCAGGCAAAACGGAGATGAAAAGGGGAGGACTGTGCCCTCATGGCCACGTAGGCAGGTAGAAGGGCTTTAGGCTTTGCTCCCTCTCCCTTGACTAGAATGCATCTGGTTTTGCCTGGGTCGCTGCATGGTGCTCTTCTTGCCTAGCTTTATCTTCACGTTTAAGCTTTCCAGAGACTACTTACTACCATGTGAACCTAAGAGAGCTGCAGTGATGAGGCACAACTATGGATGGATCTCAGACCCTCCTACCTCTTGCCTAGAGACCTTGGGCCGGGAACCTTATTTACTGATCAAAACCTTCAACCCAGAACTTCCTCCTTTAACCGGACACCCAAGATAAAGCACCTCAGCTCCTGGGTGTCCTATTTTCCCAGGTCCCAACCCCTGTCCAGAGACTAATGACTCAAGACCCTGTCTTCCCAGGGACTTCTGGCCTAGAACACTCCTATCAACCAGACTTCAGTTATGGGATCCCCACCCATCCATCCACAGACCTGTGACTCAGGAACACCGCATTGATCCATCTTTCTGATGCCCTCACACACTTCACCAAAACCCAGTCACAAAATGCTTATCTGCATCCCTGAGCTGTTCTCCAAAGTCCTGAGACATGACTTGGGGTTATGTGTACCCTACACTGCAGGTGGGGGAAGAGCAAGGGCAAGAGTAATCAGGCACCCAGTCTTTAGGGCCAGGCAAAAGTTCCCATCTAAGTCCACCTGCTTCCTCAGAGCTGCTAGGCTGGGTAGTCTCTAACTGGAGGCCCTACTAGTGGATAACCCTGAGAAACTTCCTTGATCCTCATGACTCCAAGGAAAAATGTGGCTCCCTTCCCCTATGTCCCCAGGGCTCCACTGGGTACAATTCTTTCTCCTCAGGGTACAGAAGGAGCCCCAAGCTAAGTCTCAAGCTGAGAAGAAACAACCACAATTCAGCAGCACTGTGAACACGAAAGCAGATTCCTTCTCCTATCTATCCTAAGCTTCTCACTGAGGAGCCAGAATGGGCCCAGCCTCAAGACCAAGAAAAGGAGGCCCCCATTACCCCCAGACCAGGAAGGCGCTAAGTGGGAGCTGAAGAACTGCCCCTAGTCTTGGATCTCTGAGAGGACCAGTACCTTAATGGCAAGTAGCTAGAGTCTAGTAGTTGACAGATAGCCTGGCTTGAGGGTCAGGATTAGCCCAGGGAGTCATCCCATGCCCTAGATGAGGCCAAGGCACCATTCCTAGACTTAGCAAGGGTGAAGAGCTATCCCAGGACTTGGCCATGAAGATGAGCCACCTCAGGACCTCCATGAGGCTGAGGAGCTAACACCTGCCTTGGACAAGCCTGAGGGGCAACACCGTCTACCCCAACAGACAGAGGAACTGTCCCCAGTGCCGTCTGAGCCTAAGGGGCTACCTAAAGTCTGGGATGAGGCTTAGCAGAATCGAAGCTGCAAGTTTCAGCTGAGGACAAAGCTGAGTGGCAGTCCTCACCCCGGCCCCAAGCCTTGGACAAATCTGAGGGACAGGTGGGACCCAGGATGATGCTGAGTAGAAGTATCCAGGGTCCTACCCAAAACCCAGAACCACGCTGAGGGGCCACTTGAATAGAAGTGGGCACAGTGCCCAGGCCTCTTCAGAGGTGGTCCTGTTGAATAAATCCAGATAAGCAGACATCTGTGTGCAGATGCTCTTATTTCTTGGCTCAGGTAATCAGCAGGATTGTGGGGCCCTCTAAGTAGCGCTGATTCCAGTGACTCTTGATGCTAAGGCAGAGAGCTTTGCAGGTGCTCTCCTGTTTGTGGCAAATCTTCCCCTAACCCAGGGACTGCTTCAGGAACCCTGGGGGAGATGAGCATAGGACCAGGGCCCATTGCTATTTCTACTCAGGAACAAAAGAGTTCTGGGAAGAGGGGGTGTGCAGCTCTGCAGATTTCTGCCTCCTCACACGCTAGAGGAGCTAGCACGAGCTAGGGATAAGTGGGCTGCATTCAAGTCCAAGTAGGTAGGAGCTACTGGTGTTTAGGTGAGGTGGTTAAGACAGAATCCTGGTTTCAAATCCTAGAGCTGCTATTTTCTAGTTTACCAACCTCGGTCAAGTCACTTAAATCTTTCTAAACCTCTATTTCCTCACCTATAAAATGGTGATGTTAGTACTTTTCCCATGGGGTTATTCGAAGCATTAAATGGAGGATTACATATAGGTCAGTTAAGTGTCTGGCATATAGCAAATACTCATAAATGTTAATTATTATCATTATTGGAAGTGGCCACAATTGATCCAGATTCGACCATTCCTTCTATAAACCACAAAACTTTGAAGACCTTCAAGTTGTTCCAGAACACACAAACGTGTATATATTTAACATGTATATATTTAAAATTGCTCCAGAGGAAAGAAAAGTATTGCACACAGGTCCCACCCTGACCGCCTCCAACTCCTAGGCATCTTTCCCTGATCACTGTGTCCAAGAAATGATTTTCAGCTTTTGTCAGTCACACAGAAGCCCTGTCCAGATGGTGCCCAGGCCTCCAGGCCTGGGTGGTCTGCTGCCTGGAGGGTAGTCATAGGTCCTCGAGGTGGGGTGGGGGGTGGAGTGCCTGGGTCCCATAGAATGTCCTCATATAGGCTTAGAACTGGCCCCGAGGGCCGTCCTTGAGCCCTGGTCTGTTCCAGCAGGGCTCTGAGCAAGCCCACAGTAAGAGTGGGTTCTGCCCCAGGCTCAGGGAATGGGGTGGGAGGGCCCCCCTCATCTGGCAAGTGTGTCCGCAGTAGAAGCAGGAGTTCAGCTGGAGCCAGGTCTGGCGGACACAGGCGGCAAAGGAGGGGTAAGTGGCTGTCCAGCCTGCGGTGTCGGGCAAACTCAGACAGCAGCAGTTTGAAGATCTCACTTCGAAGCAGGGGGCTGGAGGGGCCGAGGGCCAGGCCGGCCTCCAGAGCCCGCTCCCACTGCTCCTTTTGTACCAGCTGCCCCACAGCCTGGAGCATGGCCTTGGGCCGCCCACTGCTCAAGAGCAGCTCCAGCTCCAGTGCCTCAGGTCTGGCCCCCTCCTCACCTAGCACTGCCAGGGCTCGGCGATACAGGGGCAACCCTGGGCCTCCTGCCCCCCAGCCCGGCCCACCCTGCTGCTGCGCCAGCTCCACAAAGGGTGGCAGCCATCGTGGCTCCAACCTGCATAGGCACTGGCACAAGAGTTCAAAGGGGGGCAGTACCCCACCGGGGGACTCCTTTCCAGCTGCTGTTCCCCCAAGCACCTTCTTCCACACATCAGGGGGAGCTTGGGACCTCAGCCTACCATCCCCATCTGGTTGGAGCTGCAGGGCCCTGTGGGTGGCACTCCAGGCAGCTGTGGGAAGGGCTTGGAAAATGGTGTTAAGCTGGGTCAGCTGGTCACCTATCAACTCGGTCCTCAGCAGGCGTGCCACTTCGAGCTCTGCTAGCTCGGTCCAGCCAGCCTCCTCATCATCCCCAGCTACCAGCTGGGCCTTGAGCTGCTCCAAGGCCCGGTAATCCCGAAGCTCAACCCTCAGTGTGGTCAACAGTGCAGATGGGGGGAGGTGACCCTGGAGGATGGAGGCCAGTGCCTGAGGTGCCCTGAAGATGCTGTTCTGTCTTAGTTCCTCTGGGGTTAGCTGGGTGCCCCGCAGGCTCCGCCGCTGGTAGTATCCACAGGCCTCCTCAAACACCAGGTCCTCAGCTGAAGGCAGCTCAAAGCCCTGTGGGGCTTCCCAGCCCACTCGAAACAGACCCACCGCTGAAAGCAAACGAAGACCGCCCCGGGCCTCCAGCTCTTCCTCATCTTCCAGGCCAGGGGCTGGAGGCTCCAGCAGATGCACTCGGTCTGTACTCAGGACCTTCCTCTCCAGCAGTAGCCCGCTGCCCATGTCCAGCAGTTCCAAGGTGGAGCCCAGCACACAGGCTAGGGTGCCGTGAAATGTTCCCAGTGCCGCAGACCCCTGCGGGCCTACAGGTGCCTCATGCAGGGTTCCCACAGGCCGGGTACCACCGTGGGAATGCACCAGGCTCACAGTGCCCCTGAAGTCAAGTAACAGCAGGCCCTGGGGGGTTGGGGCCCAGGTATGTACAGTCAATGGCTGCTTGGGAGCCAACAGCCCAGGAAGGCCTCGGAGCAGGATCCGGAAGTCCCATGTATCCCCTCGTCCAGGATTCAGGCTCTTACTGTGGACAAGGCCAAGATTCGGAGCAGACACCATCACCTTTCCCTTGCCTGGGCTCCAGACGAGCAGAATGTGGGCCACCCCGGGCCAGGTGGTGGCAGTGGGTACCAGGAAGAGGTCCCTGCGGGAAGCCAGCAGCCCAAAACCAGGGCAGTGGTGCAGCAAGATGTGTGTGCGTCCCAGGGTGGGGACAGCCTCCCCACTGGGCTCCAGGGCCCGGACGCACACGCGGTGGCTGAACGCAGCTGCGGGCGGCCCCAGCCGGCCCTCAACTCCTGCCTGACACTCCTCACACCACACCAAGCGGCCTCTGGGCGCTGCCACGGCCACCACACGGGCTCCACCGCTTGGACACAACTCGGTGCTCTGCAGCAGCCGCCAGCCAGGCCCCACCCCCGCGCCCCACACCTCGGCCAGACCACTCCCCCAGACTAGGACGAGCGCCGGCCTCGCCGGCCCCGGTAGGAAGAAGGCGTCTAGTGGTGGGGGGTGGCCAGGTAGCCAGGCACGCTCCAGCTCCGCGCCAGGCCCACGCGCTGCGACCAGCAACTGCGGGGCTGGCGCCCCCGGGTGTCGAAGCAGCAGCAGGTGGCGGCCGTCCGGGCTCCAGCGGACTCGAACAGCGGGGTCCCCGGCCAGCAACTCCCGGAGACGGGCTGCGCCGCTGAAGTCACTCAAGTCTGAGAGCAGGCGCAGAGTCCCCGCACGCTTCATGGTGCCGCCCAGCACGACCAGCCCAGCTGCCCCGTGGGGCGAGGCGGGCTCTCGGCCCGGGGTTTCGCTGGAGGTTGAGAGCAGGCTGAGACTTCCGTTCCTCTTCGAACAGGCCAGCCCAGGCCAAGCCGGGAAATAGACTCTGCCGCGCCCCACCAGGCTAGCTCAGGACTTGCACCGGTTCACGTCCGCCGACGCGACACCGCCCGCCCAGGGAGGAGCATCCTGGGGGAGGAGCCTCCGGAGCGCCCGGGAGTCTCGGAGCCTTGACCTCGTTAGCCGTAGGGTCGCTCTCTACCAGGCGCGTAGACCCGCTGCCCTACCTCAGGGAAGCTGCGGGTGGCCCAGAGTCTAGTTCAGGCCTGGGGATATCAGCCGCCGCTGAGCCTGAGACTGACAGCGTCCCTCTCCCAAGGCTTTTCTCTCTCTCCAAGCTTCGATTTCTCACCCCAATTTATTCATTCATTTATTCATGACATTTTTATTAAGCACCTACTTATGTGCCAGGCTCTGAGTAGACAGCGATGAACAAAATAGAAATTCTCAACCTTATGGAGATGACAATTAGTGGAAAATAAAAATAACTAACACTTTCATAGCACTTACTGTGTGACAGGAACGCCCTCCACCTATTACAGATGAGGAAAATGAGGCACAGAGAGATCGAGTTACTTGACCAAGATCACACACAGCTATTGAACAACAAAGGTGGGATATCGAAGGCAATCTGGCTGCTCCAGTGACTAGTGCATCAAACCATTTGACTATATCAATTCATCAAAACCAACAGCTTGCTGGCAAACAGAATTAAATTTACTTTAGAAGTACTGAGTCTGTGTGTAATCTTTCCAGCAGCACCTATAAATTGATATGAAGGGGCCCTTCCACCCGTTGGCTGCCTTTTCAGGTTATTATTTGGTATTGCTCCTCCTTTGGAGGTCAGTCATTCTTCACCAGCCCTGCCTCCCTTCTCTTGCCCTTCCATGGCTCCCAAGGAACCTGCATCCATTTGTTTCATCAGCCTCATTCTATCCTCTTGTTTTCAGCATAGGTACACCTTCTAGTCTGTCCTGTTTAAGAATTCACATTTTCGTCATCACCTGCACACCTCCACCCTTATCACTCCCTCTTTTTTTTTTTTTTTACTATTCATTCCTCAAACCACTATTGAAATAGCTTTGCCAAGGTTTTCAAGGGCATTTTTATTTCCTTTCCTCTCTGAAACATTTTGACAGTCTCCCTACTGAAAGTCTTTCCTGTGGTTTCCATGGCATCTGTTCCCTCTGACTCTCTCTTTTATATAGTACTACCTTCAGAGTTTCATTTCTCATTGGTTCCTCTTCCTTCGGTATTCTTTAAATGTTGTTGCTTTCTCCTCCACCTCCTCCTCCTCATTTCCATCTTGGGACCTCTTGTCTTTTTTACTCTGTTTCCTCTTCCTGGGCCATCTCCCCCTTCTCATGGCTTGACCATTACCTCTAAGTCAATAGCTCCAAAATCTACAGGTATCAACAGCTCAGATAGCTCTGCTGAGTTCCCATAAAGGGTATCCAAATACCTACTAAATATTTCTGACTGGATATTTCACAGGCAATTCAGTTTCAACATATCCCAAACATCACCTTCCTGCTCAAATTTGCTCCTCTAGTTGTTTCTGGTTGCCATAGGATTTCTTTCATCATTGTATCCTCGATCTTAAGGTAGAGCCTGACACAGAGAAAGACCTCAATAGATGTTTGCTGAAGAAATAAGTAAGCTTGTGTAAGCATATATTTCTGTGTGTAATATCACCTAAGAATTTTTTGGTTAAAAGTGTCAGAAGTAGACCATGGCTATCTTAAGTAAAAATGAAATTTATTAGAAGAATTTAAGAGGCTCGTAGAACCTGCAGGAGACAGGAGGAACTGGCTTGGAAAATGAGCAGGAACCAAGGCATTCTCTAAAGACCAAGAAATAGAAAGCACAGCAACTATTTTTTCAGCTGGAACCATCCATCCAGCATACCATGGTCTCTGGTGGTACAGAATGTGGTCATTGTGCTGGAGGACGGCACAAGCTATTTAATCACTCTGAACTATTGTTTTCTTACATATGAAGTATCTACTTCATAAAGTCACTATACGGATTGAATGAGAATATATATACGTGTGTATACACACATATACATTATAATATGTATATTATATATACACACAGGAAACCCTGGTGGCGCAGTGATTAAGTGCTACGGCTGTTATCCAAAAGATCAGCAGTTCAAATCCACCAGGTGCTCCTTGGAAACTCTATGGGGCAGTTCTACTCTGTCCTATAGGCTCGCTATGAGTCAGAATCAGCTCCACAGCAACGGGTTTTGTTTTGGTTTTTATACACACACATAATGTACATTATAGATATAATATTGGAACAGTGCTTAGCACATCTTGTTTATTTTTTTATAATTTTTATTGTGCTTTAAGTGAAAGTTTACAAATCAAGTCAGTCTGTCACACAAAAATCCATATATACCTTGCTACACACTCCCAATTACTCTCCCCCTAATGAGACAGCACTGGGTAATGAGACAGCCTGCTCTCTCCCTCCACTCTTTTTTTTCAAGTCCATTTCGCCAGCTTCTAACCCCCTCCACCCTCTCATCTCCCCTCCAGGCAAGAGATGCCAACATAGTTTCAAGTGTCCACCTGATCCAAGAAGCTCACTCCTCACCAGCATCCCTCTCCAACCCATGGTCCAGTCCAATCCACGTCTGAAGAGTTGGCTTCGGGAATGGGTCCTGACCTGGGGCAACAGGTCTGGGGGCCATGATCACCGGGGTTCTTCCAGTCTCAGTCAGACCATTAAGTCTGGTCTTATGAGAATTTGGGGTCTGCATTTTTTATTCCACTGCTCTCCTGCTCCCTCAGGGGTTCTCTGTTGTGTTGGCACATCTTATTAAATCTTACCTTTTGCGTATGAAAAAACCAAGACTCAGGGAGGTTAAGTAACTTGCTGAATTAACACAAGGTGCTTTGCACATAGAAGGCACACAGTAAGTATTCGTTGAATGGACGCGTTTGTTTCCAATTTTTCACTAGTACAAGGTTGTAATAAATATCTTTGAACATATATCTTTCAAGGTTTTGCCAACGTTTCTAGAGGATACAGTCCTTTCTATAAGTGGAACTGCCGAGTCCAGACAATCCGGCATATTTAAAAAACTCCTAGTGCGACTTGCATCCGGTCCTCAATAGATACTTCTTGGGCCAATTTTCTTCTCGCGATGTCTTTCGAGAGCTGTAGTCTTTGCGATGCTTGCTGGGAATTGTGGTCTGAGATAGTTCTCAGGAAGCGGGCGTGAACGAGCATTTCACACCGGCGGGCTTTAGGACCTGGAGTGGCACGGCGAATCCGGGTCGGGGGAGGTCGGGAGCGCGCCCGTGAGCCGGGAGTAGCGGCAGTGTTGGTGGCGTCGGGAGCGAGCGGGCCCGGGAGCGGCGCGGGTGGAGGAGGAGGAGCCCGGGGCTCGGTAAGCGGCACTGGCTCGGGCTGGTCCCCGAACCTGGCCACCCCCTGCGAATCTTGCCCTACTAGGCCTTTGCCCCGAGGAGGCTCTGTGGGGCGGCCTGGGGGCGGGGCCTGCGTTTGCAGAAAGGAAGACCGGGGTGATCCGGTGGGTGGGGACGGCAGCTGAGGCGGGCCAAGGCTGCCTATGGCGGCGAGGGCTGACCTGGGGGCGACTAAACTGAGCGAGAAGCCGCACACCCCCCTCAGGGGCAGTCCCTCGGAACACCCGGTGTCAGTCAGTTTCCTCCAGCACAGCGCCTCTGATGGGCCCTTCCCGCACCCGAGGCTCTGACATTTGACCCCAGCACTGGGCTGACCGTGAGCTCTCCAGCTGCCTCTCCTCCCAGGTTGTTTCCGCTCCTGAGTGGACTTCAGCCCAGCTTGGCCGAAGAACGAGGGCGTGAAGCAAGACCTGTGAGGGGTAGAGGAAGGCGTTTGTCTGAGGTCTTCAGGTGGCCCAGAAGGGCCCCATCTCACCACTCTTTTCAGTCTCTGTCTCCACACAGACTCAATGAAGCTACCACGTTTTTTGGGGGTTAGTTGGTGTGATTTAGGGAAAGGAACCCGTTTCCGGGCAAGTATAGGGATGAAGCAAGAGGAGACAAAACTGGCTCCCCGGAAAGGAGACCTATCAGTTGCTGAGGAGTGCTGCTGTTGGAGAATAGGGAAGTAGAGACTTGGGCCAGGCCCCAGGTATGTTTCTGGATCATCAGACCCTCCTCAGTTCTTACCCCCAGAAAAAGTTTTTAGCGTAATGAGATTGGTTTCTTTGCTGTTCTGTGCTCTCAGTGACTTTGTAAACTAGGGCAAATACAGTTTGCGTCTGTCCTTAACTTTGCAGGAGTTAACTGAAATTGTATTGGGTGTGCCATCAGTTGGATTTGTGTCCTCTGTGAAGGCTCTGGGAATATAAGATCAGCCAGAGTCCAGGGAAAGGATTGTTAGGATCCCTCTTGTTAGGCTTGCAAAGGGGGAATTCTCATTCTTCGCTTGGTGAATAGGGGAGCCTTTGGCATTTTCACTGAACTTTTAGCATTATAATTCATTTTCTTGTTCAGCATTTGTATAATGAAAGTAAAACTTGAAAACTCCAAAGCAGCTGTGTGAAAGTTGAAATTTCACATGGGGTCTATCTGGTTCAGGAATCCATAATTTCTGGGAAAACGGTTCAAATAACAAATTGATTCGTTTTGAACTGATCCAAATTGAACTATTTATTCAACACACATTTGTTGAGCACTTACTATGTAACTCACATTGGGGTTAGAAATATGAATACTTTTTCTCAAGGACATTAGAGAGACATATTCAGATGAAAATTTGTAGTGCTCTGTGCTACATATCTATATAAAGAAATTGACACTGAAGAGAATACTGCGGAAGGGCCATTGTCTGGGAGAGTCAGGGAAAATAGTCACAGGGAGGAGATACTTGCATTGAATATTGAAGGTTGAGTAGGAATTTGCACAAGTAAGGAAATGCATTCCAGTCAGAGATAACAATATAAGCAAAGACATGCTAAAAGTGTTGGGGGGGGGGCGGGGAATGGTGTTTAAGTCTCAGAAATTTGTCCAAGATGTGTGTTGGTGAAATTGCTAGGAGTTAAGGCTGTGGGAATGGGGAGCCATCGGAGCTTTCTAAGTTAAGGAGCGACAGAAGGGCAGGTTAAAGTAATGAGAAATAAGGCAGTAAGATTCATTAGAGTTGTCGACGTTGAAAAGTGTGGCAGTGGTAACAGAAAGAAGGGGAATGGATTTTAGACCTATTTCTGAGATAGATGCAACAGGGCTTAGTGACTATTTGAGGGGAGGGACTGTGTAAGGTTTCTAACTTGAGAGACTGGTGGATGAGGATTTCATTGATTAACGAATGATTAGGAAAAGTAGACCAGATTTTTAAAGGGTTGGAGTGGGCATGGAAAGAGATATAGAGGAGATAATCACGTATGCTGAAATCATGTTTGCAGATGTACACATGGAGATGTTAGCAGGCAGCTAGAAGTAAGGAGGCCAGGTGAGCTTGATATTTTGGCAGCAGCTCTAAGTGGGGCATGTATGAATAAAATCTTTGGAAAAGATGTTTATTTGGTTTGTTCATAAAGAAATCTCAGAGTATGCACTCCTCAAGGCAGGGACCGTAACTTAGTAATTAGAAAGAAGTCCAAGCTGCACTGAAGGCATTGGCAAAAAACAAGGCTCCAGGAATTGATGGAATATCAGTTGAGATGTTTCAGCAAATGGATGCAGCGCTGCAAGTGCTCACTCGTCTGTGCCAAGAAATTTGAAAGACAGCTGCCTGGCCAACCGACTGGAAGAGGTCCATATTTATGCCTATTCCCAAGAAAGGTGATCCAACTGAATGTGGAATTTATCAGACAATATCGTTAATATCACACGCAAGTAAAATTTTGCTGAAGATCTTTCAAAAGTGGCTGTATCAGTATATCGACAGGGAAATGCCAGAAATTCAGGCTGAATTCAGAAAAGGACTTGGAACCAGGGATATCATTGCTGATGTCAGATAGATCTTGGCTGAAAGCAGAGACTACCAGAAAGATGTTCACCTGTGTTTTTTTGACTCTGTAAAGGTATTCGACTGTGTGCATCATAACAAATTATGAATAACATTGCGAGGAATGGGAATTTCAGAACACTTAATTGTGCTCATGAGGAACCTGTACATAGATCAAGAGGCAGTTGTTTGGACAGAACACGGGGTACTGTGTGGTTTAAAGTTTGGAAGTGTGTGCTTGAGGGTTGTATCCTTTCACCATACCTATTCAATCTGTATGCTGAACAAATAATCTGAGAAGCTGGACTATATGAAGAAGAATGGGGCATCAGGATTGGTAGAAGACTCAACCACCTGTGGTCTGCAGATGGCACAACCTTGCTTGCTGAAAGTGAAGAGGACTTGAAGCACTTACTGATGAAGCTCAAAGACCACAGCCTTCAGTATGGATTGCACCTCAACATAAAGAAAAAAAAAAAACCCTCAAAACTAGACCAATAAGCAACATCATGATAAATGGAGGAAAGATTACAGTTGTCAAGAATTCTATTTTACTTGGATCCACAACCAACGCCCATGGAAGCAGCAGTCAAGAAATGAAAAGACACATTGCATTGTGTAAATTTGCTGCAAAAGACCTCTTTAAAGTATTGAGAAGCAAAGATGTCACCTTGAAGACTAAGGTGTGCCTGACCCAAGCCATGGTATTTTCAATTGCATCATATGCGTGTGGAAGCTGGACAGCGAATTAGGAAGACTGAAGAAGAATTGACACCTTCAAATTGTGGTATTGGAGAAGAATATTGAATATACCATGGACTGCCAAAAGAATGAACAAATCTGTTTTGGAAACAGTACAACCAGAATGCTTCTTAGAAGCAATGATGGTGAGACTATGTCTTACATACTTCAGACATGTCAGGAGAGATCAGTCCCTGGAGAAGGACATCGTGCTTGGTAAAGTAGAGGGCCAGCAAAAAAGAGGAAGACCCTCAACAAGATGGATTGATAACAGTGCCTGCAACAACGGGGTCAAGCGTAACAATGATTGTGGGCATGGCGCAGGACTGGGCAGTGTTTCGTTTTGTTGTACGTAGGGCTGCTTTGAGTTGAAAGCGACTCGACGGCACCTAACAACAACAACAAAAAACAACAACAAAAAAACCCAAACCCAGTGCTGTTGTGTTGATTCCGACTCATAGCAAACCTATAGGGCAGAACTGCCCCATACAGTTTCCAAGGAGCAGCTGGTGGATTCAAACCGCTGACCTTTTAGTTAGCAGCTGAGCTCTTAGCCACTGCACTACCAGGGCTCCTGTCTTACACTAAGGCTGTATTATTATAAGATCTTCATAGGTGTTAGATATCAACCTAGCATGAAATCAATTTATTTTGCATGATTGCAGTTACCATTTCAGCTTCCTTTAAGAAGATTATGGGAGTCTGTCTTATAATTTTCATTTTATACTTAGGTGGTATTCATGAGGCTTGTATGCTTCAGGAGGAAAGGAAATGAGAAGATATGAGTGACATTATGCTGCTTGAAGAAGTGCAGGACTTGAGCAGGAGATAGACAGTAGTAATTTACAAGAGGCTCCTGTTTACTGAGAAAAGGATCTTACAGTGAATTCTCATTTTGGGAGGTGTCAGAAAGATGTGGTTTTCAATCACAGTTTCCTGAAATCTTGTCACCTTGGGGTTGGTTCCTCCTCCTGAAGGTGCAAGTGTGTTCCTTCTTATGTAAGATAATTTGAAAAGGAAGCTGAGATAGTCATGTTTGTTTAAACCTCTTCATCTGTATTATTAGTTTGTGAAACTAGGCAAACCCAGTAGATACTGATGGGACTGGTTCCAATTCTCTGAAGTTAGTTCACATCTAGTATACAGACTTATGGGTGATATACCTAGAGTAGAGATTTCTTCCTGGTTTTCCCACTTGCTAGTCTTGGGAGTCATCGAGTTACTTCTACTTTCAAGTGTTGGTTAAACACGCACTCTGAGATGAGCATTATCTAGAGCACACATAAGATATGGACCCTGCCCTCTAGTAGCTCATGTGCTCACCTTGTTAGTTTGGTTCTCTCCTAACATCCAGAAAGTAGGGGTGATGCTTGTCAGGCCACATTCTAAGTTGACTGACTTTTGAATAAAGTGGGAATGCTAATATTATGGATATCAGCTTGGAGTTTCTGTAGAATTGTAACTAACTGAGTTTAGAATTTGAATGTTCTGTTAGTTAGCACTTGATTTTTTGCACTAATAGGACATTCTTACAGGGCGAAAGGCCAGCGGAGAGAAAGATTTAGTAGTTTCACCAATCACTAGCTGTGTTACTTTGGCCAAGGTAAAATCCTCATAGTAAAGTAATAGTACCTGCTTCATCTGGTTATTACAAGGTTTAGATGTTCTTTTTGTTAGATGCCGTTGAGTCTGTTCTGACTCAGCAACCCTATGTACCACAGAACAAAACACTACCTCATCCTGCACCATCCTCACAGTCGTTATTATGCTTGAGCCCATTGTTGAAGCCACTGTGTCAGTCATTCTCACTGAGGGTCTTCCTCTTTTTTGCTCACCCTCTGCTTTACCAAGCATGATGTCCTTCTCCAGGAACTGGTCCTTCCTGATAACATGTCTAAAGTACATGAAATGAAGTCTCTTTGTCCTTGCTTCTAAGGAACATTCTGGCTGTACTTCTTCCAAGACAGATTTGTTTGTTCTTCTGGCAGTCCATGGTATATTCAATATTCTTTACTAACACCATAGTTACAGTATATGTAAAGCACTTTGAACAGTACCAACTATATAGTGAGTACTCAGTAGTGTTATTTATCATTATTATCATCTTGGATGGGAGTCTGTGCTCTGAAAGATTAGGAGGAATGAGTGATGAATTCCATCCCCAGGAATTAAAAAAAAAAAAAAAGATGTTGATCTCTTCACAGAGGGAATTCAGACAGGTGGCTTCAAGAATGCAGGCCCCACTCTATCTTCATTTTGGAGATATATAAGACTTGGTGTGACTAGCAGTAAAAACCATTACAGTGGAAAGGGGTTATAGGCTTGTTTTAGAGCCAGTCTGTGGGATGGAATTGGGGGAACCGTTGTCTCCTGCTACTGAGAGAAATCTCAGAGAGAAACCATGTGGAATAGTTGGATGTGAATCCAGTAAGTGATCCAAATCACCGATGCCTTCAGAAAATAGGAAAGAAGCATATAAGGAGCTAGCTTGAGAAATGAGGGGTTGGAGGCTGGAAATAGAAAAACCCTGCATTCTCTTAAATGCTTATAGTGCTAGTATTTATCTCCAGAGAGTGTGGTAGGCCTTGCAGAAGTACTTGAGGATTGGGTAACTTCTACCAAAAGAGGTAAGATTAAAAACAAAACAAACCAAACCCTTGTACCTAGAGGAACTAGGAAACTTTTAGGAGAGTCAGGGCAGGAGAGGGGAGATTGTGGCCATCACGTTTCAGTTTCTGGCTTGATATAAACATGTTACCTTCTCTTGGGTATTGGCTCATGTCCAGGCAATGGCAATATTTGATTTAGGCACAAGTCCTGGGCAGATAGCTACATATGATTTTTATCTCTTTCACTAGGCATTCCATAATATACTATAGTCAGCAGTCTTGTAGCAATCTCCTCTCACAGATAGTCAGAGTGGCTAAGATCCCAAAGGAAAGGATGCCCACTGGTGAGTTAATTGTGAGAGAATGAGATGCGGATAGGTGAAGGTTGCTCCAGTGCCTTTTCTAGAGACTGTAGAAGTTTTAGTCATCCTCTTAATAATCTTCTTTTGTCCAGATGCTTCTTTCCTTTCAAATTCTGGTTTAAAGCTTAGGTGAGTAATTCTCAAACCTTAGTGAGCATGAGAATTACACGAGTTAGGGTTTTTCAACCTTTGCACCATTGACATTTTCAGGTAATTCTTTGTTGCAGGGAGAGAGAAGAGAGGCTGTCCTGTTCATTATAGGATTTTTAGCAGCATCCCTGACCTCTACCCACTAGATGCTAGTGCCGTACCGCCTCCTGTCCAAGCTGTGACAATCAAAAATGTCTCCAGACATTACAAGATGTCTCTGTGAGACAAAATTGCTCCGGTTGAGAACTACTGACCTAGGGTGATTGTTAAAAATGTAGGTCCCTAGTTATGGTTGGTAAAGTAGAGGGTCAGTGAAAATGAGGGAACCTCTCAGTGAGCTGGGTTGACACAGTACCAACAATCATGAAGATAGCGCAGGACTGGGCAGCGTTTTGTTCTATTATACAAAAGGTCGTGAAGAGTCAGAACCAACTCAACTGCAACTAACAGCAACAACAAAAATCCTTATCTTGAAAAGTCTGGCTTAGTAGTTGGGTAAGTTGGCTTAAGAATGAGCATTTTCAGGAGGCAGGCATCCCAGGAGATTCTGAAATAGTTGATAAAGGCTGTGCTGTGGTAAATCCTATGTTCTCCTAAGCTGGGGGCTGTATAGCCTTGTACTTGACTAGCTCTCCATTTCATTTCATGTTTCTGCTTATTACCAAGTTTCAGTGCATTGACTGGGCTCAATTAAAATACAGTAGTATCAATTAAATCCTGTAGTGGATATCAGTGTTTTTTAACTTTTTTTTTTTAATACCGTATTGGACACATATATCAACTTGCCTAGGTGCTCAGATTCTCCCCTTTTCCTCTCCAAGTTTTCTACCACTTCATCGATTTATATGTCCTTCTCTATTTCACTTTACCATTACCTGTATTTATATACATATGTATACATCAGACATTTATCTTTTACTATCTACCGTGGCACCTCTACCCACTGACCAACTAGAGTGATGAATCTCAGGGTAATCTGGACACACCGAAGTTTGTTCATTAAGGT
The DNA here is from genome assembly GCF_030014295.1 of Loxodonta africana. Lineage (NCBI taxonomy): Eukaryota > Metazoa > Chordata > Mammalia > Proboscidea > Elephantidae > Loxodonta > Loxodonta africana. The sequence continues at coordinate 32,059,368 of NC_087357.1, forward strand.
TAGTGATTATATACTCTTTCCCCTTGCTCACCTGGAACTTCTTTCATAGTTTCTCTGCAGGTCCCCAGCTCTGTTTTTGGTGGTGTTTGTTGTGTGCCGTCGAGACGATTCTGTCTCATAGCGACCCTGTAGGACAGAGTAGTACTGCCCCATAGGGTTTCCAAGGAGCGGCTATTTGAACTAGGTTACTCTTATTTCTGCTCATTCCTCTGCGTTTTGAAAGACAATATACCATAGTGGTTAAGAACAGTGAATTTAACATCAGGCTGTCTGGGTTTGAGTCCCTGCTCTGTCCCTTACACGGGGCGAGTTTTAAACCACTCTGTGCTTCAGTTTTCTTCACGTAAAGTTCCCGGGTCATAGGGTTGTTATAAGGATGAAATGAATTAATGTATGTAAAGTACATAGAACAGTACCTGGTACATGTTGTTGTTAGCTGCCATCAAGTCAGCCCCTGACTTATGGCTACCCCTTGTACAAGGGGATCAGACCATTGTGATCCGTAGAGTTTTCACTGGCTGATTTTTGGAAGTAAATCACCCAGTCTTTATTCCCAATCTGTATTTCTCTGCTGAAACCTGTGCAGCATCATAGAAACATGTAAGCCTCCACTGACAAATGGGTAATGACTGCTCTTGAGGTTCATTGGCTGGAAATCAAACCCTGGTCTCCTGTGAGAATTTTGCCATTGAACCACTACTGCCCCCTGCCTGGTACATAAACCCAATACCATTGAGTTGATTCTGACTCTTAGCAACGCTATAGGACAGAACTGTAGTTTTTTTTTTTTTTTGTGATAAAATTTTATTGTATTTTCAGTGAAGGTTTACACAGCAGTTTAGGTTTTCATTCAGCAATTTCTACACAAGTGATTCAGTGACATTGGTTACATTCTTCACAATGTGTGAACTTCTCATTATTTCCATCCTGGTTGTTTCATTTCATTGTACCCTTTCTTACTGTCTCCTTCTGGGTGCAGTTAAAAAAATAATTATTATTATTGTGCTTTAAGCGAAAGTTTATAGAGCAAATTAGTTTCTCATTCAACAATTTATATAAATTGTTTTGTGACATTGGTTGCAGTCTCTGTGATGTGTCAACACTCTCCCCTTCTCTATAGTGGGTTCCCTGTTTCCATTCATTCGGTTTTCCTGTCCCTTCCTGCCCTCTCATCTTTGCTTTTGAGCAACTGTTGCCCGTTTTGGCCTCTCACTGGCCCTTGGCTTCTGCCCTGCTCGAGCAAGTGTTACAGAACTCTTTTTAGGTCCGCCAGTAAGTACCCTGTTCCTCCAGTAAGCCTCGACCCAAAGGAGCTCGGCTCTAGCTCCACCAAGTGCCCAGAGGTACCCTATTCCGCCAGCAAGCTTCCTGCCCCAAGGCACTCAGCTTTCTCTCTGTGGGCTCCCAGCCCTCTGCGCTGTCTCCTGCTTATCTCCTGCCTCTGCTGCCACTGTTTCTCTGCCAGCCATTGCTTCTCACCATCTTCAGTGTTACAGTTCTCTCTGTCTCTCTCTCCTGGTTCCGGGAGTTTCTCAGTACAGGGACCCCGGGTCCAAAGTATATGCTCCATTCCTAGTTATCCTTTTTTGGTGGTGGTGAGATCCTCTCCTCCCTCCTCTGGGATGGCTCATTTTAAGCCTAGCAGGATGGCAAAACTGACCAGTCCCTTCATTAGGGTTCTATAGACCTTATTTGCATGGTCCCACCTACACATGGGTGCTATGAACTTTATTTGCACTATTAGCAAACTATCCAGTCCCCTTGGTATGCTGTGATTACCTTATTTGTACAGTCCCACCCAGTCACTTGGATGGGAGTTACAAGACCATGATGAGAAAGACCATATAAAAGCCCAGACCACCCCCTGGCTTTTCTAACCATGGTTCTTTCATACTTGGAGGTTTACTTCCCCCTTGCAAGCATTTTACCAGTCCAAAACAGCCATAAACAATTAGTGCTTCAATAGGGCAAAAGAGCCCTAGGGTGAGGTTACTCAGGTACCAGCCATTCAGTTCTGCTGCAGGTGTCCATCTGATCTGGTCAGGTTCTCTAAGAGTTATCTTGGCTCCACCCTTTCTGGTGTCTTTTAAAGTTTAACTGAGAGAATATTATTCCGTTGCTTTGAGCCCCCCGAGGTATCAGCATAGCAAAACTTTTAAGGGACTTTAGGTTCGGCTACTGTACACAGTCTACCCTTTCATAGTTGCAGTTTTTATAATCATAATTAATCCTATTAACAGTCATTACTCACAGCTGAATCATATAATCCTATCAACATCTTCCCGCTCCCCCAGTTCCCTAGACCCAACCGGGAAAAAAGGAATCTGTTCAGTGGGGATCCTCCCTTGTCCCCCTCATTTTAAGTATAAGCACACCCATATAAGCATGTAAGCCAGCCACTTCATGCCTTTATCTCCCCCAGTTTTAGATAGCCAAAGTTTTAATTGCCCGTCCCCATCAAACCAGTGGAACCCTGGTGGCACAGTGGTTAAGAGGTCTGCTGCCAACCAAAAGATTCAGCAGTTTGAATCCACCAGCCGCTCCTTGGAAACTCTATGGGACAGTTCTGTTCTCTCCTACAGGATTGCAGTAAGTTGCAATCAACTTGACAGCAGTGGATTTGGTTTTGTTTATCAAACCAGTACTTCGAGGAGACAAGCATATTTGTCAGTCTTGAAGAATCTCCTGTTCTGGTTGGCACTTTGAACATCTGGATCTCTAAGCAAAATGCAATCCAGAGCAAGCCATCAGATTGCTGCAGTCTGCACCAGTTCGTGGTGTCAAACGTCTTTCTCTTCATTCAGTTGGGTTCTGATTAGCTCATCCCTACCCATCTAGGCTAGGTTACGATAGGTACCAGCTGTTGGCTTATACGCACCTCCTGGCTCTTCAGACCAGCCAGCCCCTTCTCTCTCTCTCTCTCATCCCCAGCCCCCTTGGGCTAGGTCAGCCGGCTCCGCCTATAAACTCAGGAGTCTACACAACTCCCTGGACTTCTGAATGGCCAGCCCTTCCTCTTTCTCTCCATCCCTAGCCACTGTGGGTTAGGTCAATGGGTGCCAATGGAACATGTCCAAACTCAGCCCCTCTCTTCATTGCTATACTTTCTGCACTTCTACTCGTGAATTGAACCAGATGGTCACCACAAGTGAATATACCAAGCCGTCTAATCACCGGCTCCCTTTAACTTCCAGTTCTGGAAGGGAATTCCTCTTGATGGGAACTGACTTTTCCTGCTTCACTGCATCTAAAGGCAGATTGCTTACTTGCTTGAAATTAAAAAAGCAAAAAGGTAATTTTTGTTCTTCTCTGCAGGTCCTTCCTTCAAATGCAAATTTTCTGTTCTCTCAGCAGGTCTGGGTAGGTCTGAATGTCTTTTCAAATGTAAAATTTCCTGACTCTCAAGGGTAGGGCTCAGGTATATACAGGGTTACTGCTTTGAAATGAACAACCTGTGTTTCTTTAGGCAAATCTTAGTTCCCTTTTTAGCATATCCAATCAAGTATTGGCTGAAGTTGGAGTTACATGCTTTCTGTAACCTATAATACCCAGTATTTGTTTCTATCATACATTTAGGCTTGTTTTACAGTGCTAGGTGGGGAAAACATTCATTATTCATAGTACATTCAAATAATCCCAAACACATAACCCTTTTTTAAAACATTCCAGTTTCATCTTCTCCATTCCTTGGCTGTCTTTCCCTTCATATGTATATGGCCTTGGGCCTGTGGTTGGGTAGAACCAGAAGACCTTGGCCCCCTATCAGTCATCCTATTTAACTGGCCTGGATTTTGCCCCAAGCTATTCCAGAAAAGGCTTTTCTTCCCTCAGCTGCAGCATAATATTTCTTACTTTCCTTTCAGCCGTTACGGATAACAACCAAACTAACCATCTAAGAATCCAAAGTTTCACTTTCTACACCCCTTCATTCTTTCTCTTCCCTAAGTCCCATGCCCCCATGAGTCTGGAGCCATTACAGTGATCCCCACTTGTTACACCAGCTGTAAAAATGGCATGGCGGAGACATTTGACCGCCTCTGACTTCACGAGAAGGAAGGAGAGTCAAGATCAACAGCCCAGGGCTGACTGCTATGAGGCGGAGGTCAGACATGTGTCCTCTTTTCACCATCTTTACTAATTCTGACACCAACTGTCCCTCCGACAGCACTCTCTCCTTCTCTGCTGAGTTCGAGAATTCATTGCAATGGCCACACAGAACTCATAGACAACACTCATGATTTTGGGGTTTATTAGGGAAGTAACAGGTTACAACTCAGGTTCAGGAATGCTCAGGATACAGTTCTTCTATCAGGACAACCTCTTCTCAGCCATGCCCGCAGGCACACCTCTCACTGGCTCTTGGCCTCTGCCCTGCTTGAGCAAGTGTTACAAAGCTCTTTTAGCTCTGCCAATTAAGTGCCCTGCTCCACCAGTAAGCCTCAGCCCAAAGGCACTCAGCTCTAGCTCCATGGGTCGGCAAGCCTACTTCCACCAAGTGTCCAGAGGCACCCTACTTCTCCAGCAAGCTTCCTGCCCGTCTCCTGCCAGTTTCCTGCTGATCTCCTTGCTAGTCTCCTGATTCTGCTGCCACAGCTTCTCTGCCACCACTTCTTGCCATCTTTAGCGTTACCGCTTTCTCTCGGTCTCCTGGTTGCAGGAGCTTCTCAGCACAGAGATCTTGGCTCTAAAAGGATATGCTCCACTCCTAGTTTTTCTTTCTTGGTAGTGGTGAGATCTCCTCCTCCTGCCTCTGGGATGGCTGATTTTAAGCCTAGTGGGATGGCAAAACTGACCAGTCCCTTCATTAGAGTTCCATAGACCTTATCTGCACGGTCTCATCCCCACATGAGTGCCATGAACTTTATTTGCATTATTAGCAAGCTATCTAGTCCCGTAGGTGTGTCACAATTACCGTATTTGTATAGTCCCTCCCAGTCACTTCGGTCGGAGTTACAAGACCATGGGAAGAAAAGCCATATAAAATCGATCCATCATACCACACATGTTGAGGGAGTTCCCTTCTATTCCTAGTTTGGTGAGTGTTTTTATCATGAAAAGATGTTGGATTTTGTTAAATGCCTTTTCTGCATTAATTGAGATGATTGCGTGGTTCTTTTTCTTTGTTCTATTAACGTGGTGCGTTATATTGACAGATTTTCTTATGTTGAACCACTTTGCCTTGCTGGGAGAAATCCCACTTGGTCGTGGTGTATAATCCCTTTAATACGCTGTTGGATTTGGTTTGGTGTAATTTTGTTGAGAACGCTTGTATCTAGTATATTCATAAGGAATATTGATCTGTAGTTTTCTTGTGATGTCTTTATCTGTTTTTGGCATCAGGCTAATGCTCACCTCATTGAACGAATTAGTAAGTGTTACCTCCTATTCTGTTTTTTGGAAGAGTGTGAGAAGGATTGGTATTTCTTTAAATGTTTGGTTGAATTTGCTGGTGAAGCCATCTGGTCCTGAACTTTTCTATATTGGGAGGTTTTTTATTACTGATTCAATCTATTTCCTACAGGTTAAGATTTCCTATCACTTGTTGAGTCAATTTAGGTATTTATGTGTTTCTAGGAATTTTTCCATTTCATCTGGGTTATCTAATTTGTTGGCGTACAGTTGTTCATCATATTCTCTTATAATCCTTTTTATTTCTATAGGGTTGGTAGTAATGTCCTCACTTTCATTTCTGGTTTTAATGATTTGTATGTTCTTTTTTTCCTTTAAAGTCTAGCTAAAAAAAGTCTAGCTAAAGGGTTGTTGATTTTATTGATCTTCTCAAATAACCAACTATTGGTTTTGCACTAAAAACTTTTGTCTCTACACATTTGGACATGTTTTTAAAATTGAGGAATAACTTACATAACGTGAAGTGTACAACTTGACTTTTTACATATGTACGTATTTGCATGAATTCCACTTAGGTCAAGATAGAGCATGTTTATAAAAAAGTACCCCAGAAAATGTCTTTGTGTTCCCTCTCATTTCCCCACTGAGGGTAATATTCTGACCTCCGTCACCAAAGATTAATTTTACGTTTTTTGAACTTCATAGAAATGGAATCATGCAGTTCGTACTCTTTTTTTTTTTTTTTTGGACATTTTCTATTCAGCATTATCTATGAGATTTATCCAAGTTGCTTCATGTATCAATAATTTGTTCTTTTTCATTTCTGTGTGGTATTCTATTTTATGAATATATCATAATTTATTTTTCCATTCTATTGCTGATCCATATTTATGCCTATTCCCAAGAAAGGTGATCCAACCGAATGTGGAAATTATAGAACAATGTCATTAATATCACACACAAGCAAAATTTTGCTGAAGATGATTCAAAAACGGCTGCAGGAGTATCTCAACAGGGAACTGCCAGAAATTCAGGCCGGTTTGAGAAGAGGACGTGGAACCAGGGATATCATTGCTGATGTCAGATGGATCCTGGCTGAAAGCAGAGAATACCAGAAGGATGTTTACCTGTGTTTTATTGACCATGCAAAGGCATCCGACTGTGTGGATCATAACAAACTGTGGATAACATTGCGAAGAATGGGAATTCCAGAACACTTAGTTGTGCTCGTGAGGAACCTTTACATAGATCAGGAGACAGTTGTTTGGACAGAACAAGGGGATACTGATTGGTTTAAAGTCAGGAAAGGTGTGCGTCAAGGTTGTATTCTTTCACCATACCTATTTAATCTGTATGCTGAACAAATAATACGAGAAGCTGGACTATATGAAGAAGAACGGGGCATCAGGATTGGAGGAAAACTCATTAACAACCTGCGTTATGCAGATGACACAACCTTGCTTGGTGAAAGTGAAGAGGACTTGAAGCACTTACTAATGAAGATCAAAGACCACAGCCTTTAGTATGGACTGCACCTCAACATAAAGAAAACAATAATCCTCACAACTGGACCAATGAGCAACATCATGATAAACACAGAAAAGGTTGAAGTTGTCAAGGATTTCATTTTACTTGGATCCACAATCAACAGCCATGGAAGCAGCGGTCAAGAAATCAAAAGACGCATTGCATAGGGTAAATCTGCTGCAAAGGACCTCTTCAAAGTGTTGAAGAGCAAAGATGTCACCTCGAAGACTAAGGTGTGCCTGACCCAAGCCATGGTATTTTCAATTGCATCATATGCGTGTGAAAGCTGGACAATGAATAAGGAAGACCGAAGAAGAATTGATGCCTTTGAATTCTGGTGTTGGCGAAGAATATTGAATATACCATGGACTGCCAAAAGAATGAACAAATCTGTCTTGGAGGAAGTGCGGCCAGAATGCTCCTTAGAGGCAAGGATGGCGGGACTGCGTTTTACATACTTTGGACATGTTGTCAGGAGGGATCAGTCCCTGGAGAAAGACATCATGCTTGGCAGAGTACAGGGTCAGCGGAAAAGAGGAAGACCCTCAACAAGATGGATTGACACAGTGGCTGCAACAATGAGCTGAAACATAACGATTGTAAGGATGGCACAGGACCGGGCAGTGTTTCGTTCTGTTGTGCATAGGGTCGCTATGAGTTGGAACCGACTCGACGGCATCTAACAACAACAGTTGCTGATGGACATTTAAGTTCTTTATATATTAAACTCACACGCGTAATCACAAAACACCCACTTTAATAACTTTTATAAAATAATTTCAGAAAGAGAATGTTTATGCTGTAGTCTAGGCACATTGACTATTTCTTGAACATAACAAGTTTGTTCAAATCTTGGGGCCTTTGCACCTGCCATTACCTCTATCTGGAATACTTTCCCCAAGTTTTTCACATGGCTGATTCCTTCCTATTAGCCTGACCTCAGTCCAAGTATCACTTCTTCAGAGAGGCCTACTTTAACTTTCCAATCTAAAGTAGTCCACCTAGGCAATTTGTCTTCAAAGCACTTAGCAGTGTTTCAGTTTACCTTGTGTGGTCTGTCTCCCCTCCACTAGAATGGAAACTTGATGAGAGCCGGGATCTTCTTTGTCGTGTTTACTGCCGCATCCTCAGTGCCTGACACATAAAAGGTGCTCAATAAATGCTTGTTGAATGAGTACCTGATCTGTGCACATTTTTTCTTTCTAGATTATGGGCATATTTGCTTTTATTCATTTTCCTTCTGTCCTCTTTCTTTTCGCTTCCCTCTCCTTTTCCTTTTCTTACGCATTGGTTCAAGTGTTTTAGGGTGTTTACCTCAGCACCTAGCTACAGCAGCATTTGGAGTCTGTCTCAACAGTGAAGAGAAAGTAATACTTGCCAACAGTCCATTACAAGTGTGAACCTAGAACCCCAGACCATTAAATTTGGAATCTCAAAGAGCGGTGTCCCATGTCATCTTTTACAGATGGGAAATTGAGGCCGATGGAGGAAAAAGTAACTTAAGATTATAGAACATATAAGCGCTTGGCCTAAAAGCCAAGACTTCTGATAGATTAACTGTGTTAACTTTCTGGAAATTAAAGTGAATTTCTGTTAAATCAGTTTTGCTGATACTGGAGTTGGCATGAAGTGTGCGCTAGAGGACAGTAAAATAAATGAATAACCAACTAGCTAAGTGTAACTAGCATTTCTTGCATTTTAGATGTTGGAAGAGCTTGGTTTTAGGTTTTAAAATCTTGACATTTGGTCACTTCATCCTGCAAGGATGTGAAGTGATGGGCATTTAAGAAGTGTGTGGCTGGATTGCTTTAAGATGTACATCTTGAAAATTGTATGACTTGAGTCTTCCAGAGAGAAGTTGTGGTGCAGGTCATGGGACCAGCAGTCCCTGAGGTTTAGGAATAAAAGGTTTCATTGATATGCTGTCCATCGGGGTAGGGGGAGGGTGTTTGAAGCCGTTTGTAAGTTTGGTGGTCGGTGAAATTAGTATTAAAGAGTCTGATTCTTTTTTATGCTCTGCCTGTGTCTTATTTCTGAGAAACTATGTTAAAGCCTAAACTGACATTTCTGTGGAATTACTGTGCCTTTGCTGTGATTGCTTCTTTGCCAGAAGAATTTAAAAGCCTGGATCAACAGAGGTCATAGCCTAGTCACAGAATGATTTTTTCCCTCTGCGGTGTCTCATAGCGTTTTCTTTGTACCTTTATTTCTCGTGATTTGCCTTGTGTTATGGGTTATTATGTGTCTGTCTCTGCCAGTAGACTGTGATTTCCTAGAGGATCGGGTCTGGATTTTCCTCTGTGTAACCCTCTCATGCCTCGACTAGTGCTTGACAGTATTTGGATGCTTCTTATATATTTGTGGTATTTCAGTGATGTTGAGGGAGATGGTAGATGATATGTCTAATCCAGTTCCCTTGTTTTGCTTACGTGTAAAGTGAGAAGCACAATGACTTAGTGTCATGTAGTTGGTTGGGAGACCTGTGTGCCAGTCTCAGTTCTGCTGGCCTATCTTTCCATTATGCCTTGCAGCTCCAGCTGGTGCTGGTTCTCTGAACAACGGGGAAGGGATGTTAAAGAGGAGAAAAGCTCTGGGAGAATATAAACAGATTACACTCACATTATTGTATGCTAGAATTAACTGCTCGTCAGTCAAGTATTATACTTTTACATTTAGAAGCACAGGTTAATTTCTGGGACCCAAAGAAAAACTTCTGTAAGAATTCTACACTTCTCCACCTCCATTACCCCAGAAAAACCCTTGCTTGCTCTAGACCTTGCGGTAGAACATGTCAGGCAGTTTGGGTAGCAAATTCCAGTTGCCTGTGAGGATGACAGAGAGTAATGTGTTGAGGCCCTTGGCTGAATTTCCTCCTGCTCCAAAAGGAAGGAGAGTGATGAAAAGAATTTAATTTCTTAGGAAATTTGGTACTTTGGATTGGAATTGTTTTTCCCCCTCTCCTGTTCCTTTTTGCTTATTAGAAAGTACTGATTCTGAAGTAGGGAAAGTGAGCTTATTAGATTTTGGGTGGGCATTGATTAGCTGTAACCCACTTATAAATCCTCAGAGGGCGATGTTTGTAAACATGTGCATTTCACACCCGGCAACTGGAGATTCCCACTAATCAACTGGTTGAAGCTGGGCACATGCAAGATCTATATCCACTAAGCTTAGAATTGCATTGCTTTTGATTTATTTTAATAGAATCTTCTTGATTTCCAATTTATTTTTCCCGGGTAAGGACATCTACCTCTTTACTACCTATTTAAAAGACACAGGACTATTTTGAACTGAGGCTGTATTTCATGCTTTAAGGCAAAGCCATGATCAATATAGTGTAAATTGCCCAGAAGTGTTTTCTCTTTTTTGTTGTTGTTATTTTTTCTTTTAGTTTTCTCTGGACCATAATTGAATTTGAGGACTTAGTGAGGCTGTGATAGAAATAGGTCTTATTATAATTTTAGGTCAAACCTGGGATTTTTCACTATTTTTTTTTTTTTTTCCTTATTTCAGAAATCACTCAGCGAACAGCATACACTGGGCATTTTCCATGAGCCAATATTTATAGAAATAGTGTAAGATATAATCCCTTCCTTAAAAAACTAAACCCATCGCTGTTGAGTTGATTCTGACTCATAGCGACCCTATAGGATAAAGTAGAACTGCCCCATAGGGTTTCCGAGGAGCAGCGAGTGGATTTGAACTGCTGACCTTTTGGTTGGCAGCCTGAGCTCTTAATCACTGCACCACCAGGGCTCCAGTCCCTTCCTAGATATGCTTAATATCTAGTTGTGTTTTGATATATGTTTGAAGGTGAATCTCTTTTTTGGATGATGTATTAGAGGAAGACAATGCCTGAGGTATAATTTTTTGTGCTTTTGGGTATATCTCTGCTTTCAATAAGATTTTGATTTTGATTTGAAAGATAGTATATATTTTCTAAAAGTCATTGAACAAAATTAGCTTTGTTGCTTTGGATTTATCTGTAAGTAAAACCAGCCACCTCTTCCCCTCCACGCCCAATAGTTGTCTTTGGATGAGATTAAGTTTCACAGCTACAGCCTAGGATTTAAGAAAAGAGAGAGAGCCTTTGTCAATAATATAAAGAACCTGGGAGGTAAGGGAATCTGGTAAACTCACAGTGGAGACCCATGGGATTTTGAGTTTTCACTTGAAAAATTTTTTGAGAATTTCTTGAAGCAGGATGGGAAAATTTGGGCATGATTCATGGAACTGCTTTTATATAGAATTGAAAAATACATTGAAATTTGATCTACAGTAGGGTTACACATATATACAATTACATTTGAAAGGAATATGTTATTCGGTTATTTTGAAATCACATTTAATTTTTGGCCTTTTAACTGCTATTTTCTGCCCTGGGTCTCTTTCCAGAGGAATTTCTGAAGACAGTCAAGTGCAGTGTGATTTATGAGGCAGTGAAGGCCAAGTACTTCGCAGTGATGTGGACCCACTTACTTTGGGGAAATCAATGGAGCACATCAGTCTGCAGCACACTTCCTGCCTTAATGGTCCTAAGCTAGATCAATACTTGAAATTTAACTTTTCCATCAGTCTGTGGGCAGTGTATGTTTTGCAGCCTTCCTTCCATCAACCTCAAATATATGGCCAAACATTATAGATGGAGCTAGTTACATTTTCCTGCTTTGCTTTGGATCTGCTTTAAGCCTTGTCCACTGGCATGTTTTAAGGATGTAAAATGTGTTGTGCTGTAGGCCAAGTAATGATTTAAACCCAGGCATTACCCGGTGGAAGGCAAGGGTTGGACAGATGCACAAGATCCATAGCATGATTGTTTATCATTTCTTCTTCCTGAAATATTTCCCATTCAGAGGAATTTCAATAGACTGTCCATCCAGCATCTTGGAAGGCATTCTGGCACTGACTGTGGCTTTCTTTTCACAGATTGTGTAACCATGGCACAGGTAGAGAAACGGGGTGGCTTGCTCCGGAAATCTTCAGCCTCCAAAAAACCACTGAAGGAAAAAGTGGTGCTGATGTATGATGAGATCTTCATGGTAAGGCCTGGAGCCCTGTCATTCTGTACAGCTGTTTCTTGACTCCTTAGTTTTTTGTTCCAAAATGTGAAATAACTTCACCCCTGCCTGCCACCTTCATGTTCTTTAGAGGGGGAGAGAGTGAGTCTGAGAGTGAGCTCTCTCATGGTAGGGATTATAATCGTGTGTTAATGAATATAGATTATTGTCATATTGTTCTTACAGTTTGTTGCCGTGAGCTGGGTATAACAATTGAAAGGAGAGAAGAAGGCAGGGGAAGCTTCTTCTCTAAGTATCCTTAAGGCAGACTTGTATTCCTTATGATCTGGCTTAAGGATGCTTCTGTCTTAGATATTCCATGAAGATCCTTTTGGCCCTAAAATTCTGTGATTCAGATATTTTTAAAAGATGTGTTATTATTTTCCATCTGAAATTGTTGGTAGTCAGAGCAATTGCTTACCCTGTCGTATTCTCCAACTATGTGGCATAACTGAGGAATTATTAGCAATTTTATTGGAGTTTTATCTGGGTCTTCAGAACTGCTGATTGATCGTGGTCCAATCCTGTGCTGTAAAATATGAAAGTTAGGGTTATTACGTACCCTTCAAGGATACTTGCCTTCTGAAATTCTGGTTTTAAGTAGGACATGTAAAACAAAATAATACTTACAAGAAGAGTTACCATATATTACATTCCTACTATGTTTCTGGCACTATTCTAAATGAACCACTACATACATTAGGTCTAATTTTGATGGGAACTCTGCAGAGGTACTGCTACTGTCCTCATTTTACAGATGAGGAACCGGGATCACGGATGGAAGGTGATGGAGCCTTGATTTGAACCCAAGCGTCTGACTTCCAAGTTCTTACTCTTTCAACTTTGTCACATGGCTCAGAATAAGTAATGTGATCAAATAAAACATTTAACTATTGACAAGCATTAGAGAATTAACTCTACAGGTGAACTAGCAGATTTTGACAGAATTTAATACAGAATTTCCCAGCTTAGTATCAGTGGTATACAGAGAAAGTGAGTAGGTACTAGGATCTTATTAGGGCTCTTTCTGTGTTAAGCAAGCTTGGTATACATACAACTCCTGCTTGAGTGAGCTTTTGTTATAGAAAGTGCCAACTCCATGAGTTCCCTGAGTCTCATATGTAGAGAACAAAATGATATAGCAAGTGTGAGTGTCAAAATATGACCCTTCTGGGGAGCAGGACTTGAGAGAAAGGGATAGAACTCAATAATTGAAGACCTTATAAGAAGGTCAGAAGTGATGCGTCTGTATAGTAATGCTCCTGTATGCCACCCTCAATTAAAGATTCTTAGTACATTATTTTCTTATTAGATAAGGCGGTCTTAATTAATGAAGACATTAGTTCTTGTTAGTAATTGAAAAAGGTCAACTCAAGGTAAGGTGATGGTGGGCCGTTGATCTACTGATTTTATATCATTAACCTTCCCATGAAGTATGGATTCTCTTTTCTTATTTCACCCGTTAACCAGAAACTTCTGACTTCCTAAAATTTCTATTTGAAAATTATTGCTAAGAAATTTTGGATCCTGGTAGCATAATTTTGCTCATCATTTGGACCAATTTGAATTAAGAGCATATAAAGGTTCAGTATAGAGGACTAAACATAAAAAAACCCAAACCTGTTGCCATCAGGTTGATTCTGACTCATAACGACCCTATAGGACAGAGTAGAACTGCCCCATAGAGTTTCCAGGGAGCAGCTGGTGGATTCGAACTGCCAACCTGTTGATTAGCAGCCTGAACGCTTAACCACTATGCCACCAGGGCTCCAAATACATATAGGAGGACAAATAGAAATAGTCAACACAGGATGTTATAAAAACCATTGCTGTAGTACTTAGGTGACCTGGGTTTTGGCTCCTGCACTTGGGCACATCACTTAACTTTGTGGACCCTCTTTCCTAAAAGGGGGTTGATAATAATATCCATCTTACGTGGCTCACCAGGCCACTGTATTTAATGTATTTAAAAGGTCTTTGAAAATTGAACACCATAAAAACGCAAGGGGGGGCATGTCACAATGGGACTAACTTATTTAGTTGTTTAGGTTCACTGCTTGCTAGAAGAGAAAAGTTTGAGGGTAATTCCTTGAACCATTATGTAATTTTTGGTTCAGGGAATATGTATTCATGCATAGTGTCTTCTGTTTGAAAAAAAGACTTGTTTTCTTTCCCCCTAAGGCAGTTTAGAATGACTAGGCATTTTCGAAGTTAATTTTGAAAGGTAAGATCAACTATATAATGACCCTCCTAAATGTACATTTAATGCTTTCGGTGATAGCTAGGGTTGTTAAACTTGATTATTTTCTGATTTCAGACAGAGGACCCCAGTAAATGCAGTCCTCGGTTTTGGGAGGAGCTCTTCCTCATGAAGGTAAGACTTGGTGGCATCTGTGGATTTTCCTGGTAACTGATATTCTTCTCCTATAACTTCTCATGTGTTCTGGGTACTACACTAAAAATGCACTAAGGCCTTTGTTGTTTCCTTGGCAGGTGAATTTAGAGTACTTAGAAGGCAAGTTGGAATCTCTTGATGGTGAGGAGTTAATGAAGATCAAAGACAATATTAATTGCTTATTTCAACACTGCATCCAGGCTCTGGGAGAGGAGCATCCAATTCGAGTTGTCAATGCATTGCAGGTACAAGTCTGGGAGACTGGGGAAGTCATGTTTAACAGGAGAAAGGAATTGTAACAGAATGTGTTGGAGCCTGAGGAAATTAGAATTGCCCTTAGATACGAGGTTTCCTTCTTTTCTGGCCTCCCCCCTCCCCTCCCTCCCTCCCTTTTCTCATTCCTCTCTCCCTCCACTTTCTTTTCTTTTTTCTTTCTTTCTTCACTCTTTCATCAAATATTTAATGCCATGTGTTTTTAGCCATTGACTTGGTTTAAACAAATTGATGCTTATAGTAGTAATCTTGTCTGTTTATATAATTTGGTCTAACACCAAGGTAGATTGTTTGACAGAATTCTTCCTCTTACTTGAGGAAAGGAAGATATAGAGAGAAAAACTAAGGCAAAGGTGCTTAGTCTACAGCAAAATCCTGAAGAGATTCTTAGTACAGTATTTTCTCACTAGATTAGGAGTTCTTAATCTGAGGTTTCGGGGAGTCCTTGTGCATATGTATGATATTTTATGTGCATATGTATGATATTTTATGTGCATATGACCATTTTTTTCTGGAGAGAGGGCTTTTGTCAGATTCTGAAAAGGGTTTTTAACTCAAAAACCACTAAGAATCACTGTTCTTAGTGGTAAGTGGTATGACCATGAGTAAGATTCATTCAGCAACTATTTCTTGAATGTGCCAAGCATTGAGCTAGGTGGTGGGAATATGTATATTAACGACTTTGATAGTTTCATTTAGTACTTTATTTCTAGGGAATAGAACAAAGTCTGGCGTATAGTTGGCATTCTGGAAGTAAATTATTGTTGAATAAATGTTGAATAAAGCTTCTAGAGTTTATAGTCTAATGGGTTCAGTATAGCCCATGTTGTACTTTGGGCAGTTATTGACAAGTTTAAAATATGAAGAATCCATGGCAGATAAAGGATTTTATTGGAATTTTTGTTAGATTGGGTTTAGGTTTCTAATTTAATGGTTAAGCAAATTGCTTTGTGAGCCTCAGTTTTCTCACCTATAGAATGGGAATAATATTTACCTCTTGAGTTGATGTCCCAGAAAGATGGACCAGGTTTATCCTGTGGCTTTGTTAACCTTTCACGCAGTAAGTTCCACATTGTGAGCATCGCAGTGGTAGGGACTGGATGAAAGTTGGAAATTGTACTTCCAGTAATTGCAGTGGCCTCCTGTGGGGGCAGGAAATGTAAAATGTTGTTAGTTCAGTGGAAATGAATTGACTTGAAGCCACTCACTTGGGCCCCCCAAAATATATTACATTATTATTACGTAAAAAATATAGTATATTATTCTGATATTATAAATGTCTTTACAGTTAACACTTTTCGAGCCTTAACAAAGTTCCTGGAAGTGTGTTCAGGGGCTGTTTGAAACTGTTCAAGTGCTTTACTGCCTTAACTCACATAATCCTCATAGTGTCCCTATGAGTTGGTTTCTATTATTTGTCCTTCTCACTTTATAGATGAGAAAACTAAGGTATTAAAAGTTTACTGATTGGACTTACATAAGTGAAAGAACATACCTTGCTCGTGGATAGGAAGACTTAACACTATAAAAATGTCTATTCTACCAAAAGCGATCTATACATTTAATGCAATTCCAATCCAAATCCCAACAACATTCTTTAATGAGATGGAGAAACAAATCACCAACTTCATATGGAAGGGAAAGAGGCCCCGGATAAAGAAGGCATTACTGAAAAAGAAGAACGAAGTGGGAGGCCTTACTTTACCTGATTTGAGAACCTATTGTACCGCCACAGTAGTCAAAACAGACTGGTACTGGTACAACAACAGATACATGGACCAATGGAACAGAATTGAGAATACAGACATAAATCCATCCACATGTGGGCAGATGATATTTGACAAAGGCCCCAAAACAGTTAAGTGGGGAAAAGACTGTCTTTTTAACAAATGGTGCTAGCATAACTGGATATCCATCTGCAAAAAAATGAAACAAGACCCATACCTCACTCCATGCACAAAAACAAACTCAAAATGGATCAAAGACCTAAATATAAAATCCAAAACGATAAAGACCATGGAAGAAAAAAATAGGGACAACGTTAGGAGCCCTAATACATGGCATAAACAGCATGCAAAACATTATAAAGAATGTAGAAGAAAAACTAGATAACTGGGAGCTCCTAAAAATCAAACACTTACGCTCACCCAAAG
Organism: Loxodonta africana; assembly: GCF_030014295.1. Taxonomy (NCBI): domain Eukaryota; kingdom Metazoa; phylum Chordata; class Mammalia; order Proboscidea; family Elephantidae; genus Loxodonta; species Loxodonta africana. The sequence goes on from NC_087357.1 coordinate 32,076,122, forward strand.
ACTTCACCAAAAGAGTAAAAAGACTACCTACAGACAGGGAAAAAGTTTTTAGCTATGACATTTCTGATCAGAACCTGATCTCTAAAATCTACATGATACTGCAAAAACTCAACTGCAAAAAAACAAATGACCTAATTAAAAAATGGGCAAAAGATACAAATAGACACTTCACTAAAGACATTCAGGTAGCTAACAGATATATGAGGAAATATTCATGATCATTAGCCATTAGAGAAATGCAGATCAAAACTACAATGAGATTTCATCTCATACCAACAAGGCTGGCATTAATCCAAAAAACACAAAAGAATAAATGTTGGAGAGGTTGTGGAAAGACTGGAACACTTTTACACTGCTGGTGAGAATGTCAAATGGTACAACCACTTTGGAAATCGATTTGGCACTTCCTTAAAAAGCTAGAAATAGAACTACCATACGATCCAGCAATCCTACTCCTTGGAATATATCCTAGAGAAATAAAAGCCTTTACATGAACAGATATGTGCTTGTTTATGTTTATTGCAGCACCGTTTACAGTAGCAAAAAGATGGGAGCAACCAAAATGCCCATCAATGGATGAATGGATAAATAAATTATGGTATATTCACACAACGGAATACTACACATCGATAAAGAAGAGTGAGGAATCTGTGAAACATTTCATACCATGGAGGAACCTGGAAGGCATTATGCTGAGTGAAATGAGTCAGTTGCAAAAGGACAAATATTGTATAAGACCACTATTATAAGAACTTGAGAAATAGTTTAAACTGAGAAGAAAACATTCTTTCGTGGTTACGAGATGGGGGAGGGGGAGGGTGGGAGAGGAGCATTCACTAATTAGATAGTAGATAAGAACTACTTTAGATGAAGGGAAAGAGAGCACACAATACAGGGAAGGTCAGCACAATTGGACTAAACCAAAAGCAAAGCAGTTTCCTGAATAAACTGAATGCTTCGAAGGCCAGCGTAGCAGGGGCAGGGGTCTGGGAACCGTGGTTTCAGGGGACGTCTAAGTCAATTGGCATAATGAAATCTATTAAGAAAACATTCTGCATCCCACTTTGAAGAGTGGCATCTGGGGTCTTAAATGCTAGCAAGCAGCCATCTAAGATGCATCAATTGGCCTCAACCCACCTGGATCAAAGGAGAATGAAGAACACCGAGGACACAAGGTGATTATGAGCCCAAGAGACAGAAAGGGCCACATGAACCAGTGACTACATCATCCTGAGACCAGAAGAACTAGATGGTGCCCGGCTACAACCGATGAGAGCCTTGACAGGGAACACGACAGAGAACCCCTGAAGGAGCAGGAGAGCAGTGGGATGCAGACCCCAAATTCTCATAAGACCAGACTTAATGGTCTGACTGAGACTAGAAGGACCCCAGTGGTCATGGCCCCCAGACCTTCTGTTGGCCCAGGACAGGAACCATTCCCAAAGCCAACTATTCAGACATGGATTGGACTGGACAATGGGTTGGAAAGGGATGGTGGTGAGGAGTGAGCTTCTTGGATCAGGTGGACACTTGAGACTAGGTTGGCATCTCCTGCCTGGAGGGAAGATGAGAGGGTGGAGGGGGTTAGAAGCTGGCGAAATGGACACGAAAAGAGAGAGTGGAGGGGAGAGTGGGTTGTTTCATTAGGGGGAGAGTAATCGGGAGTGTGTAGCAAGGTGTATATGTGTTTTTGTGTGAGAGACTGACTTGGTTTGTAAACTTTCACTTAAAATACAGTAAAAATTATGAAAAAAAAGTTTACTGATTGGCTTAAGGTCACACAGCTAGTAAGTAGCAGATGGGGATTATAATGAATTTAAGATTTGAAGCAACTGGCTGTTACCATATAGGGATGTATATGACTTTTTAAATTTTTAAAAATATAGTTACTAAAAGTGATAAGTTGTAATGTAAATACTAAAATTAATTTTAAACAAAAGAACACACCATTAATCCCATAATTCTAACTCAAGAACTGTTTTTAAATTTTGAATATCACCTTCTAGTCCTTGTCTGCAGTATAATTTTTAAAAAGAGAATGACAAAAAAAATTAATAAAAAAGAGGATATTAGGAGTCTCAGTTGCTGTTTCTCTCTTAATTTCTGGATTATGCACATATTAAGACTCAGACTGTGTTGGAGCTCAGAGCAACAGAAATTAAAATGTCAGCTGTCTAAGAGGTAAGTTGTGAGGTTGCAATATGAGGCTACAGATCCAGTGTCTTTCTAATTTTGAGATTTCCTCTCTGGAAAGAATTCTTTCTCTCATCTCTGCAGACCTTGTGTGCACTCATTCGAGGAGTTCATCAGAAGAATAAGTCTACCTCTGGGTTTGACATTATCAACATGCTGATGGGCTTTGATAAGGCAGAGCTGTGCATGAAGGTGAGGCCTCAGCTGCAGATGTGCCTGTGAATGGCTGCTTCTGACAGCTGTTCATGGATACCATCTGCAGACAGTTAGATGTACAAAAAGATTTGGACTCAGAATTAGATGATTGAATCTGGCATCACATTGAATATTTTGCAGGCTTGGCTTATCTGAATAAAGGGAAATTTCCGAATTCAAATTTGAATTTAGGCATCCTTTTCCTGCAGGATAAAGACTGAGCAGTTTTGTTTATTATTTGTATCATTTGATCATACATTCTCAAAAACATTTATAAATATAAGTACAATATAGCAAGTTAATATGCAAGGGTATCTTTAGTTCTAAACTTTTTTAAGTTTTTTGATTTAACACAGTGACTTAAACTATCTTTAAAAAACTAGTTTTATTGATATGTAATTCACATACAATTCATCCTTTTAAAGTGTGCAATTCAATTAATAGTTTTTAGTATGTTTACCGTTCTCTAACTTCAGAACATTTTCATCACCCCCTAAAGAAAACCTGTACCTATTAGAAGTTATTCCCCATTCCCTCGGCAGCTCCAGGCAGCTGCTAATCTACTTTATGTCTCTTGATTTGCCTATTCCCAACATCTCAGATAAATGTAATCATACAATATGTGGCCTTCTGTGTCTGACTGCTTTTAGTTGACAAAATGTTTTTAAGGTTCATCCTTGTTGTAGGATGTATCAATATTTCATCCCTTTTTATTGTCAAATAATATTCAATTGCATGGCTATGTATAGTACTTTTTGTTTATCCATACATCAGTTGATGGACATTTGGGTTGTTTATACTTTTTTGGTTATTATAAATAATACTGCTATGAACATTTGTGTATAAGTTTTTGTGTAGACGTGTGTTTTGAATTTTCTTGAATATATACCTAGGAGTGGAATTATTGGCTGTGTGGTAACTCTTTTTGACATTTGAGGAACTGCCAAGCCATTTTCCAAAGTGGCTGCACCATTTTGTATAATTCCATCGGCAATGTATGAAGGTTCTGATTTTTTCATATCCTCACCAGCACGTTATTGTCTTTTTTTTTTTAATTTTAGCCTGTTTAGTGGATGTGAAGTGGTATTTCATTGCAGTTTTGATTTGCATTTCCCTAATGACTAATGATGTTAAATATCTTTTTATGTGCTTACTGGCCATTTGTATGTCTTTTTTAAAGAAATATCTTTTCAAATCCTTTGCCCATTTTTAGATTGGACTGCCTTTTTATTGCTGAGTTGTAAGAGTTTTTATATATTCTGGATATAAGTCCCTTATCAGATATATGATTTACAGTGTTATTAAGACACTATTGTAAGTGAATGTTGTTCATAATGTGAACTTTGGAAAACGAGCTACTGTTCTGTCACTTAAAATCTGTTTATGTGCCAAAGAATCCTTATAGTGGTTAGGTTACAAGAAAAATTTATGAATATTCAATTGTAAACAAACAAGAGTTTAGTACCTAGTTGTTGTTGTTAGTTGCTAACAGAACTAAACATTGAAACAGAGCTAAACGTTGCTTGGTCCTGTGTCATCTTCATTGTTGTGTCAGTCCATTGCATTGAGGGTTTTCCTCATTTTCACTTACCCACCATGATATGCTTTTCTAGGGATTGATGTTTATTTATTTTTCATTGTGCTTTAAGTGAAAGTTTACAATTCAAGTTAGTTTCTCATACAAAAATTTATACACACATTGTTATGTGACTCTAGTTACTCTCCCTATAACGTGACAGCACACTCCTCCTTTCTACCCCAGATTTCCCGTGTCCACTCAACCAGCTCCTGTACGTTTTTGCTTTCTTATTTCACCTCTGGACAGGAGCTGCCCATTTAGCCTTACGTATCTACTTGAGCTAAGAAGCACTCTCTTCATGAGTATCATCTTATGCCTTATAATCGAGTCTAATCTTTGTCTGAAGAGTTGGCTTTGGGAATGGTTTTAGTTCTGGGCTAACAGAGAATCCAGGGGTCATATCTTCTGGGGTTGCTCCAGTCTCAATCAGACCATTAAGTCTGATCTTTTTACTAGAATTTGAGCTCTGCACCCCATTTTTCTCCTGCTCCATCAGGGTCTCTTTGTTGTATTCCCTGTTAGGGTGGTCATCAGTGGTAGCTGGGCACCCTGTAGTTCTTCTGGTCTCAGGCTGATGAAGTCTCCAGTTTATGTGGCCTTTTCTGTCTCTTGGGCTCATATTTTCCTGTGTCTTTGGTGTTCTTCATTCTTCTTTGCTCCTGGTGGTTTGGGACCAACTGATGCATCTTAGATGGCTGCTTGCTAGCTTTTAATACCCCAGACACCACTCACAAAAGTGGGATGTGGGACATTTTCTTAATAAACTTTGTTAATGCCAATTGACTTAGAAGTCCGCTGAAACCTTGGCCCCCAGACCCCCGCCCCCGCTACTCTGTCCCTTGAAGTGTTTGGTCGTATTCAGGAAACTTCTTAGATTTTGGTTTAGTTCAGTTGTGCTGACTTCCCCTGTATTGTGTGTTGTCCTTCCCCTCACCTAAGATAATTCTTGTCTGCTATCTAGTTAGTGAATACCCCTCCCCCTGCTTCCCCACCCTCGTAACCATCAAAGAATGTTTTCTGTATTTAAACCTTTTTTTGAGCTCTTATAATAGTGGTTTTATACAGTATTTGTCCTTTTGTGACTGCCTTCCAGATTCATCCATGTTATGAGATGTTTCGCAAATTTATTGTTTTTTTTTTTTTTTTTTATTGTTGTGTAGTGCTCCATTGTGTGACTATACCATAATTTGTTTATCCATCAGTCCATTGATGGGCACCTAGATTGTTTCCATCTTTTTGCTGTTGTGAACGGTGCTGCAGTGAACATGGGTGTGCATATATGTTCGTGTGATGGCTCTTATTTCTCTAGGATATATTCCAAGGAGTGGAATTGTTGGATCATATGGTACTTCTATTTCTAGCTTTTTAAGGAAGCGCCAAATTGATTTCCAAAGTGGTTGTTCCATTTTACATTCCCACCAGCAGTGTATAATTGTTCCAGTTTCTCCACAGCCTCTCTAACATTTATTATTTTGTGTTTTCTGGATTAATGCTAGCCTTGTTGGAGTGAGATGGTATCTCATGGTAGTTTTGATTTGCATTTCTCTAATGGCTAATGATCGTGAACATTTCCTCATGTATCTGGTAGCTGTCTGAATGTCTTCTTTGGAGAAGTGCCTGTTCATGTCCTTTGCTCATTTTTTAATTGAGTTATTTGTCTTTTTGTTGTTGAGGTTTTACAGTATCTTGTAGATTTTAGAGATTAGACGCTGATTGGGTTTGTCATAGCCAAAATATTTTTCCCAGTCTGTAGGTTGTCCTTTTATTCTTTTGATGAGCGTAAGTGTTTGATTTTTAGGAGCTCCCAGTTATCTAGTTTCTCTGCTGGTGTTAGTGCATTTTTTATGGTTTGTATTCTGTTTATGGCACATATTAGGGCCCCTAGTGTTGGCCCTATTTTTTCTTCCATGATATTTATCATTTTAGATTTTATATTTAGGCCTTTGATGTTGGCCCTATTTTTTCTTCCATGATATTTATCATTTTAGATTTTATATTTAGGCATTTGATCCATTTTGAGTTAGTTTTTGTACATGGTGTGAGGTATGGGTCTTGTTTCATTTTTTTGCAGATGGATATCCAGTTATGCCAGCCCTATTTGTTAAAGAGACTGTCTTTTTCCCAGTTAACAGACTTTGGGCCTTTATCAAATACCAGCTGCTCATAGGTGGATGAATTTACGTATGGATTCTCAATTCTGCTCATTGGTCTATGTATCTGTTGTTGTACCAGTACCAGACTGTTTCGACTATCGTGGCAGCGTAATAAGTTCTAAAATCAGGTAGTGCCAGGCCTTCCACTTTGTTCTTCTTCTTCAGTAATGCTTTACTTATCCAGGGCCTCTTCTCTTTCCATATGAAGTTGGTGATTTGTTTCTCCCTCTCATTAAAAAATGTCATTGAAATTTGGATCGGGATTGCATTGTATCTGTAGATTGCTTTGGGTGGAATCAACGTTTTCACAATGTTGAGTCTTCCTATCCACGAGCAAGGTATGTTTTTCTGCTTATGTGGGTTTCTTGCAGCCCTGTCTTACAGTTTTCTTTGTAGAAGACTTTTATGTATCTGGTTAGATTTATTCATAAGTATTTTATCTTCTTGGGGGCTATTGTAAATGATATTGATTTGGTGATTTCCTCTTGGAAGTTCTCTTCGTTGATATAGAGGAATCCAACTGATTTTTGTATGTTTATCTTGTATCCTGATACTTTGTTGAAATCTTCTATTAGTTCCAGTAGTATTCTTGTGAATTCTTTTGAGTTTTCTGTGTATGAGATCATGTCATCTGCAAATAGGGATACTTTTACTTCTTCCTTACCAATTTAGATGCCCTTATTTCTTTTTCTAGCCTAATTGCTCTGGCTAGAACCTCTACCATGATTGGTCTTTTTTGATGATGCGTCCAAAGAGAGCCAAAGTCTCGCCATCCTCGCTTCTTTTTTTAACTTTTATTGTGCTTTAGGTGAAAGTTTACAGTACACATTAGTTTCTCATTTAATAATTTATACACAAAGTGTTCCGCGACATTGGTTGCAATCCCCACAATGCGTTAGCACTCTCCCCACTTCAACCCTGAGCTCCTTGTTTCCATTCCTGTGGTTTTCCTGGCCCTTCCTGCCTTCTCATCTTTGCTTTTGGGCAAACGTTGCCTTTTTGGTGTCATATAGTTGATTGTTCTAAGGAGCATTTTCCTCATGTTTATTTTATAGGCCTGTTTGATATTCGGCTGAAAGGCGATCTCTGGAAGTGGCTTCAGATCCAAGTTAGAAGGGTAACTGATAGGCCTGTCTAATCTTTGGCCGAAAGGTGGACTTCAGGAGTAACTTCAGTTTAGAGTTTGCAGGGTGTCCGGTGGCCATAGCCTTGGCGGTTTCTCTAGTCTCTGTCAGACCAGTAAGTCTGGGCTTTTTTTGTGAATTTGAGTTTTGTTGTACATTTTTCTCCCACTCTGTACGGGACTCTCTATTGAGATTCCTGTCAGAGTGGTCAGTGGTGGTAGCCGGGCACCATCTAGTTCTTCAGGGGTCGGGCTGGTAGAGGCTGTGGGTCATGTGGTCCTTTAGTCCTTAGAGCTAATATTTTCCTCGTGTCTTTGGTTTTCTTTATTCTCCTTTGTTCTGGACAGGATGGGACTAATTGATGTATCTGAGATGGCTCCTTACAAGCTTTTAAGATCCTAGATGCTACTCACCAAAGTAAGATGTAGAGCATTTTGTTTATGAACTATTTATGCCAGTAAACCTAGATGTCTCCGAGGACCATCGTCCCCAGCCCTCAGCCTTAGCAGCTCGGTCCCTCGAGGTGTTTGGGTGTGTCTTGGAAGCGTCTATGACTTTGCCTTGGTCATGTTGTACTGACTGCCCCTGTGTTGGTGTATTGTCTTTCCCTTCACCAAAGTTGACACTCGTTTACTATCTAGTTTGTTTTTGTCTTTTCTTCCTTTCCTGTCTTTTTAATGACCTTTTACTTTTTCATGTATGATGCCTTTGATGGCTTCCCACAGCTCATCTGGTCTTTGGTCATTAGTGTTCAGTGCATCAGATCTGTTTTTTTTTTTTTTTTTTTTAATTTTTATTGTGCTTTAAGTGAAAGTTTACAAATCCAGTCAGTCTCTCATACAAAAATTTATACACACCTTGCTATATACTCCTAGTTGCTCTCCCCCTAGTGAGACAGCACACTCCTTCCCTCCACTCTCTGTTTTTGTGTCTATTCAGCTGGCTTCTGACCCCCTCTGCCCTCTCATTTCTCACCCAGACAGGAGCTGCCTACATAGTCTCATGTGTCTACTTGGTCTAAGAAGCTCACTCTTCACCAGAATCATTTCCTATCCCATAGTCCAGTCTAATCCCTGTCTGAAGAGTTGGCTTTGGGAATGGTTCCTATCTTGGGCTAAAAGAAGGTCTGGGGACCATGACCTCCGGGGTCCTTCTAGTCTCAGTCAGACCATTAAGTCTGGTCTTCAGATCTGTTTTTGAGATGGTCTCTAAATTCAGGCAAGATGTGTTCAAGGTCATACTTTGGCTCTTGTGGACTTGCTTTGATTTTCTTCAGCTTCATCTTGAACTTGCACATGAGAAATTGATATTCTGTTCCATTGTTGGCCCCTGGCTTTGCCTTTACTGAAGATATTGAGCTTCTCCATCATCTCTTTCCACAGATGTATTACCAAGAGTTATCTTTACAGCCCATATGCATGTCATGGTAAAATCCCAGACATCTCTT